>NW_020185320.1:2242858-2272051 GCF_003031525.2 Neophocaena asiaeorientalis asiaeorientalis
GGGGAGGGGCCACAGGGGGGGGGGGGCCGGGTTCCCCAAAAAAAAAAAAAAAAAAAGAGTTTAGGAGAGCAATTTTAAGTTTTAAAACTAGAAAAATTAGTTTCAAGATACTATTTATACATGGCAAAAATCTACGTATATAGTTAATTGGTATCATTCACAATTGTGCTGTGAAAGGAGAACAAAACATGACATCTTGTCTATCAAAATAAAAGATAACCCCAGAGCCAGGCCTGGCCCAGCACAAGGCCAACTCAGAGTCGGCAAAAGGCAAACACATGTGGGATGCATTGAAAACTGACTCTGAACGCCACTCTCTGCAAATAAGGAGAGCACGGGTGCCCCTCAGCTGACCAAGCACAGCTCTCCAAAGGCAAGGGGCAGACCTGCTGCAGACCTGGAATGGCAACATCTGCAGACCTGCTTCCCATCTCTCCCCAGAGACCTGCCATTGTTACATGAAGTTTAATTTTTATTTGAACTAGAGAAAACTATTTTAGGCATTTGGTCGCTGGTACATGAAGTTAGTCCACAGCGTTCTGAAGATGCTTCTCCCCAAGACTGGTATTTTAGAGGGAAGAATGGTTTTGAATCTGTGCTGGTTAAAACTGCAAATCAGTTGACATGTACTAATCATAGCATATATGCTCACAGAACATGGGGATGAGTGATGTCATTTTGTTAACTGATAACACAGGCATCGCCATCTAATGAGAAGCCAATAGGAAGCAAGGTGACATGGGCTAATTTTATTCAGGCTAGCCAGAGTGGACAGGTCCACAGTGATCTTGTTTAAATGCTACAAGAAGAGCATAAATTCAACAATGATGGATGATCTGATAGAGACTCTAAGTAGCACAAGGCGGGGCTCGCTTGTCTTTACAGAAGCCATGACTTAAATGCTCTCTTTTATCAACGTTCAGCTTAAAGTTTGTTGTTCCTTTTAACAAAGAGTTTTTTAAAAATCAAATAATGTTGCTCTGTGAGGTTAATGTTGTCTCATAGTTAATCCAACTTTATTAAGTCACAAACAAAGCAGGTAAAGATAAATTGAGGAACTAAAGCAGAGTTTCTATTCAACAATAGTTGTGGAGGTTACAATATTGGTAAATAATCCCATAAGTGGGAAAACGATAAATAGATAATAATTACCAACCGAGATTCCTGCAAAACCAGATTTTAGACAATCTTATTGAAATCTTAAGGTTTACAGATACCTTCTAGAATAAAAAACCAATTTATTTACATCTGTTGCTGTAACCTCCATTACATAGAATTTTAAACTGATTCTGAAAACCATACAGGTTATATTTTATTTTACTTAAATGTATTAAATTGTTTGCATCTTCCTTTTGTTCATTTGGTTTATTATACTCTGGAAATATTTGTTGTTTATCTTCAGAGGAACGTAATCCCTTTGGTGAATGGGAATTTAAATGAGTCATCAAATTCAAGATGCTTTTTAGTTAACAAAAATTGCAAACCCAGACTAGCTTTAAAAGTGTTATCATTCTGTTTTTTTAATCTTCCTTTCTCTCGTTCGTGAGCCCTAGACACCAGATAAATCACCTTGCTTACTGGTAATGCCTCATTTGGGCTTCTTTTCTTGAAATTTTTTAATTTAAATAAGTCTTTGTCTTAAAAGAGCGTGTCATCGGTCAAAATAATGCTATCACTTTTGAAAATATTTTCCTTTTCTGACATGCACCAAGGTGCCATAAAGTAGTGTTGACAACTCCACCTTTAGCATTCCACAAATCTTATGGAGATATATCATTGGAAAATGGTACAGTCTATATCCGGGCTTTGACAAAAACTGAAACATGGGCTGCCAGCCACAGATAAGGTTTTGAAATGTTAGTCACTGAAAAGGTGATAACAGAAACAAGGATCAAATGCATGTATCCCTTCACCTGCGGCAGCCTGCGGTTTTGAGCCATGCCACCTGTCTCTTGGCAAAGTCAGTGGATATGCCGAGTGTGCTACCACGTGAAAACACACGCTGGACATGGTGTTAGATGCACTGCTGGGAGAGGGCTGGCATTAAGAGACGCTAGGAAGCAATACCCCAGCATCTCTAGCGAATTAGCGAACGAGGGACTCCGGGTTGGCGCAGCTTGCCACAGAGCTGCGAAGATCCAAGCGACACGCCATCACGAGGAGACAGTAGCGGCTTAGGCGGGGACTATGAAACATTCTGGACCAAGTGGCATCTTGCCTTCCTCTTCTCCCTGTCTTTCTCTTTGTCATCCTCTTCTTCCTCCTCCTTCTCTCCTTCTTCTTCTTCCTACTTTTTTTTTTTTTTTTTTAAATCCTCAAGTGTTTTGAGATTTCAGGCTGTTCTCAACTTCCTATGGAAAATTTCAGTAGATATGAGGGGACAAAAACTCATGACGGGGGCTTCCCTGGTGGCGCAGTGGTTGGGAGTCCGCCTGCCGATGCAGGGGACATGGGTTCGTGCCCCGGTCTGGGAAGATCCCACATGCCGCAGAGCGGCTGGGCCCGTGAGCCATGGCCGCTGAGTCTGTGCTCCGCAATGGGAGAGGCCCGCGTACCGAAAAAAAAAAAAAAAAAAAAAATTCATGACGGTGGACCCAGACATGAAATATTAAACCAAAAGTTTTTTTTTTAAGACTGTATAAAAATATAACCAGAATGGCCACAAAGAATACCTTTAAGGCAGAATTTATAATCATTTACTTCTTAATGGTTCCTCCCCCATGCCATCCATTTTCAAACAAAGCTGAGTTTATGGCCATCATACGAGATTACATTCCCGTGCAGTTGCAGTATTTCTTCTCTAATGATTTATTTAAAAGGGCTTCACCATGATAGCTCTCCAACTTTGTTCCTTCCTGTATATCACTGTTCAGGGTCAAATGCTGGGAAAGGGCTGGTCTCTGAGGCCTAACATATTTCACCAGTGGAGACTCTGGCTTTTCACTTCTCTTTCCTCATCACTTTAGGCTTAAAGAAGAACAGATGTGGAAACGTTTAGAAAAAGACTAATTGAATTTCACGTAACACAATTTCGCATTGTTTGAGGAAGTACCTAAATCAACAGCACATTTTCCAAAGTCCCAGCCTCGCCTAATTAGAACACCAAACGTGTGACTAATTGGCCACACTTCCACCAAAGGCTCCGCGGCAGATGCGCTGCGGTCCGCTCGCCACCCGGCTCCAGCAGAGGCCGGCGGTTTGGCTGCGAGGGGAGGCGCTGGCTCTAAATGAGCTGAGCCTGAGCCGAGCCGGGCAGGATGGGGGAAACTCCGGGACGGGCCGGGAGCAAATCCGGGCGGAGCAGGAGAGAATTTGGAATGTTTCCTCGGCGGCAGCACCCCGAGAATTACCAGGAGATTATCAGTACATAAATTAAGAGATATCAGGACTCCGAAACTGGGACACTGAATAGCCTGCTCTTTATCACGTCGGCTTCGTGGTTTTAGAATTTGACGTCTAATTAAAATATAATCCGATATCGTTAGCGAAAGGCTCCATCTCACGCAACCCTTGACCACGGGCAGATCTGCTTTTTGCATGCAACAGGAGGTTTTTCTTTCTTCCTCATTGTACTTCCTAATGGTGTGCTGGGGAGTGCGTGGGAAAGAAAGGACATAATTAGAGCGAAAGGAGAGGATGATTCCGGACTGGGTTTTATTATAAAACCCTGAGCACATTGCTCGAGGGGATCTGTCGCCCTCACTTTCTCCTCCTGGGCATAAATCCCACAGAACTAGAAGTGATTTTAAAAGTCATTTAACGCAGCTTTCACATTTTATAGATGAGGATTCTGAGGCCAACAGAGGCAAAGTAATTTGCCTAGGGCCACACATCTCTTTGGTGGCCGATTTAGGACTAGAAATCAAAACTGACATCCACCTCTGGTGCCATTTATACTTCCTCATTCATGCTCTAGCTGATGTTGAAAGAGTAACATTAGTGCCGGGGTTTCACAGTTACCTGATGTTTGGAGGGTTTGTTCAATCCCAATTACTTAAACAGCAAAATAATCTGTTTGGTTGTAAATTTGCTAGAGAAATTTACACAGTATTCTAATTTGCTAGTCTAGATCCTGGCTTCAGGGTAATTGGGTATGTAAAAATCTGAGTATTTGCTTTAATTCCATCTTGTCACTTTCCGTATGATGAGAAATGAGAGTGAAATTATTCTTTAACAGAAATGCTTTTCTGAAAGAACAGGCTGTTTCTCTAGACTCAAGCTAAATAGAAATGCTATTCATATTAATTTTGTGTCTGTCAAATCTGTATTTTACACTCATTAAAGACAGAAAACAATCTGGCTTTAAAGTGTAAAATATATTTACACTTTAATATGTGTAATGTGTTTTTTTATGTTTGGGGAATGTTTGAGCTTTTCCTTTGCTACTCAGATTGTGATTTTTATACTTCTTTCTTCACAATTGTTTGATAAAAGGTCAGAGGATAAAAATTAATGTAGCATCTTAACAAGAAAATTATGATTATTCAAGAAGACATGAATATGTCTTTGATCATCTACTACTTAGAATAATCCTTGCTCCTGCGTTTCTCCATGAAAACAAACTAGAGTTGATTATACTCATTTAGAAGTGATCTCCAACTTGCACCTGTCAATGAAAACAAAGCCATAGAACTCTAAGTTTTAATCAAATATTTAGAAAAATGGAAATGAAGTTAATAGAAGAAATCAAGATCAGATTGTTAGCAAGACACTTCATGCATTAGCAATCCTGAAAGTTCCTTATTGAGAAGTAGCTTAGTTCAGATAGAAAAATACTGTTCTGGATTTTTTTTTTTCTTTATGAGAGGGTGTAAAGAAGAGTGATCGTGACACTGATGGGCCACAGAGGGACTGACCAGAAAATAAAATCAGGTGAAGGTGTAATGACTTTCTAATAATAAAATGGGATTGTCTGTGGAATAGTTAAATCAACTGTGTGACGCGGCCAAATAGGTGAAGAAGTGAATCTATCATTTACGAGGAACTGGCCTTGGGAAAATTCCTTCAACTCCATTTGCTTCAGACTTTAAGCACAACTGAACAAATGGACTGTGGCATGATGGTGTGTCAGCGTGGTGGGTTTTGGCCATTTCTCTTCGTCCCCCTGTGTTCACCACAGCCAAATGGACTGTTGGGTGGTCAGGATTTGTCATGAAGATAGACGGCCACTGGGAAACAGTGCTGATGGGTCTTCTGGGCTGTGATCCAATGCTTTGCTTCGTGAAAAGGAGTACTCCATGTCACCATGTGTAACACAGTGGCTATAAATTTTCTTTCCTTCCTTCTTTCTTTATTAACTATCTCACTGAGATAAACTGAGAACACCTAAAAGTAAGGGAAGTATTTTGACCTCTTAAGAAGAAAGACCATTTAAATGCATGCATTTACTGATAGATTTCCCCATCAAGCAGAAGTGATCACTGACTGACTATCTTTAACACTGATGAAGTTGATTTTAATATCATTTGTAGGCAATAAAGAAGCTATCATTTACATTTAGCAAACAATCCAAAATTACATTCTAAAGAAATAAAGGAAGCCCTTCAAATTAATCACTGTGAAGTATATTCTTCAAATAGCATATAAACCTTTTATATTTTAAATGAATTATTTGGTTTGTATAATGAGTTGAAGTGACACTAGTGGACTGAACACACAGATATAATGAAACACTTTTCTAGAGAGAATAGGCCCACAGAGCACCAAATGGTAAGATGAAAATGGAGGGAAAATCTAGATGTTCTGTCTGTAAGATGTAGATTGCCTAGACTTCTTTTTCTTCAAGTCTCTTTTCTCTCCCCACTTTCCCTACCCCTATCTGTTCAATTTTGTGTCTTTTCTTGTAATATCAAGGAATACACCTCTCTTTGCTTGGATAGTGAGAAAAGACATCTCCAAGATATGCATTATAGAAATACACATTTCTCCCTGTTTCCTTCTAATCAGGCACATTGAAAAAATATGTCTTCTGAAAGTTTTATATCAAAGCAAAGTATTTTTAATTAAAGCGTGGGTCTCCTCTGATCTAGGAGGACTAGACCAGACCAAGAGCTGCCATGTCATTCTTCTGCTCATTATCACCTCGTTAAGAACCCAGAACATGCCTGAGAGGCAGGGGGTTGCTTAACAAGGTGATAACGAGGAGAAAATGTCTCCAGCCTATTTGGGGCACAGCCCATGCCAGGTCTGATGATGGCAGACCCGGTTGGACTGGAACAGAACACACCTTAGGTACTCAATGTCTCTGAATGGGTTGAGCTCTTTTAAGGTGTATTGTGTTTTCTTCCTATTACCATTGGTAAGTCAATGGAAAAATAATGGGGTAGAAAACTTTGGGGTAGAGACTGTAAGCTTCTTCCTAATATTCATTCATCTGTTTATTTAAAAAAATTTTTTTTTTTGCAGTACGCGGGCCTCTCACTGTTGTGGCTTCTCCCGTTGCGGAGCACAGGCTCCGGACGCACAGGCTCAGCGGCCATGGCTTACGGGCCCAGCCGCTCCGCGGCATGTGGGATCTTCCCGGACTGGGGCACGATCCTGCATCCCCTGCATCGGCAGGCGGACTCTCAACCACTGTTAATAATGTGAACTCTGATTCATAGCCAGGCATTGCCATCCAGCTGAAAGACTATATTCCTTAGTCTTCTATGAATCTAGAAGCGCCATGTAACTGTGTTTCGGCCAATGATATTTAAATGGAAACATGGCACTATAGCAGCCTAGGCAGTCTCCCTTTGGATTTACCTAAGAGAGAAACCAACTTCTTTTTTTTTTGGGGGGGGGGGCGGGGTGTTTATTCATTCAATATGTGCCAAACTAGCACTTTCTGTTGTTGTTGTTTTTATTTTTTTATAAAGCAGGTTTCTTATTAGTTATCTGTTTTATATAAATTAGTGTATATATGTCAATCCCAATCTCCCGATTCATCCCACCACCACCCCCTGCCCCCGCCTTCCCCCCTTGGTGTCCATACATTTGGAGAAACCAACTTCTATCTTGTTTAAGCCAGAAGTTTTTGTTGTTGGTGGTCTTGATGTATGAACTGAGTCCACTATTGCTACACATATGAAAAAAGATTAACTTTGTGTTCTTGTGGTGCTGTATTTACCTGATCCAACGTGTATGTCCTTTCATCCTCAGTTCCAGGCTGTCACCCAAGCCAGACCATCTGCTGGTAGCGGGGCATGGAGCCAGTTCATACCAGCTCACACAAGCCAATTTTTACAAACTCAGAACTTTGCAAACCAGTTGTTAAAACAGCCATCATTAAAATTTAAACTATATTAAATTATAATTTAATAAATTATGCTAAAACCAAAGGTCAGAAATATTTGAAAAATCACCATTTCCCAATAGTTTTACTGTTTCCTAGGCTCTCGAGTTTATTTTGTAGCTGTATATTGGAAATACTATATCACGGGTGTTCTATGCATTGCTTCCTAACTCCCTGGTTTGTGACATGACATAGGTAGCTTGAAATCAGTTGCAGTGGGAACATTTTCACCATGGAAACTGGCAAATGCAGCACATCAGGGCTTGATGGGGTTTTTTTGGGCTGTCTAATCTTAAGAAAGTGATGGAGAAAAGTGTTAATAATGCAAGTTAAAAGCATTAACTCTTCATGTCTAGTGCTGAAGCTGGAAGAAGTTTCAGTTTACTGAATATTACTTGTAGGAAGGTGGGAAATAGTTTAATAGCAGGCCACCTGTCAGACTTAATGGAAATAATTCTATTGGGTAAAGTGTTAGCAGGTTGGCATGCAACTTCATTTGTCAAACTATGGGTGGATTGCAACTATAGATGAGCCACAGATATGAGTTCAGCAAAAATTAATGAAATGAAAGCATTCTGTGAGAATCAATTGGCCTAATGAAATTTACAGGGAGGAATACTGCATACTTTTATTATTTTTTTAAAATTATGTACTATACATACTTTATATCAGTAAAATTTATAATAAACTTATGTATTTTTATATATGCACACTTTTTTTCTTCAGGGAGCCAGTTGCTAAACATTTACCAGCATACCACTATCTGAGAACTATTTACTATTTCTCCACTTCCCTCACCCCACATTCAAGTGATTACTAAATCCCCCTAGAGTTTACTTCAGCGACGTCACTTGAATCTATATATTTCTGTCCATCCCATGGATAATGCCACAGGTTAGGTCTTCATTGTCTTTCTCCAGTTAGTACTCCAGGCTGTCACCATAAGGGTTCTCTGACAGGGCAGATGTGCTACTGCCACTTCCTGCTTAAAGTCATTCAGTGGCTCTCAGTGGCCTAGAGGATTACACCTTATCTGCTCTGCATGGTTCAAACTCCTGACACACCCCTTCAGTCATTCTGAGCTCCTTGCTATTCTCTTCCTTTATTCCAACATCAAGCCTAGTACGTAGGACGTGGCACTCTGTATTGCGATCTTTTGTTTACAGATCTCTCTTCATGTAATAATAAGGATGACAGTTTAGCTATCTTGTATCCCGAGCCCTTAGTACAAATGACTGGCATGTGTTAGGGATTTGAGAAAGATTTGTTAATTAAATGAAACAAAAATCCACTCTAACCGCCAAGCCATTCTCCAAAAGTACCTTAACCATCTTACATTCTCTCCACCAGTGTATGAGGGATCTCATTTTCCCACATGCTTGTCATCACTTGTCATTGCTTACCCTTTTTATTATGGCCTCCTTAGTGGTATAAAGTGATATCTTACTGTGGTTTGTATTGCATATCCCTAATGGCTAATGATGCTGAGCATCTCTTCAAGAGCTTATTAGCCATTTGTATGTCTTCTTTGAAGAAAAGGAAGGAGACCAACATCATACTTTGCCTGTGGATATCTAATGGATATTTGTTGAGGATAATATTCCCCATTGAATTTCTCTGACACTTTTTGTTTTAGAAAATCAATTGACCATAAATGTAAGAGTGGTTTTTGGATTGTCAAATCTCTTCCATTGATCTATATGGCTATTCCTATGGCAGTAGCATGCTGTCTTGATTATTGTGGCTTTTGAAACTGGAAAGTAAGTCCTCCAATTTGGTCTTCTTTTTAATATTTTTTGACTGTTCTTGGTTTCTTGCATTTCCATATGAATTTTAGAATCAGCTTGTCAACTTATGGAAACAAACTAGCTGGGATTTTGATAGGAGTTGCGTGAAACTGTAGATCAATTTGGATATTACTGTTGTTTAACAATATTAAATATTCTGATCCATGAACATGCAATGTATTTCCATTTATTTAAGTCTTGTTTAATTTCTTTCAACAATGTTTTATAGTTTCCAGTGTAAAAATCTTGCACTTATTGTATTACATTTATTCCTAAGTATTTTATTTTTTGGCACTATTGTAAATGGAATTATCTTTTTAATTTCATTTTTGTATTGTTCATTGATAGTGTATAGAAGTAAAATTGGTTTTTCTATATTGATTTTGCATCCTGCAACTGTGCTAGACTTGTTTATTAAGGATTATTTTTTCCAGCAGATTTATTAGGATTTTCTATATACAAGGTCATATCATCTGAAAATAGAAATAGTTTTACATCTTCCTTTCCAATCTAGATGCCTTTTATTCATTTCTTTTTCTTGCCTAATTTCCCTTGCTAGAACTTCCAGTACAAAGCTGAATTGAAATGGTGAAAGCAGGCATCCTTGTCTTGTTCCTCATCTAAGGGGAAAGCATTCAGTCTTCCACCGTTAAGGATGATGTAAATGTAGGCATCTCTTGGATGCCCTTTATCAGTTTGAGGACACTTCTTTTCATGCCTTGTTTGTTGAGTGTTTTTTGTTTGTTTTTTAATCATGAAAGGGTGTTCGAATTGTCAAACACTTTTTCTGTATCTGTTGAGACATTTTATGTGTTTTGCCCTTTGTTCTATTGTTATGTCTTACCTTAATTGATTTTAATATGTTAAGCCAATCTTGCTCTCATGGGACATGTTGCTGGAATCAGTTTGTTAGCGTTTTGTTGAAGATTTTTAGCTGTATATTCATAAGGGATATTGGTCTGTTGCGTTCTTTTCCTGTGGTATCTTTGTCTGTTTTGGGGATTAGGGTAATACTAAGCTCTCAGAATATATGGGGAAGTGTTTCCTCCTCTTCTATTTTCTGGAAGAATTTGTGAAGAATTGTATTAGGTCTTCCTTGAATGTTTTTTAGAATTCACCACTGAAGCCATCTGCACCTGGACTTTTTTTTCTTGAGAAGTTTCTTATTCAATCTCTTCACTTGTTACAGGTCTATTCAGATTTCTATTTCTTCTTCAATTTCAGTAATTTGTATTTTTCTAAGAAGTTGTCAATTTCACCTAGACTATCTAATTTGTTGGCACATACTTATTCATAGTATTCCCATAGTAATCCCCTTTATTTCTGTAAGTTTGGTAGTGATATCCTCTCTTTCATTTCTGATTTTAGTAATTGAGTCTTCTTTCTGTTTCTTTTGGTCAGCCTAGCTAAAATATGTCAATTTCATTTATCTTTTGAAGAACTAACTTTGATATACTTGATTTATTCTATAGCTTTTCTATTCTGTATTCATTTATTTATGGTATGAACTTTATTATCTCCCTTTTCATGCTTGATTTGAGGTTATTTTGCTCTTCTTTCCTGGTTTTATAAGGTGGAAAATTAAGCTACTCATTTGAGAACTTCTTTATTAATATAGGCATTTACCTATAATTTTTCCTCTGAACAGTGCATTAGCTGCATCCCATAAGTTTTGGTATATTGTATCAAGTCACCTCAAAGTATTTTCTAAATTACCTTGTGATTTCTTCTTTGACCCATGGTATTAGTGAGTGTGTTGTTTAATTTATACATTTGTGAATTTCTTTCTGTTATTGATTTCTGATTTCATTTCATTGTAGGTACAGAACATACATTGTATAACTTCAATACTCTTAAATTTACTGAGGTTATTTTACAGTGTAACCTATGGGCTATCCTGAAGAGTGACTTGCACATATTTGAGAAACATGTATTCTGCTACTACTGGATGGAGTGTTCTATAAATATCTATTGGGTCGCATTGGCTTACAGTGTGCAAGTCCTCTATTTACTTGTTGATATTCTGCCTAATTGGTTTATCAGTTATTGAAAGTGGGTTATTGAAGTTTCCAGCTATTATTCAGAAAGTGTCCATATCTCCCTTACATTCTGTCAATTTTAGTCTCATGTATTTTGGAGTTTTTTTGTAAGTGCATACAGTTTATCATTTTTTTTTTTTTTTTGCAGTACATGGGCCTCTCACCGTTGTGGCCTCTCCCTTTGTGGAGCACAGGCTCCGGACGCACAGGCTCAGCGGCCATGGCTCACGGGCCCAGCCGCTCCGCGGCACGTGGGATCCTCCCGGACCGGGGCACGAACCCACGTCCCCTGCATCGGCAGGCGGACTCCCAACCACTGCGCCACCAGGGAAGCCCCAGTTTATCATTTTTATACCTTCCTAATAGATTGACCCTTTTGGTGTATGAAATGTCATTCTATATGTCTAGTAACTTTTTTTTAAAGACTGTGTTTTTAGGATATCAATATAGCCACTCCAGCTCTTTTATCATTGCTGTGTGTATATTATATCCTTTTTGCATTTTCTAACTTTCAACTTATTTTTGTCTTTGAATCTAAAGTGTAGATAGCATAGAAGTGTATCTTTTTCTTTTCAGCTTTATTGATATATAATTGACAAATAAATTGTAAGATATTTAAAGTATACAGCATGATGATTTGATATGTGTATACATTGTGAAAAGATTCTCCCCATTGAGTTAATTAACACATCATCATCTAACATATTTAGTTTTTAAAATTTTTTTAGCAATTTATTTTTATTATTATTATTTTTTTTGTCTGTGTTGGGTCTTTGTTGCTGTGTGTGGGCTTTCTTTAGTTACAGTGAGCGGGGGCTACTCTTCGTTGCAGTGCAAGGGCTTCCCACTGCGGTGGCTTCTCTTGTTGTGGAGCACAGACTCTAGGTGCAGGGGCTTCAGTAGTTGTGGCACTCGAGCTCAGTAGCTGTGGCTTGCGGGCTCTAGAGCGCAGGCTCAGTAGTTGTGGCACATGGGCTTAGTTGCTCTGCGGCATGTGGGATCTTCCCAGACCAGGGCTCGAACCCATGTCCCCTGCATTGGCAGGAGGATTCTTTTTTTTTTTTTAACATCTTTATAGGAGTATAATTGCTTTACATTGTTGTGTTACTTTCTGCTATATAACAAAGTGAATCAGCTATACATATACATATATCCCCATATCTCCTCCCTCTTGCTTCTCCCTCCCACCCTCCCTATCCCACCCCTCTAGGTGGTCACAAAGCACCGAGCTGATCTCCCTGTGCTATGCAGCTGCTTCCCACTAGCTATCTATTGTTCATCTGGTAGTGTATATATGTCAATGCCACTCTCTCACTTCGTCCCAGCTTACCCTTCTCCCTCCCTGTGTCCCCAAGTCCATTCTCTACATCTGTGTCTTTATTCCTGTCCTGCCCCTAGGTTTTTCAGAACCACTTTTTTTTGATTCCATATATATGTGTGAGCATACGGTATTTGTTTTTCTCTTTCTGACTTACTTTGTATGACAGACTCTAGGTCCATCCACCTCACTACAAATAACTCAATTTCGTTTCTTTTTATGGCTGAGTAATATTTTTGACAATTTTTACAATACTTATTAAATCTACTTAACTACCTCGAAAAGTAATTATAGTGAGAGAAAATTCTGTGGATTAAGATCTTGACCCAAGTACCACCATTTGTATTACCTGAAGGAATTAAGAATATTCATTTGACCAAATTCATAGAAACAGAGAGCACATAGGTGGTTGCCAAGAGGCAGGGGTATGTGGTGGGTAAAATGGGTGAAGATGGTCAAAGGGCACAAACTTCCAGTTATAGAATTGATAAGTCCTAGGGATGTAATGTATGGCACAGTGACTATGGTTAATAGCACTGTATTGCATATTTGAAAGTTACTATGGGTATAGATCTTAAAAATTCTCATCACAAGAAATAAATTCGTGTGTTGATGGATGTTAACTAGACTTATTGTGATGATGATTTCACAACACATACAAACATAAAATTATTATATTGTACACCTGAGACTAATATAATGTTATATGTCAATTGTAGCTCAATTTTTTTAAAAAAAGAATGTTCATTTGGACAAAAGGATAAATAACAAACAAACAAATATTTGTGTCAGGAAAAATCAGACAGAAGAGTTTAATTACTATTATAGTACCAGCCTGGCCATCAGTGGAGATTGGAGAAGAAATATAAATCAGAAACCAACTTCCTTGGGGACTAGATATTTCTAGTGAACAAACTCAAATTCCTGCTTAATAAAAAAGAGATACTTCTGCTCCAAAATGATCTGATCTTGACTCAGGTTTATTCATGAAATCATTCATTTACTCAACAAATATTTGTTGGTTACTTTCTGTGAGCCAGCCCTGACTTGGGTGCCCAGATACAGGGGTCAACAAAACAGACAGGGTCCCTGCTCTCTTGCCACTGTGGGTCTAGAGGAGCGTGTTAAACAGGGAACATGAAGTACATTTTCCCTTCCTGGTGCTGACTGTTCTCTGAAATGCTATCTCAGTGCTGGTCATTAGACAGCATTCCTCTGTAAAAAAAAAGCATGTGGTTTGCCCAGCCAACACATAATTGTCAAACTGCATCTTAGGATAAGTCTAATTCATCTGATGATGTGAGTGATTAAGAGGACAGCAAGTCCCATCTCTCTGACTTAAAAGTCATTGACGACACACTTCTGTCCAAAGGAATCAGTCCCAATTCCCCTGTATGGCTTCCAAGATTCTTCATGGTTCTGCCCCCTGCCTACCTCACTAACCTTACTTCCCACCACTGATTACTTTCTGCCTGTGCCCCATGGCTAAACACACAATGCTACTGCATACACAGCCGGCCCTCCATATCTGTGAGTTCCGCATCTGCAGAAGGGGTGTATATGCCCATGTAAGGGTGTGTAACCCTGACTTGTAAGGAACTTGAGCATCCATGGATTTTGGTACCTGCAGAATCTTGGAACCAATCCCATGTGGATACTGAGAGATGGCTATATTCTTCTCTCATCCTGGAATACAACCCCACTGATATTGTTTGCATGAAAAATTCATATGCGTAAATGAGGATGCTTCCCCATTGCCACCTTCCCTAGGACACTTTCTGTGGCCTTTTTTTACTGTTAATGATTGGCCCCTTTATATCACAGTGGTCATAGTCATTGATTACCAACCATTTACATCACAATCATTCATCTTTCTCAGCAAGATTGGGAGCTCTTGAGAGAAGAGGATATAGTATTCACCTGTGCTTCCCAATGGCTTAGACCAATGCTTAGAGCTTAACTGGAATCTAGTAATTATTTGTTGAATGAAAAAATGAATGAAGGAAGGAAGGGAGAAATGAAATAATGAAAAAATGAAGAAGACCTAAGCAAGGGATTATTTTATATGGAGACAAGATATTGGCAAATAATTCTGTGAGGATCAGTTAGTGAATTAATCTTATTGTAAATATTGTGTTGAACATCAAGGAAACTTACAAAGTCAACAAAGAAATGACCCCTGACCTCATGAAATATCCAATCTACAATATTTAAGGAGACAAGACTAATAATGGGATTGACATATATATATATACTAATATGTATAAAATAGATAACTAATAAGAACCTGCTGTATTAAAAAATTAAATTAAATATAAAAAAAGACTAATAAAAACAGTAAATGACACAAATAAATGGAACATAAACTCCCAGACCTAACCTAATCCCTGCAGAAAGACCTGCAGGCTGGAAGAGTGATTTTAAAGATGGTCAGCTCTTTTCATGAAGTAAATGAATCTTATGCAGAATTTTGAAAAGTTGAGTCATGAAGGGAGAGTATTTTGGAGGTAAAATAAATAGCATAAATAAAGATGGGGGAGAAAGGAATAATTCTGCACTGGAGCTGGCCTGGTATTCTGTAATCCCACTTTGGAATATTGACCTCTTGGTAAAGGATGATTCCAGGGGCTGCTGCAGAGACTACAGTGGTTTTCAGGGTCACTTGGTTTAGCCATGGAATGAACTCAGCTGGCTGCAAAGTGTCTCCAGGGTGATGCTGGAATGAATCACGTTTATTTCTAGCAGTCAATCAGATTCCCAAGTCCAAGTTAAGTCATATTTCTGAGTCAAGGCAGAGTGGTGTGGTGGCAAAGTGTATGGTGGAGGCACAGCCCCATTCATACTTGTTAATAACACAGGTGCTTCACCACCCCAGTTTGGGACAGGCTTTGATGGAAAGCCCTTTCCCGATCTGCAAAAGTCTGGCAAAGTACGGATTTACTCTTCTTGTTGTAGCTTAATAGATTGGTCAATGAAGACCTATTCTTTTAAAGGAAATAAGTGATTTTTAATGGGAAGTTTCTCCACAAAAATTCTTCTTGGGTAGGAAAAGGAAATAAATATTGACTGAGTGCTCTCTATTTGCCAGGAATATATGAACTCCAAAAGCATCCTGGAATGTGGTATCATTATACTGACGTTACAGGTGAGGAGATAGACTCAGAGAAGTGACTTTCTCAAAGGCACATGTGTTAGGATTCGAATCTTGGACAGCCTGACTCCAAAACCCAGCCTCTTTCTGGTGACTCTCCATTACACCTGCTGTTTATAGGAAACCCACACAGAATTATAAGATGTAGCAATTGTGTACTTCTCAAAACTAAGAAAATTATTTTCTTTTTTATGGCATTGATATTTAATAGGGAGAAAGAACTTTAAAAACTATCTATCTAGATACTTGAATATGTTCAAAAATAAGTGCCTGAGAATTGCAACTAAGCAAGGGAGCAAAATGTTCTAGTCTTCCATCTAGTGGAAGGTCAGGACAAAATAAGGTGACGAGCCAACTCACAAAGCTGCCCACAGAATGAGATCTGAGGGGTAAAGAGGGTTCCATCTGCCCTCAAAGTTTTTCACTCTTATATGTTAAGGTGTACAGGTTCCTATCAGTAAAAAACACCTCAGGGTAAGACATTCTTCCCAGGAAGTCTATTTTAAAGTGTACAGATTGTTTATTAGATTTATTTCAAATAGGATGCCAGACCTGTGTATTTGATTAGAGGTTGGAGAAGGTGAGAGACGGGAGTTCTAAAGGGGAGCCACGGTGCTGGAAGGGGCTTGTCATGCCACACTATGGGGCCCTGGGCCCCTAGAGATTGGAAGCTGGTGACAAGCTTGAAGATAAAACTCAACACAAAAGTGTTATTTCATCCTACCCATGGCTTTCATTTTGGTGGAGACAAAGATTTGGGGAGTGACAGGAAGCAGATGTGTGTAAGAGTCAGAGCTCACCATAAGAACAGAAGGCCATCCTGTGATGTGGAGAGGTCCCTGAGATGTTCAGGGAGGGTGGCTAAACTAGACAGTCTACAAAGTTCCTCCAATTATAGAATTCTCTGAGGATCCTACGAATAATTTTTCTCAGTTCTCAGAGATCCTTTGGCACCATTTTAGTGCCATTTAAATTTATTGATACATTCCACAAACATTCATTTACTCATTAACTACTGTCCATGTGCTGGGCCTGTTAAAGAAGCTAAGTACATAAGCCCAAAGTTCTTAGTGACCCAGGTAAGAGGATAAGTCCAACAAGATGTAGGATTTGCAAGAAAAATCATGATCTAAGAGTGTAAAATCATCGGTGCCACTGATATTTCTCTGCACTTCATATCCTGGTGTCAGACCACAGGGTTTCACATTCTGAGATATTTTGCTCTCACTCTGGTAGACTGGCATAGTAGAGATTTATATCACACTTCCTTTTTCAAAAACTATAAAACACTATATTTTAAAAACTAGTCCAAATGTCATGGGGGGAAATGTGTTTACCTGTGACTGATTGTGGCCAAATGCAGGAGTAACTTTCCATCCTTTTGGAAGGGGCCACTGCAAACCTGCTGGCACCCCAACCCTAAACAAGTAGGACTCCCTGACCTTGGTCATCCCTTTCTTTTTGTCTGTTTCTTCAAGCCTAACATTTGCCCAATTGAACTTTGCACTTGTTCCTCAATATATGCAGAAAAAGCTTTTGACAAACTTCAACATCCATCTATGATAAAAACTCTCCACAAAGTGGGCATAGAGGGAAACTACCTTGACATAATAAAAGCCATTTATGACAAACCCACAGCTAATATCATACTCAATGGTGAAAAGCTGAAAGCATTTCCTTTAAGATCAGGAACAAGGCAAGGATGGCCACTCTCACCACTTTTATTCAACATAGTATCAGAAATCCTAGCCACAGCAATCAGAGAAGAAAAAGAAATAAAAGGAATCCAAATTGGAAAGGAAGAAGTAGAACTGTCACTGTTCGCAAATGACATGATAATATACATAGAAAATCCTAAAGATGCCACCAGAAAACTACTACAGCTCATCAATGAATGTAGCAAAGTTGCAGGATAAAAAATTACTCTACAGAAATCGGTTGCATTTCTATACACTAACAATGAATTAACAGAAAGAGAAATTAAGGAAACAACCCCATTTACCATCAAAGAGAATAAAATATCTAGGAATAAACCTGCCTATGGAGGTAAAAGACCTGTATTCAGAAAACTATAAGACTTTAATGAAAAATTGAAGACAACACAAACAGATAGAAAGATATACCATGTTCTTGGATTGGAAAAAAATTAATATTGTTAAAATGACCATACTACCCAAGGCAATCTACAGATTGAATGCAATCCTATCAAAATACCAAGGGCATTTTTCACAGAACTAGAACAAATAATTTTAAAATTTGTATGGAAACACTAAAGACCCCAAATAGCCAGAAGACCCTGAATAGCCAAAATCTTGAAAAAGAAGAACAGAGCTGAAGAAATCATACTCCCTGACTTCAGACTATACTTACAAAGCTACAGTAATCAAAACAGTATGGTACTGGCACAAAACCAGACACATAGCTCAATGGAACAGAATAGAGAATCCAGAAATAAATCCACACACTTATGGTCAATTAATCTATGACAAAAGAAGCAAGAATATACAATGGAGAAAAGACTGTCTCTTCAATAAGTGGTGCTGGGAAAACTCAGCTACATGTAAAAGAATTAAATTAGAACATTCTCTAACACCATATAGAAAAATAAACTCAAAATGGATTAAAGACTTAGATGTAAAACTGGATACTATAAAATTCCTAGAGGAAAACATAAGCAGAACACTCTGACATAAATTGCAGCAATATCTTTTAAAATCCATCTCCTAGAGTAATGGAAATAAAAACAAAAATAAACAAATGCCACCAAATTAAACTTGAAAACTTTTGCACATCAAAGAAAACCATCAACAAAACAAAAATATAACCTACAGAATGGGGAAGATATTTGCAAATGATTTGACTAACAAAAGCTTAATTTCCAAAATATACAAACAGCTTATACAACTCAACATCAAACAAACAAACAAATAACCCAATTAAAAAATGGGCAGAAGACCTGAATAGACATTTTTCCAAAGAGGAAATACAGATGGCTAATAGGCACATGAAAAGATGTTCAACATCGCTAATCATCAGGGAATAGCAAATCGAAACCACAGTGAGATATCACTTCACACATGTCAGACTGACTATCATCAAAAAGAACACAAATAACAAATGTTGGCAAGGATGTGGAGAAAAGGTAAACCTCATATACTGTTGGTGGGAGTGTAAATTGGTGCAGCCAATGTGCAAAACCGTATGGAGTTTTCTCAAAAAACTAAAAATAGAACAACCATATGACTCAGCAATACCACTTCTGGGTATATATACAGAAAAAACAAAAACACTAATTTGAAAAGACACATGCAACCCAATATTCATAGCAGCATTATTTATAATAGCCACAATATGGAAGTAACCTAAGTGTCATCAACAGATGAATAAATAAAGAAGATGTGTGTGTGTATATATATATATATATATATATATATATATATACAATTAAATTGTACTCAACCACAAAAAAGAATGAAATTTTGCCATTTGCAACAACGTGGATGGTCTTGGAGGGTATTATGTAAAGCGAAATAAGTCTGACAGAGAAAGACAAATACTGTATGATATCGCTTATATGTGTAATCTAAAAAAATGCAACAAACTAGTAAGTAAACAAAAAAGCAGACTCATGGATATAGAGAACAAACTAGGGGTTTCCAGTGGGGAGAGGGAAGAGGGAGGGGCAATATAGGAGTAGAGGTACAAACTATTATGCATAAAATAAGCTGCAAGGATCTATTGTACAACACAGGGAGTATAGCCAATATTTTATAATAAATATAAATGGAGTATAACCTTTAAAACTTGTGAATTCACAATTATGGTACACCTATAACTTGTATAATATTGTACATCAACCATACTTTGATTTAAAAAAATAAATTAAAAAAACGTTTTAGTTCAAACGGGTTCAGAATACAGACAGTTCTGCACTTAGGATGGTTCGACTTATGATTTTTGAAGTTTCCGATGGTGCAAAAGAGATATTCACTCAGTAGCCACCGTACTTTGAATTTTGATCTTTTCCTAGGCTAGCCTAGTGTGGTACAATCCTCTCTTGTGACACTGGGCAGCAGCAGGGAATTGTAGCTTCCAGTCAGCCCTGCCATCAGGAGGGTAAACAACGGATGCACTTAAAACCATCTGTACACATACAACCGTTGTTTTTTTATTTTTTTTCTCACTTTCGGTACAGTATTCAATAAATTACATGAGATATTCAACACGTTATTATAAAATAGGCTTTCTGTTAGATGATTTTGTCCAACTGTAGGTTCGTGTAAGTGTTCTGAGCATGTTTAGGGTAGGCTAGGCTAAGCTCTAGGTTAGGTGTATTAAATGCATTTCGACAAGGTATTTTCAACTCACTCTGGGTTTATCAGGAGGTAACCCCATTGTAAGTCAAGGAAGATTTGTATTATCAAAGAATAATTGAAGGTAGGGATGATAGTCAAACCTTGTAGCAACAGGTATTCTATAAACACTGCCCAATGAAGTATGTTACATGTACTGTAACACCTGGTCAGGCCCTGCCCATGGATACCTGCTGGATCTCAGCCCTCCCTAAAGGGAGAAACAGCCGGCAAATGGAGACGATTCCAGAACAGGTAGAGACCAGTGCTTGAGTCAACATTCCCTTGGATTAAAACACTGGAACTGGAACGTTAGTTTGGATTCACTGCAATTCAGTGAGAGTGAATTAATCTACCATATTATAGCGTTGCTCTTCCATCATTAGATTTCTTCTTTTTACACCGTCCACAGCCTCATTCCTTTCCCTCTTCCTGTCCCGATGATTTGTTCTCTCTAATTGTGTGTCCTCCTCTCCTTTGTCAAGTGCTTTGATAAATACGGACACTTCTTTATTTTCCTCACATTCTCTGCCTCTCCCGAGTAATTGGTGAAGGCACTGAATCATTTTCATCACCGCTCAGCCTCCTCCTGTTTGAAGTCCTTGTCTGGATATATGCTTATTCATCACCACTCTCTCGGCAGCCCACATGTGTCCGGCACACTGTTTACACTGGCCTTTAAGCTGGTGTTGGTGGCTGACTCCAGTGTCCCCCTTCTTCCTCAAGGGGGCCATCCCTGTTCCTCCTGCCTCTACAGCTCCAGTGGGAAGGCATAAAGAGCAGGAGTTCTGGCCCTTAACCTTGGCGTATAAACTGTGGCCCAAGTCTTCATTCCAGACCTTCCCCTTTTGCTTGTCCTTTATAGCAGCTTCTTCCTTGGTATTGTCCACACTGCCAAAGAGGCAGAAAAGGGGGTTCCTTTCAAGGTCAGCTCAGAGACCATCCTGGGATAACGCACAGTGATGGGAGCCCATGTGTTCCTGCCCTCTCACATATATTTCCCTCCTCTTACAAATGCCAGTGTTTTCTGTTCGGTTTTATTTTGTTCTGTTTAAACACACTTCAAAGTGCAAATTCTCTAGTTCCCCTTGGTCAATGGCATGCACCGTTTTATGACCCCAAACACTGAGATTTTGCACGAATGCATTGATATTTAGTAATTGGTAATAGATCTTGACATTTCAACAGGCTACAGTGGGTTATCCTCCATTCTCCTTTTTCCATCCCCCAGCCAAGTTGCTCTGGAATTGATTTATGAAACTAGCTTTGCTTTTTACTGATTTTATTCCTCATTATTCATATTTAATGTTACCCACACTTGACCTTGTGACTCTAATTCCTTAAACTGAATAATGTACACACATTGACTTTGTTCTTCTTGACAGGTCTTATCATTTTTTATCTTTGCCATCCCTCTTTCAGCCTTTTAAAGATCTAGGGCTCTCTGAATCGCTTATCTGTTTACATTCTTCTTCATTATTTAGCATTAATGTTCTTCTTTCAGCCATTATTCTCTGGGTTGTTATTTTCCCTCATTTCCTGATTTGGGTTGTCCTGTCACTGAGCCAGATCTCTCACTACCACATTTTAGAAGTTGACTATAGCTTCACCCGTGAAACTAATTCAGATATTAGAAAGAGAAACCATGGAACCAGGAATTCAGCGGCAGCTCAACGGATTCTTGAATGAAACGTTTAGTGTCTTTTAGAAATTGTTTCTAAAATTATATGTTTAATCAGACCAGGAAGATCACTTGGTAGTTAAAACACGGGACGTAACTTTTGCCCCTGACTAATTCTTAGGCCACAGATACACCATAGAATACGTAAATGCCCATTATTTGCTCAGCAGTGTTCCATAGAAAGAGTATGCAATACTTTGGGAATATTTTTCACAAAGATTTGAACTGGTTAACCACTAATTCCTTCTCTATGTTAAAGGTATATATGGTATTCCTTTTCTTAACTTCTTATGAGGTGTTGTAATGATGATAGCAGGAAATCAAGTATATAACATTGGGGGTTCTGCATATGTACTTTTAACCTAACTGGTTTGATTAGCTCAGTTATTTAGATTTTTTTTTTCTGCTAAAGCCAAGTGTGGGCCAGTTAGTTTCACATGATCCCCCTGGCTAGGAGAGGAGTTACACATGCACGTTATAAAGGGAGTTAGGATGAACCACTACATTTGTCCTAAATTAATCCATTACCTGACTAGAAAAATGATGTTAAACTTTTGAGATATAGGCAGTGAATTAAGCCCGTGCTTTTGAGGTGAGGATCCCTTTATCATTCCCATAGTATCAATTTTTATCATTATTATTTTTATCATGACATGTCACATATTAAGTTTAGTGCAGACAGCTCAAAGGCATTTCGTTCTTATTACAGATTAAAGTTGTGCTAAAACTGGTGTATGCACCCATATTATTGTGTTTCTATTGGCTGGTAACACAGCACTGTGATACAAAATAATAATTACCGTGTCCTATGGGAAGTAGTAATACATGCAGAGAAAGGAGTTAGGGATTGGTACAAAGAGACTTCACTCTTTTTGGTATCAACAGCTGTCATGTATGTCAGATTTGACAGTATTGCTTTCTGTCCCAGATTCTCTAAAAGGCATTTTTACCACAAAAGCCAGGACACCATCAGCAAGCAATTTTCTATTTGTACGACCCTCAGTCTTCCTTCCTTCCTTCATCTATCTGTCCCCCAAAAATAAAAGATAAAGAATAAATAAATGCCACAACTTTTTCAGTAGGTATCAAAAATTATCTTTTATTTTTGAACTAGTAACTACATTCTGCTGAAGTCACAATGATTGACAGAGCCATTTGCATCACAAAGGAGGTTCACTCTTCGAGTTACAAACATCAGTTAGTTAGTCATCCACAGCAAGAGCCCTAACACCTAGGAAGGATGTGTCCAACTTGTTTCAATAGGGTTAAGGTAAGTTGCTGCAAAAAAAATAAACTCCAAATGGAATGGATCAAACACTATAGAAGTTCATTTCTTTTCTGCATTACAGACAGTGGAATAGAATGCATAGGTGCCTCTTCTCTTCAAGGTCATCCAGTAACTCAGGTCCCTTCCATGTTGTAACTTTGCACATTGCTAGGATTTTACCATGTCCACATGGTTGATGTAGGGTCACTGCCCCAAACCCAGCCTGTGGGAAGGGGGAAAGAGAGACATGAAGGGCAAGCAACTTTCTTTCTAAGGACGTGACTCAGAACTTACATACACCACTATGCTCCCATTTAAATGGCAAGAACTTAGTCACCTGGTCACACCTGGCCATAAGGGGGACCTGGAAGGGAGTTTCTGGCTGGGTGGCTACAAGCCCTGACAGAACTGGAGGATGGGTGTTCTCTATCTAAAGGGATGAAGAGGAAAATGGATCCTGGGGGACAATCTGTGGTCTCTGCTACACTTGTTGGGAGAATGCTGTTGTGGTATATGTAAACTTTCAGAGAAATGCAAGTGTGTGTGCTATGTGTGTGTTCTCATGGGTGCTGAGATTTTCCACACATTCACTGATAGCAAGTATTTCCTCCATACATTTAATAAAGGAGAAATTGAAAATGGGGGGGAACATAAGTGATCTGTTTAAGGTCATCAAGTAATTATAGAAAAGTGTCTCAAGAGCCCAAGTCCCATTCTACTTAGTAAATCAGACCACCTACTTTTCTATTATTCATCAGAATAGATGACAATCCTAGTCCAGGAATTTTACTTCGGTCTTTTCCACCTCACTCCCTCTCAGCCCACAGCTTCAATTAAGTTTAAGTGGTTGAAGTACTCCTTGAATCCACTTTTTCAGTTTCTTGTTTTATTTCCTGTTGAAAATTACGGTTGTACATTTCACTGACTTTAGTAAACAAAAGAGACAATAGCAATGAAGTTTCAGGGTTTACTACCATTGCTTGAAACCTGCTATGCATTTAAATGCTGTTTTATTTAAATCCTTTTCACCACCCCATGAAAAAGGTATCCTCATACAGATGAGGGAGCTGAAACCGAACACTTTAAGTCACTTGCCCAAAGTGGCCTGGCTAATGTCCTTACATTGCAGCCTGGGCTCAAATCACAACACTACCTCTATAGGACCATCAAGTCCTTAAAGCTAAATTGTACTCACATGGACGTATCGATGTAACCTGGGCAACGCATAATCTCCAATTGTCCAAGTGGCCTGGATGCAATACCTTGGAAATCACGGTATTTTGAAAAAAGTTGTCAAAATAGACATATGCTCTTCTCAGCTTTCGTTTACTCTTCAAAAATCATAACACCTTTCAGGAGAATAGTCAAATGAGTGATTTAGAACATTCCTTTTTCAAGGATTCATAAAAATGCAAGTACTTTTGATCCTTTCTCTATTGCCAAGTG
Organism: Neophocaena asiaeorientalis asiaeorientalis; assembly: GCF_003031525.2. Taxonomy (NCBI): domain Eukaryota; kingdom Metazoa; phylum Chordata; class Mammalia; order Artiodactyla; family Phocoenidae; genus Neophocaena; species Neophocaena asiaeorientalis. The sequence goes on from NW_020185320.1 coordinate 2,267,173, forward strand.
CAGAGGCACCATCCCGCCTGTTTTCTTACTGGAAAATGACTATAAAAATACAGCCCTCCATCTCTCAGCAGTGATAGATAAGAAGTACTGAAACAGCATTAATAATTAATGGGCAGACAAGATGAAACTCCAGTTGCTCAGACTGCTGTCTCCACATAATCTGTATTTTATACAAAAGGAGAAAGAACTCAATGGAATTTCAGCTGTGACCGGATAAAAACTGCCAGCAAAATGTGATAAGGAAAGTCTAATGTGTGTATTAATCATGTTTATAGCTCCTCATTTGTTGATATATTAGCCTAAACTCCCTTTAAAAATACATTTTTGATCACCAGTAGATTCATTTAATGCAACCAAACCTCAAATAGGGTCCAATTAAAGTTTCCAATTTTTATTAATCAAAAATAATTAATCTATCCCATAAATCATGGGAAAAATGGGTTAAGAATTTTAGTGCAAGATGAGAAGCATTAAGAAAAGAAATCTAGAAATGTTTGATGCATGATGTAAATATGCCATTGTATGTTTATAGCTTGAGTTAACATTTGGCACTTTTATTATCCAAATTGTTTTTGTAGATATAATGAACATATAATATGACTCAAAGCAAGACACGGTTTACCCTCGAATGGCATAGACTTCAAACATGATGCATTTTTATTTTCTCTGGATCAGTCATAACAAAAGAGACTACAGGGTTGGGGTGGAGAATGGACTGTTTCTAGAAATATCTATATTTTGTAGCTAAAAAGCCTAAGAAAATAAGCCCAGTTTAATCCAGAAGAAAAGAAGTTGCTAGGCACAACTTGGTAAATTTTTTGATGTTGAAAAAAATATATAGAAACTAAAACCTAGGGGAAATTTGTTCAGTTATCTATGTTCAATAATCCTTGAAATTTACACCAAGCTATAGTCATATCCCAAATTTGTCACAAACCTTAAGACTGAATTGCAGATGATGGATGAGAGAGAGTAGGAGAAGATATATTAAATCTAGGAATGTGTCATTTATCCACATTATCGAGGCTGTTGGACAGGGAGAAAACTTTCCCAGGTACATGCAGATCTACGCTCACTGTTCGGAATCGTTCATTACAGATGTGTTTAAACATCTTATAATTTAGCTATTAGTCTAAATATTTCTGTGGCAGTCATGTTTGAATAAAAGCCCTTAAGTCTTGGGACTAAAAGAAATTAGAATAAGCCCTAGAGAAGTCAAGCTGTAGAAAATGTTAAAAAAAAAAAGCCATAAAAATAAAAGAAGACAAAATGTACTAGGATAATAACCCTTAAAAGCCTTAGGTTTTATGTGCTAAAAGAAGTACAAGTTATATCAGTGGAATATGTTAACTCATGCAATCAGGGCATACTGTAGGAGCAATCTAATTCATGTCTTATAAAGACCAAATAAAGTTACATAGATGAAAATAACTTCCCAGTTACAAATCCCCCCTCCCCCAGCCATGGCTGTACATAATAACCTGGACCACTGGACTCCACTGAGTACAGAATGGATGAAGAAGGGGACCTGAGTTCAAGGCAATTCATCACCACTATTGGAAAAATAATTCATAGGTCTTTCTACCAATAACCAATCGGTATCATCACCAATTCCATTAAAGAGATAATACATTATTACTGAATTTAGCAAAATTTTAGAGGCTGATATGTTTTGGGAACCTTAGCTGCCAGGTCATCTAAAGCTTGGATGCTATGAAGAAAGCACAAGAGTCAGAGATGCATGACCTGGGGAGGCAAAATCTTTACCCTCCATAAATGTATTTATTCACTTGTAATATGGGGATAATAATACCTGATCTGCTTGGCTCACAGGAATCAAGAGGATTTTTCTTTAACGAGAAAAGGTGTGAAAAGGGGCCCGTGGAACCATAAAAACCACACAGATGTAAAGTGTAATTAATAAGCTATGGGGTTTCTCGCCTTTCCATAAGGCTTCCTAAGAATCAAGAATTAAAGCTGGGGCCCGGGTTCTCCAAACCTAGTTCATCTCCTCTGGAAATTCTACCATTAGCCTGCAACTGGCATTCCCCCAAAGTAAACCTGAAGAATACTAGTTCCATGGAAAATCAGCAAGTGTTATTCCAAAAAGAAAAGTCCTGTGGTGCAACCTGCCTGGGAAACACTTGTGTTTAGTTAAACAGGTTTCTTTCTTGCAGTACTTCTCAGAACCTTTAATATGTATGTCAGGAACCTCTAAGAGGAGGGATCTTGGAAGGAATTTTCCCAAACTTATTTGACTGTGGAAATTGTCTATTACAAATCATCTCTTGGGATTGTTATTTTGCAGAAATTGCTTTAGAAAACCCTGATGAAACCTTTTGTAATTTCTCAAAATGTATGCATTGAAGATACACTGGCTTCCAATTCTCTTGAGGCTCACAGAACTACTATTGAGACCAGCATTCCTCAAAATGTAATTGCTTGGGAAGATTGTTTAAAATGAAGATCCCAGAGCCTCACCTAGGACTTCAGGTAGAGTCACTGGAATCTGCATTTTTTTTTTAACCAGCTCCTTAGATGAATCTGAACCAAGCAATCCCAGACCACAGTCGGAGAAATGCCGCTGCTCTAAGATTGGCGATGGTGGTCCTGTGGTTTTAACGGCTCAGAGCATGAAGTGTGTCTCATCTATGACGGACCTGTGCTTTGTGAGCCCTGAAGAGGCAAGTTCATCCTTGAAAATCTCTAGGTAGATCAATTCCTTCAGTACCCACCAGTGACCTCCTGTCCTGATTGACCAGAAGCTGTAAGGACCATTATATTATGTACATAAATCTCTCCTGATATAATATTTTGCCTTTAAAAATGGCACACTTCAAAGAGTAAGAGCACAAGTCTTTCCCTACATGAATTCTTTGGAAATTCAAATGCATATATCCAGGCAAGTAGAAATGTAACATCCCTTTGCTAGTAGAGCTATTATAAATAGAAATGGAGAGAGAAACTGGACACCTTTCTTGGACCTTGAACATAATAGAGTGAATTAATACCATCTAAAAATGGCCAGGGTGCCTACATGACATTATAAATATAGTCAGCCTTGGATAAAGACACAGTTTGAAATTCATCTAGAAAGTGAGACTTAGGCTGTTTTCTCTGTAAAATCTACGGATCCTGTGGCCCATATAAAGAGTAGAAATGCTACATTTAGTGTGAGTGCAAAGAGAGGACACATTTAACAGTCTCTGTAGCACTCAAAAAACTTTTGTGCAGGACCCTTTTTATGAATTTCCCAAAATACTATGAGACTATTATGTATATTCTCACTTGTGAATACCCAAGTGAGAAAAAAAAAAATGTCTGTACTCAATTGGCTTTGGGCAGTGTTTGTCACTAGTTCTTTGGTTCATCAGATTGCAACCTTTTAGACCAGTTTCCAATCCCATTGATACATCATGGAAGAAATGAGTTCTGGAGTCAGCTGTCTTGAATTTGAATGCTAGCTCTTCCACTCACCGAGGTTTTTAAACTCTCTAGGCTTCGGGGTTTTCATCTGTAATGTGGGATAGCAATAGTACCTACCCCTCAGAATTGTTACGTGAACCAAATGAGAAAGTACACAGTGCTCCGCACGTGCTAAGAGCTCAGAAATGCTACTTCTTATTATCCCACTCATCTCAGGGAGGGTCATGTTTTATGGCTCTTCTCTATCCTTCACTGAGCCTAGAAAAGGGCTTTGCATGTAGGAGGGAACCATTCGATGACTTCTGGAAGAGGAAAGAAGGAACATGTTGAACTGAGGATGTTTTAAAAACCTCTGGCTTTTTTCTTTGGACTTTAGGAATATTGTGAGACAATTTGGGTACGAGTAAGATACGTGTTGCTATGGTTTTGCCTAAACCTTGCTTCTCTATTCTGGTCCCAGGAATCACGGGTGGGCTTCCCGGGCCTGTGTGTTCTACCCTTCCCTTGGCCTTGAATGTACACTACTTTGAAGATGTTTTTCAGAATGATCCTCTGAATGAGGATATAGCTGACCTTCATAGAAAACTTATAGGTGAAACACATTATCAAGTAATAATGATTTATTTGTGGAATTATCACACTGTTACGTGCACTTTGGTGTATAAGAAACTATCTTTTGGTGCAAGACAGATGGCAAGATGGTGAAGTATTGATACTTCATAAGCTGAAAGCAAAAATTGCTACTGTGAAAAATGTGGTGTGTACCGATGAATATCACTTACATGCTGGTGTGTAGTGGAGATGTTGCTAGACAGCATGCCAGGAAAAGCTACACTTGCTAATTGCACTTTTAACCCAATGATAAGTGGAACACTGAAAACCCAGTAGAACAATAACTACAAATATTTAAACTATCATTTCACTACTACTTTTGATGATGTAAAATTTTATCTTAGAGTCTGAATAAAAGTGAAATGAGTTGCTTGTATCTACACATTAAGATTTGGCTAAAGCGTAACTGGTATATATCCTTGTGGCTGGTATGGCAGGAATAGGGATGTGGTGGTGGTAGACTGAGTCTTTCATAGCTGGTAGAAAGTGCAGCAGTGGCATTCCCTCTCTCCCTGGACACTGCCATGTGAGCCCATTCTCAGTCCAGTTGGACCAGAATACACATTCTTTTACTCAAAGCTAAATATGACCCGGTCTAGTACTTTCCTAAATGTGACCTATTGGGTGGAGACCCATTACTAGGTTATAAAATCAATTTAGTGGTTAGGAATCAGTGTCTAAAAATAAGATAGAGGGCTTCCCTGGTGGCGCAGTGGTTGAGAGTCCGCCTGCCGATGCAGGGGACACGGGTTCGTGACCCGGTCCAGCAGGATCCCACATGCCGCGGAGTGGCTGGGGCCGTGAGCCATGGCCGCTGAGCCTGCGCGTCCGGAGCCTGTGC
>NW_020185320.1:2272083-2356550 GCF_003031525.2 Neophocaena asiaeorientalis asiaeorientalis
AAAAAAAAAAAAAAAAAAAAAAAAGATAGAATTAGAATAGGATGGAATAGAATAGAATAGAAGAATAGAATAGATCAAAATGCAAAACACACAGTAAGAGTTAGATTTGTTTGGTAAAATTTTGCTTTAGTATGTTTGTGTGCATGTGTGTATAGCAGGTTAGGATGTAAATTGCATTTCTGACTGAGTCTCAGTTTAGAAAATTCCGAGAGTCACTGGCCAGGAAGCCAGGTTCCCGTGTCCCTTATATTGTAGGTTACCAAGTAGCAAGAGAGATGGTTCCACTGTATCTCTCAGGTTGCCAGTCATTGCCTACACATTTTCTGTGCACTTTCTTGAGTTGCCCACCCAGAGTCAACGCAGCTAACAGCTAACCGTTACTTAATCAGTTGTCAAGCAGTGTGCTAAGCTTTATATCTATTTAAATCCTTAAAACAGCCCTACCAATTGGATATTCCAGTTGTGTAGGTGAGGAAACTGAGACCCAAAGAGATTAAATCATTTGCTCAAATTTACACAGCTGGAAAGGGGGAGAGCTAGGACTTGAACCCAGGTGGCTTGGCTTTAGGGAGTCCACACTTGACAACTATTAAAGTCTAAAGCCCAATGACCCAGTCCCTCCTTTCATTTTATTGCCAACACTATTCCTTCCTTGCCTTGATTCAAGGACATTAAAGCCAGCACCTCCTGCTGAAGTATCCCTGATTATCTCAATTTAACACAACACTTACTGGGTTGAACTATAGGAAACTATATGAACTATAGGAAACTATATGAAACACTATTTGGGGTTGAACTATATGAAATATTTGCCTACATTTGAACTACTAAATCAGCAGTTTCATATGGTTCAATCTAACAGCCCTTTTAATGTATTGTCCCCTACCTTAATACATTTATCATCTAGGGATTGAAGAAGATAGACACTTAGAAGTTTTTCTATTGCACTTTCCATTCCTTTCTAGTTGGGTTTTCACAGGGACATGTCTGCTCGAAAACTTTATATACTAGGATGGTAGAATGTTCAAGCTGGGAAGGGCTTTACTGACTGTTCAAACTAAGACCTCATGAGATTAAAGTGATTAATGTCCACAGCCATTACTGGCAGAGCTAAAACTAGAATTTAGGCTTGTAGGCTTTTTATTTCCAGTCTTGAAGACTTTTGGTTACACCAGAATAATCACCTATGGAGTAAAGAGTCCTAAGGTGTGTAAATCCTGTAAATACTGTTTCGTCCCCCTGCCCCCTGCACTTTGCTTGCTAACAAGCTCAGAGCCAAATTTAAAATCCATCATTAGTAGTTACAGTTAAAACTTTATTTTGCCTTTGCCTTTATTTATGTATTTAAAATATTTTTTGGTGCTAACGTCTTTATCTTTTAAAATCTTGCTGTGTTGTGTGATTTGGGGAGCTACTTCATTTGTTTTTTCTTCTCCAAATGAGGGAAGGTTAAATTTTAAAAGAGCTCCAGTAATAGAAAAGGATTCAATCATATGCACTTGAATGATTGAATGGGCTGTGAGAGCTGAGGAATGAGGCCAGCAAGGAGAAGCAGTGGGGGGAAGAAGGAGCAGGGAGGTAGAGGAGAAGTTAAGAAGCCATGGAAGTTCTGCCATGAAGGAGCAGCATGCTGGACAAGGACAAGCAACAGAGATGCTGCTGCCCACATCTCCTGACATAGAAAGTAGAACGGGTCTGATATGTAACTACAGCATGGCTTCAGAGGATGCTTCGTCCCAATACTCCCTACCTGAACCCCTTATTACAGTAAGGCTGGGCTCCTATACAGTTCCTACTTAATGTGGATCTCAACCTCCAGCTTTGGTTTGTGCTACTGCCATTTGCTCACCTCTAAATATGTTAATCTTTCAAGGAATACATCCTTCATCATGAACTCTTCCTGACCACTGAACCCCCAAATGATCTCTTCTTTATCTTAATTTCTCTACTACATTTAGTTATCGAAATGCTCATATTTTACGACCATATTTCAGATTGTGAGCATCATAAAAAATGTGTTCCATGTGTATATGTGTGTGACCCTGAAGATATGCATCAATATTTTATACATTAGAGATGACTATAACGTAGCTTAAATAAAAAGAGACAATGGAATTTTATGGCTCCTTTATGCCTACGTATCATATTCAGAAATTTAAAAAAAGATGAAAAGTTTATTCCACCCTTTATGGCTCTAACTTCTGATTTCCTGTGATCATTAGGAAAGTCCTTATCCTGACAGAGACAAACAGATGTCAAAACACTTTTGAATATTTTTTGGAGTTTTAATGAGCAATAGGCACTGTTTGCTTTTATCATTTTCAAGAAGTTTAATTTTATGCAATTTGAGCTGAGTCTAGTTAATTCTAATAAAATCAATTGAAAAGTGACAGCATTTCAAACTATTGGAATGTTTTTGTCTGTTTCTTCATGATCCTTGTATTCTGTCACTGACATGGAAAGGGCAGTGATGTTTCAAGGATAATAATAATGCTTATTCTGTCATCAGAAGATTGTGAAATGAAAGCAAGATGGCTCCCAGAAGTTTCCTTTGATAGCTGTTACTTCAGTGACCCAGAGCTATGTAACTTTTCAAGTGATAACTCCCTAATTAGTTGGAGCTTTAGTATCCTCTGCCTACATCTTGTCCTCAGCCCAAACGTTCACTTATCTAAACCAAAGTGCTACATGACATTTTTGTTGTTTTAAGAATGCACAGTTACCATTCCCAGGCTGCTCCCACATTATCTCAGATATGTGTTATATGACACATCTTCAAATTCAGAGAAGGGTGTAGGAAAAAAAAAAAAAGACCTTAATAGTTTGAATTTTTTAGCTAGCAATTTAAAATAACCAGTTTTTGAAATGCATTTTTACTCTATGTGCTGCTGAGTTTCAGCTTGTGTGTATAGACCTAAAGCATGGAGTGTTTATGCATGTTCAAGGCAGTGAGAAGTCTAAAAGTTTAAAAGAGGGTCTTTCAGCAGCAACAATATGAATATGAGTAGTAGTTCCCACATGGAAAATACAAGCATTTTGTCTCTTATCTTACAATTGTGAAAGAACAAAAATGTTGGAAAGGGAAATAAGTAAAAAGCATACAGAAAGGGGCCTGTACTTGAGAAAGTATCAGACTGTGCTTTCTGAGAAAAATTATCGAGGGATATTAACAGCTTCTTCCAGTAAATTAGAAGGAGCTAAAGGCATCTGAAAGTCAGAAATAAATAAATAAATGGAGAGTGTGTGGGCTGTATAAAACATAAGCCAGGATGGTCAGCATGGTTATAGTTCAAGATAGTCAAAGGGGTCAGCAAGATCAGAAAGAAGAAGTGACCACTAACGTCATTAATCTAATGATCTCCAACTAGGTGGAGGCATTGAGAAGGCCAAGAGATTTGGGTCTTATCCTTAAAAACAGAGACCAAAGTGAGAAACAAGTGGAAAAAGTGGAAGCAGAGGGGAACATAGCCTAGCACATGCAGTAACATGGGGAAAACGAGTGTGGGGTAAATTAAAGAAGGTAGCAATTGTATATATAGGAGATATATCTAAATAGATAGTTAGTTAGATAGATAGATCCCCTATTGGTTTTGTTTCCCTGGAGAACCCTGACTAATACAGGCTCAGACTCAGGAAAAAATGAAGTTCATAAAACTCTTCCTGAGGAATCCCAGATGTTGGATTTACTAGACAAAGACTTTAAATCAGCTATTTGTAATATGTTCAGAGGATCAAAGAAAACCATGTACAAATAATAAAATGAAAAACTCAAAACAATATCACACAAAATAGAAGACATCAATAAAGAAGTAAAAATTATTTTAAAAACAGAAATTGTAGAGTTGAAAAGTACAAAAGCTCAAATGAAAATTTCAATATAGGAACTCAACAGCATATTTGAGTTGGCAGAAGAAGAAAAATCAGTTAATTTGAAGGTAGGCCAGTTGAGATCACATATTCTTAGGAAGAAATAGAAAAAGGAATAAAAAATAATAATAATCAGAGCCTCACAGACTTGTGGGATATCAAGTATACCTACACACAATGGGAGTTCCAGAGGAAATCAGAAAGGGGAAAAAAGAATAGTTGAAATAATGGTTAAATCATATCCCAAATATGATGAAAACCATTAATCTACACATCCAAGAAGCTCAACAAGCTTCATGTACGATAATCACAAAGATATTCAAACCTAAACATGCCGTAATCAATTTGTGAAAAGAAAGAGAGAATCTTGAAAGTAAGAAGAAAACAACAGCTCATCATGTACAAATGATCCTCAATAAGATTAATATCTGACTTTTCATCAGAAAATACAAAGATTAGAAAGCAGTGAGATAAAATGTTCAAAGCATGGTCAGATAAGAATTCTGTATTTGGCAAAACTGTCCTTCAGAAATGGAAGAGAAACTAATGCACACCCAGGTAAACAGAAACTGAGAGCTTGTTGCTAGCAGGTCTCCCTACAAAAAATGCTCAAGAGAATCCTTCAGTTTGAAATGAAAGGACACTGGACAGTAACTTGAATCTTTGTGAAGAAATAAGGAGAAACAGGAAAGATAACTACATAGATAAATATATAAGGCAGTGTATTTTTGTTTGTTTTTAACTCTTTTTTTTGTAATTCTATCTGATTTAAAAGACAACTTTAAAAAGCAATAATTATAAGACTGTGTTGATGAGTATGTGATGTATAAAGATGTAATTTGCACACAATAGTGCAATATGAGCAGGGCAGGAATGAAGCCAGATAGAAGATAAGCTTTTATTGAAATTAGGTTGATATTAATCTGAAATAAAGTGTTTAAATTTAGATATAAGTTGTGATCCCCAGGGTAACCAGTAAGATAATAACTCAAAATATAGTAAAAGAAACAAGAAAATTAATGTGCGTATTAGAACATATGTTTAACAAAAAAAGAAAGCAGTGATGGAAAAATAGAGGAAAAAAAGATGTGGATAAAAGAAAGCAAACTTTAAAAACGGTTGATGTAAATTCTACCTTTCAGTAATTACATTATATAAATGGATTAAACACTCCAATCAAAAAGCAGAGATTGGTAGAATAAAATTTTTAAATTTCATGATCCAACTATATGCTATAGAGAGGAGAAACAGTTTCAAAGATGTAAATAGATAAGAAACCAAAAGATAGGAAAAATATACTATGTAAACAGTAACAGAAAGAGACCTGTAATGGCTACTTTCATATCAGAAAAAAATGGACTTTAAAACAAATTATTAGAGACATTTTATATTTATCCAAATTGTTATAGGAGAACATTTTACAACAATAAAAGGGTCAATTCATCATGAGACATAAAATTATAAACATACGTGCACCTAACAACAGAACCCTAAAATGTGACAGAATTGAAGAGAGAACCAGATACTTCATCAATAATAATGTAGACAGCAATACCTTAATTTTAATAATGGATGGAACAAATAGACAGAAGATGAAGAAGAATACACAATTTTCTCAAGTACACATGGAATATTTTCCAGGACAGACCATCCTATGTTAGGCTATAAAACAAGCCTCAATAAATGTACAGGACTGATATAATGCAAAGTATTTTCTACTACCACATGAAATGAAATTAGTAATTAACAACAAAATATTTGGAAAATTCATAAATATGAATTTCCTCACAAGCAAAAAGTAAGCAAAGATTTCTTAGGCAGGACACAAAAAACAACAATCTTTTAAAAAAAAACTGATAATATAAACTTTAACAAACTGTAAAATTTTGCTTATCAAATGATACAATAACAAAAATGAATAAACAAACCACAGATTGGGAGAAAATACTTGCTAAAAATACATTTGACAAAGGCCTTTTATACAGAATATACAAAAAATTTGCACAACCCAGTCACAGAGTTTCTCAACATTCTTTTCATTACAGCTCTCCCTAGGAGACCTTTTAGACATTTGTTTCCCTATTCCCCCCAAATTAAAATTTAATACGACAAATATACTGTATATATTTTTATGTACTATGGCCCTTTGTATGGCTACAAACCATTGTAATACTTAAGATATTTTCACCCCTCCTCTCAAGGTCCGATTTTCACCCACTTGGGAGTAATACCGCTCCCATTAAGAATTCATGCTTAGGGGCTTCCCTGGTGGCGCAGTGGTTGAGAATCTGCCTGCTAATGCAGGGAACACGGGCTCGAGCCCTGGTCTGGGAGGATCCCACCTGCCACGGAGCAACTAGGCCCATGAGCCACAACTACTCAGCCTGCACATCTGGAGCCTGTGCTCCGCAACAAGGGAGGCCGCGATAGTGAGAGGCCCGCGCACCGAACTGAGGAGTGGCCCCCACTTGCCACAACTAGAGAAAGCCCTCGCGCAGAAACGAAGACCCAACACAGCCCAAAATAAATAAGTAAATTAAAAAAAAAAAAGAATTCATGCTCAATTTTTAAAAAAAGTTTAAGACGAGCAAACAGTTTGAACAGTCACTTAGTAAAGAATATATATGAATGGCCAATAAGCACATGGAAAAATGATCAAATCATTAATCATCAGGGAAATGCAAATCAAAACCACAATGAGAGACTGACACACAGCAACCAGAATGACTAAGAAGACTGACATCAAAAGTTGTGAGGAAGTAGAACAACCAGAACTCTCATACATTGCTGGTAGAATACAATCTCTTTGGCAAAATGTCTGCCAACTTCTTATAAAATTAAACATGTAACTACCTATGGGTGAACAGTTCCAATTCTAGGTTTTTACAAAAAAGAAATGAAATCATATGTCTTCACAAAGACTTATAAAAGAATGTTCACTGCAGGTTTTATTCACAATAGTAAAAAATTGGAAACAACCCATCAATAACCCATTCCGCTGTCCATCAGCAGGAAAATGGATAAAGTAACTGTGCCATATTCATTCAATGGGATAATATAAATATGAAAACAATGAAAGTAATAAACTATTGACTTATGCAGAAACATGGATTAACTCTCCAAAATAATTATGCTAGTTGAAAGAAGTCTTACACAAGGTAGCTCTTATGGTATGATTGGATTTATATGGCGTACTAGAATAGACAAAAGTAATCTATGGCAAAAAGAATCAGAACGTTAGTTGCCTCTGAAGGTAGAAGTGGGGGTCAAGATTAACTAGAGAGGTGCTTGAAGAAATCTTCTGCGTGATAAAAATATTCCACAACTTTATAAGGGTATGGGCATATGTAGGCATATGCATGTCAGAAGTCATCAAATGGTATATTTAATATTTAGGTGAATTTTACCTTTAAAAAAAGCCCAAATACATCTAAAACTAATACAATGTTATGTGGTCAGTTATGTCTCAATTTTTTAAAAAAGAAGCCTATAAATCAATATTGAACTCATTAATAATATACATGCTGAAATGTTTAGGGGTAAAAGGTAGTGATGTCTATAACTCACTTTGAAATGCATCAAGAAGTAAGATGATTTGATGATTAGACAGATGCTCAGGTGGGTAGATATACAATAAAGCAAATATGGAAAAATGTTAACAATTATAGAATCTACATCATAGAAATAAGCACGTTTACTATAAAATTCTTACAAATTTTCTATACGTTTGTAATTTTTCACAACACAATGTTGAAAAACAACTGTATTTAATTAAATCCATGGAGATCAAGGTCACGCCTGAAGCCAGCATACTCTTAGAAGAAAAGTGGCCTGGTGAAGGGAAGCATGAAACAGGCAATGCTGTCCAAAGAAAGTTGAGCACCTTGTGTAAACTCTCTTTATCCCATTTCACTAATCTATAGAATAAGTACAGTAAAGCCCCACCTTACAAGTTACTGATAAGGATTGAAGATACTTGGTCTTCAGTGGCTAATGAAAACTTAGCAACTAATTTGGTGTTGCTTGTTATATATTTTGCTTAACTTCTTAGCTTCTTTGTTGTTACCAGATGTTGTAACCACAGTTAATCTGCAAAGGTTGTTAGGATAATTAAGTATATTAATACATGAAAGGTGTTCAGCACATAGCCTAGGAAAATAGATGTAAATAAAGATAGGTTGAATATGAAAAGGTTGAGTTTGGTGGGGGGTTTTGTCAAAAATAGTTGAATATTGTCAGTTTCACATGATTCAATCTAATAGCCATATATAGATATAAAATATAGGAAGATGAGACATAGACCCATAAATATGCCTAAGCAAATCTATATGGAGTTGATACAGTGTTTAAACAAACATTTTGGCACAATTTTGGCGCCTGAGAAAGAGCTGCTCTTCTGTAACTTTGTCAAGCCACCAGCTGTTAGGGTGACCAAGTTGTCCTGGTTTTCCTGGGGTTTTCCTCATTCTGGAATTGAATATCCCACATCCTGGGAAACATTTCTGTCCCAGGAAAACCTGGATGACTAGTTACCTTAGGTCTTACAAAAGTTATTTCCGGAAGTAGCACTCAATTGGGTACTTCCTCTGCATTGGGTGCTGCCTCTTAACTCAGTCTTACAAATACATCATAGAAAATTACAGTGAAATCCACTTTCCAGCTGAACAGCTTTTTCATACCTGACATATCTTAATTCCCAGAGAGCAAAAAGAAGACCTGCTAAAGTCTGGATTTGATCAAATGTTGCTACTCTTTAACGATGGTGTTATATGCTGTGAGTCACAGAATCCACTCTGCTCAGTTCAACTAAGAGTATGTAACATGGAAGTACGGGGGCACTATCACCCGGTGCTCGGGCCGGGGTGTCACCACTTATCCAGGGCAAAGGAAGGGTGAGAAATCTGCAGACGACTTAGGTAGTTATATTCAGAATTATGTACAGTAACCCTCAGCTGGAGGCAAGAAACGGGATGGGGGCATAGAAGGATACTTGTAGTTACAGCTTTTCCAGGCAAACCCTCTTCTAGAAGCATGTGGAGCCTCCACAGTGTAACCCAATCTAGAGGTGTGTTAAGCATTAACACAGCAAGGCTTCATCTGCAGGGGGGACTCCCTGACACTGAAGGCTGAACCCTGGGGAAATTGCTTATGAGCTCCAGCTGGAAAACACATATGGGTTTATCTTTGCAAACTCTGTTTACAAACAAGGTGCATTTGTTCTGCACACAGTTTGTCTTTGCCACTGGCACTTGAGGAATCCAGTTTCAACTTTAGAACTACAAATTTGGATCACACCCCCAAATCATGTATAGTTTCTTGTCAGGATTTTTACTTTTAAGGTAATTCCCTTGCCCCAGGGTAGGGAAATTAGGTGCATTCATTCACTCAGAAGTGTATTCCAAGGTTTATTGGACAAGGCCTATGGCCCAGGAGAACGTACCAAGGACAAACAAAATTCAATTAGACTTCCCTACCCTCAAAAGTCATCTGATAATACACAAAACGCAGTAATGTTGACACAACACATGTAATGCCATGAAAGGAGGGTTGTTTGCCATAACGTCAGAAGAATGTGTATGGGAGAATTAGAATGGTCTCAGTGGACACGGTAGCTTGTGAGTCGGGCTTGAAAAGATGAACACAGTTTCAACTGGGAGGAATCAGAGACCGGTGAAGGCTGGTAGAACTAACAGAAAAGTCGATGAAGTGTGAGGGAAGAATAAGTCATTTAATTTGACTAAAACACAGGGTCCAAATAGAGTGTGAAGGAGATACAGCAAGAAAAGTAGGTTGGAGTCAAATCAGACAGGTCCCCAAATCTCATGCTATAGAGGTTAAAACACTAACACCTGGGTATAAAGAGTGAGGAAAACAGACACAGTCTCCTGCCTCACGGTGCTTACATTCTAGTGAGGGGAGAGGGTATCTTCGGGAAGCTAACTGGGATGAAGGCCATAGATAACAACAGCGGTTTGTGCCTACCGTGTGGCAGGTAGTACAGTGTTAGGTGTTTTCTGTACAATATGCCAAATCTCCCAAGAATGTTTTAACTGTAGGATTTGAGTAAGGAAATAGAGGCTCGGGGAGGCTGGCGACTTAACCAAGTGTCCTGCTGTCTGGACCAGAATCCAAACCCATGGTTCTCTGGCACCAAAGCCCATGTCATTCTGCTCCAGGATAAATGAGAAAGCAAGAAGGCGGGAGGAGGGAGATCGAGAGGCTGAGATAGCAGTCAGATTTCCACAAAAATCAGGAGAAAATTAGTAAAGCCTTGAACTAAGGTGAACTCAAGTGAGATGGGAAAGGAAGGGTGACTGAGGCTACTGTGGGGCAGCTAGATGGATAAGATTTAGTGACTAATTGAATCTGGAGGAAATGAAGACTGAAGAAATGGACCAGTGGGAGGGATTCTGGGAAAATGGGAGGAGTGAATGACTGGAATCATGGAACAACCGGAAACCTTTTAAAGATTGGGGGATCAGGGCTTACCTGGTGGCGCAGTGGTTGGGAGTCCGCCTGCCGATGCGGGGGACGCGGGTTCATGCCCCGGTCCAGGAAGATCCCACATGCCGCGGAGTGGCTGGGCCCGTGAGCCATGGCCGCTGAGCCTGCGCGTCCGGAGCCTGTGCTCCGCAACGGGAGAGGCCACAACAGTGAGAGGCCCGCATACCGCAAAAAACAAAACAAAACAACAACAAAAATTGGGGGATCAAGGGAACTCTAACAGGCTTATTCAGCCAATTTTTATTACTCATTTGCTTATGTAGCAAATAGGGAGCAGGCCATGCTGCAGGCACTGGTCGGGCACGACGGGTCTAGTGTGGAGTAGAAGCTGCTCTCCTGAGCTTCCAGTCTGGGGTGGGAGAGGAGCACAAGCCGACATCCCACGAGAGTGTGTGATGACAGCCAAGACGAGGCAGGACAGCAGTGGTGGCCAACCCTTCTTGCACATTAGATTCACCTGATACCTACTCTCACCTTCCCAGAGTTTGTGAGTTAAAGGATCTGGGATGTGGCCAGAGCCTCCGCCATTTCGGAAGCTCCCCAGGTGATTCTACCGTGCAGATAAATTTGGGAACTACTGCGCTAGAGCAGAGGTGGTCAAACTACGGTCCTCAGGCCAAATCCGGCCCATCGCCTGCTTTTGTAAATAAAGTTTTATTGGGACACATGGCACCCACTCATTTATGTGCTGTCACTCACACTCACACACAACTGAGTAGTCACCAACTGAGACCACATGGCCGGCAAAGCTATAAAGATCTACTATCCAACGCTTTACAGAGAAAGTTTGCTGACTCCTGCTCTAAAAGAAAGGAATGAGGTTTCAGACAGCATATAACAGAGCAACATGACCTAGCATCATGGAGGGGACTTAGGGATGCAGTTAGAGAAGCATAGGAAAAGAGGAAGATAAGAGCAATGTGGACAGAAAGAACAGCAGGAGAAGCCCTGTCCCAATATCTGCTGCTATGTAATATCGCCCCCCAAATGGAGTGGCAGGAAACAACAATCATTATGTGATTTCCTTTCATAGTTGCAGGGGCTGACCGGGCTCAACAAAGCCCTCAGGGTCTCTCATGTAGTGGAAGTCAGGCAGTGGCTGGAGTTGGAATCATCCTGAAGGCTTCTTCACTCCTCTTCTGGATGGTGATGCTAGCAGCAGGGTCCCCAGCTTGGCTGTAGACTGATACACCTGCCTACAAAAGGTTCTTCATGTGAGCTCTGTATTTTGTCACCACACAAGGACTGGCTTTTCACAGCCCAGGAGAACCAGGTGGAAGCTGCATTGCTCTCTGTGGCCTTCCTTTGTACTTCACAGGGCATCACTTCTGCTATAACCAGACGCCCACTGATACTCCAAGGTGCTGGGTACACGGACCTAATGTCTTCATAGGAGAATCTTCATTGCTACCTTCTAAGAAGAGCATGCAGGCTGGGATATATATTGGAAAATACAGTCTGCTGCAAGCAGGAGGGAGTGTGAGCCCTTCAGCAACTCAGAGAAAGAGCAAGTGGGAGAGAGGAAGCCAGAGAGGTCCTGAGTCCAGACCAGGACTTTTAATCCATGATCAGAATTTTTATCTTTATCACGAGCTATGGAAACTTAATGGAGATTCAGCCTTCAGTGTCAGGGAGTCCCCCCTGCAGATGAAGCCTTGCTGTGTTAATGCTTAACACACCTCTAGATTGGGTTACACTGTGGAGGCTCCACATGCTTCTAGAAGAGGGTTTGCCTGGAAAAGCTGTAACTACAAGTATCCTTCTATGCCCCCATCCCGTTTCTTGCCTCCAGCTGAGGGTTACTGTACATAATTCTGAATATAACTACCTAAGTCGTCTGCAGATTTCTCACCCTTCCTTTGCCCTGGATAAGTGGTGACACCCCGGCCCGAGCACCGGGTGATAGTGCCCCCGTACTTCCATGTTACATACTCTTAGTTGAACTGAGCAGAGTGGATTCTGTGACTCACAGCATATAACACCATCGTTAAAGAGTAGCAACATTTGATCAAATCCAGACTTTAGCAGGTCTTCTTTTTGCTCTCTGGGAATTAAGATATGTCAGGTATGAAAAAGCTGTTCAGCTGGAAAGTGGATTTCACTGTAATTTTCTATGATGTATTTGTAAGACTGAGTTAAGAGGCAGCACCCAATGCAGAGGAAGTACCCAATTGAGTGCTACTTCCGGAAATAACTTTTGTAAGACCTAAGGTAACTAGTCATCCAGGTTTTCCTGGGACAGAAATGTTTCCCAGGATGTGGGATATTCAATTCCAGAATGAGGAAAACCCCAGGAAAACCAGGACAACTTGGTCACCCTAACAGCTGGTGGCTTGACAAAGTTACAGAAGAGCAGCTCTTTCTCAGGCGCCAAAATTGTGCCAAAATGTTTGTTTAAACACTGTATCAACTCCATATAGATTTGCTTAGGCATATTTATGGGTCTATGTCTCATCTTCCTATATTTTATATCTATATATGGCTATTAGATTGAATCATGTGAAACTGACAATATTCAACTATTTTTGACAAAACCCCCCACCAAACTCAACCTTTTCATATTCAACCTATCTTTATTTACATCTATTTTCCTAGGCTATGTGCTGAACACCTTTCATGTATTAATATAGAAAAAATAATGCTAACATTCAATAGACTGGAGTGTCTAGAAGCACAAACTCTGGAGACAGACTCTTTGGATTCAAATCCCCACTCCATCATTTGCTTGCTGTGTAATGTTGGGAAAGTTATTTCACTTCTCTGTACCTTGATTTCCTCATCTTTAAAACAAGGAAGATTGTTATTTTCTGCAAGACCTACCTCATAGCGGGGCTTGGGAAGGTTAAATGAGTTAGCACAAGTAAGCACTTAGAACAGTGCCTGGCCCTTAGTAAACACTATACGATTGTTGACCAATGTTATTACTCAGTACCAGTACCTGCTAAATAGTTGGTGTTCCATCTCTCTGTGTTAAAGTGGAATCCTAGCTTTCAGGGTAAACTCGGTGTTTTTCCTGCACACTCTGCTCAGGGGTTGCACACAACTGGACCCTTTGTTTTCTCCATCCTTGTTTTTTTAATACTGATGCCCAAAGACCTGACTGGCAGCCCCATGTTGCCATCACAGCTTCTGCTGAGCCCTGCTGGCCCACACTGACATTAAGCATTACCCAGTGGGCTGTAGGAACGAGGTTCCATATCTTCCCCAGCCCCCAGCACATTCCCCAGATGGTTCTTCCACCAAGTAAAGCCCTTTCTCTAACCAGGTTCTTCAGTTGGGAAGGGCTCTTCATCTTGATGTGTACAGTGAAGTGGGACTCCATGCCCCAAATCACCTCTCTGCATGGCTAACTCCTCATATCTCAAGATTAAGCTCTGGCAGAATTTCTTCTAAGACCACTTTTCTAACTGTCCCCCTGTCCTACCCCATAGTACACCACTTGCATTTCTGTCAAAACTAGGTCCTGCTACAGAATGTGCGGGACCTAGAGAAAGGGGAAAAGAAAGGATTGCCTTTCTCAAAAATAATCAAGAATTTCAGAAGAGTGATAGCAGAGCGTTAAACCAAGCTTGGGGCCCTTGTAAGTGCAGGGTTCTGCATGACAGCACAGGCTGAAGGCCCACAAAGCCAGCCCTGGTCAAAGCACTTATCAGGCTACACTTTAGTTGTCCGTACCCCCGACTGGTTGTGCGAGTAAACTGTGGGCCACTTGAGGACAAGGACACTGTCTCTCTCACTGCTACAGATAGAGACCCTATCAATGGATAGATATCTGTATATATCTGCATATTGTCCTCATCTGTAAAATGGGCAAAACCACAGAGCTTGTCCCTTAGAGTTGATGTGGGGATTAAATGAGATAATATGTGTTTGGGTGTGGCTTGCAAATTCAAATTAGCTCATTAATAATAATTATCATAAATGAACACATGCATCTTCAAAAATGACTTTTACTGGGGTTTTTCATAGCAGCTTTATTCATAATAGTCAAAAATTGAAAATAACCCAAAATGCCCATCCATCAGTGAATGGATAAGCATATCATGGGATATATATTTTGAAATTAAACTGTATGTGTATATATATGTGTATATATATATATATATATATATAAAACAACATATATGAAGGTCAGAAACACTGTATTGATTGAAAAAATACAGATACTATAGTTTTATTATATGAATTCCAGAACAGGCAAAGTAAACTATGCTGATTGAAATCAGATAGTAGTTTTTATGAAAAAGATATGGGAAGACTGCAGAGAGGCATGAGGGAACTTTACTGAATGATGGAGATGTTCTATATCTTGACTGCGGTGATGGTTACACAGGTGTACACACTGACCAGAAATTATTGAACAGTAAACATATTTGCATCTTATTGCTTGTGTGGGAGCAGGGAGTATATGGAAAACCTCTGTACCTTTCTCTCAGTTTTGTTGTAAACCTAAAACTACTCTAGAATAATAAAGTCTTTTTAAAAATAAAAAAGATAATAATTATCATCAATGGACAGGAGCGGTTAAACTTAGACTGGTACTTTCTCCCTTTCAACATAGTTTCACGTTCACTATCTCATTTGATTTAAAATCCACTAACGTTATTTTAAAGATGGGGAAAGGAACATAGGCTTTCGATGATTTATCCAGAAGACAGGGGTAGAATAAGTCAGGCTTATCTCTTTACCCTAATCCGAATTCTTTCAGTTGCACCAAGGGTGTTACTGCTTTCAATGAAATGAATCTGTAAGAAGTTTCCTGCACTGAGCATCCTTTTAATTACATAACTAAAATTTTATTCTTCTCCTGGCTACAGTGCATCATACATAGCTTTCATATGATTTCATACACTTGGAATTAAGGAACTAGTGAGGTGATTTTAATCTTATAAATGGCTACTTGTTCTTCAGCTGCAGCAGAGCAATCACTGAGAGATTCTTTAATTTGGTGCCACTTAACAGTTCACTCCTTTGGCTGATGATGGGTATGAAGTACAGGTCCACAATTAGTTGTCATAGAGAGGGAGTAGCCTCAACCTAAAGATAAAAGCTTCACTGGATCTGCCTCCCTAGACCAGTGGGATGTTCCCTAAATCTTACCATCCTGACTTCTTGCTGACTGATAAGGAGCTCATAGTTTTCTAGGAAAGTTGAACTATTTAAAAAGAATATCGAAACTCTCGTGGTTGAGTGACGGTGAATGGACTGGAAGAAAGAGAACCTTTTAGAGATAGTGTTAGGTAGAAATTAAAATTTTTTTCCTTGAAAGGGTAAAAGTCCTGAAAAAAGAGATGAAGAAGATAATCTCAAACAGGTTTGGTTTTTTTTTTAATCTCAGACTCAAAATACTGTCTTATAGCACAGCCTAAGACTATTTTCAGTCATTCATTGAACCAAACTCAAAGAGCATATATCTTAGAAGAGCATGACTCAATGGAAACTGTGTATAAAGATTTTTTGTGGAAGGGTAAAATAAAAGTCATTTTTGTGTTGAAAGGAGTGTTGGGTTAGGCACTTTACAAACATCCAGCATTTTGCCCCAGCTCTCCCTCCCCCTTGCCCTTTATCTCCAAAGCCTCAGTTTTGTCACCTGTAAAGTGGGAATCAATAGGACATAGTTTTCAGGGATTTGGGGAAGGATCCAAAGAGTTAACGTTTGTGACCACAAATGTTACCATAGAAGGAATTTTATTCGAATACAGATACTTCTACAAGTATTTCAATTTTATTCATGTACTTGTCCAAAAACACAAGGAAAAAAATAGTTTAAAACACTCATTTACTCCAGTATTAATATTATCATTTCGTTATATGTTTTTCAAATGATTTATTTTTTAAAATAGAAAAAAAATTATAAGTTTGGTTTAAATCCTATTTGTGCCCTTCTCTGGCATCATCACCAGTCCTCTCCAGAAGAAACCAGCACCATGAATTTGATGATATTTGTCCAGTCCTCGATTTATGCTACTGCCACATGTGTGTTTCTTGAAATGTATACATATGGTGTCATACTCCAGAGGTCCCAGGGACCGGTTTCATGGAAGACAATTTTTCCATGGATGGGGGGCGGGGGGATGGTTTTGGGATGACTCAAGTGCATTACATTTATTGTGAACTTTGTTTCTATTATTATTACATTGTAGTATATAATGAAATAATTATACAGCTCACCATAATGCTGACAAGAGGCAGAGCTCAGGTGGTAATGCAGTGATGGGGAGCGGCTGTAAATACAGATGAAGCTTCGCTCGCCCCCCGCCGTTCACCTCCTGCTGTGCAGCCCAGTTCCTACCAGGCCATGGACCAGTACCGGTCGGTGGCCTGGGGGCTGGGGACCCTGTCATGCTCTATATATTATTCTACAGCTTTCCTCTCCTTCTCCTACGTCTTCCTCTCCCCCCACTTCCTCCTCCTCCTTCTTCTCAAAACATTATTATTGTGGGAGCTAGCTCATGCTTAAATGATTATACCCACTGTGTGTAATATTTATCCTATTCATTCTATCTACATTTATTTTATCCATATTTATTTTATCCATTCCACTATTAATGGACATTTAGGATGCTTCATTTCTTTTTTTTTTTTAACAATGAACATCATGTACAAGCTCCAGAGTCTAAGACATATTCCTAAATGTCTTCATTTGCATAACATATTCCTTAATTATATTTACATTACAGATCTGGGATTCAAGTGTGATGGTATATTTTTATATGGCTTCTATATTACATTTTCCCCCAAATTTCTAAAGATGACTTTTACTGATTAAGAGAATTTCTCAGTGGCTTGTAATCCTGAAGGAAACATGTGTTCTCTGGTCCCTCACACATCTGCATACCATCCTTTTCCCATTCCTGTTGGCATCTCCTGTAGGTGTCCTGGTTCATGTCCAGCTCCTATCTCACTCTGTACCTTTATATCCTTCTTTCTGGCTCTAATATCTTTTTGAAGATTCTCATAACTCCTTTATCTCCTTGAATTCTACAGCCTTTATTTTCACCCTATTTCAGCCACTCAACAGTATAGCTATGCCTGAGATGTAGAGTTGACCTATCTTGCTAACATCTCAAACTCTGAATGACACCTCTCCAACCAAAATCTATTGTCCTCTAAGATATTTCTTTACTTTCGGCTCACCGATTGTACTAGTCACATGACTTCCAGTCCCTTTATCCTGACTTTTTCATCCCCTACCAACTCAGACCTCGCTGTTAATCTTTCTACAATTCACTAGCAAGCCCCTAGATATATACATGCCCTCGACATTCATAATATCCTGTTTGCCAGCCTGATTAAAGCCAACTTCTCTTCTACTTAACCTTTTGCTGGTAGGGGAAAAAATTCACATTTCCTAATATTGAGTTCATTCCAAAACCAAGAATCCTCCTTTGAGAGGGTGCAGTAGGAAAATGTGGGTGCAGTGCAATAAGGGGGTCCTCACTGCTACTGACCAAGCCTTTTATTCTTCTCTGCTAAGATTTATTTGGGTTTCCTGCTGTAAATGTTTTCCTTCTTTTCAGGTCTTTTCCAATTTGACTCTTCCCGGGTGGCCTCACCTCCTACCAGCACAAGCTAGATCACCTAATCCAGTAGTTCTAGACTTTGGCTGTTATTGTGGTCACTTTGGAAGCTTTAAAAATGCTGATGCCTGGGTTCCACTTTTGGAGGTACTGGACTTAATTGGCCTAGGGTGTGGCCTGGCCTTTGGAAATTTTTACATCTCTCCAGGTGATTCTAACTGCAGCCACAGTTGAGAACCATTGATCTGATCTGATCAATCTTCATCTCTTCTAAATTTATTGTAGTCTTAATGAACCATGAATCCTCTATTTTTCTTCCTTGAGCCTATCCCTTCCCTTCATGAGAGAGATTAACCACATCCTTGGTTAATCAATTATTCTGTCTCTCCCACTCTCACTCCCTCTCCATCTCTCTGACTCTTTCTCTCTCTCTCTCTCTCTCACACACACACACACACACACACACACACACACACACAATTTCTGTGATTCTCTCTCCTTCATCTACATGTTCAGTAATAAGTGGTTCCTGTTCTCAAGGAATTTGACCAAAACTGAATGGTACCATCAGTCTCCTTCATCCAGAGACAAAACTTTGGAGCCATATTTTATTCTAATCCATTTTTCACACCCCTTACATCTGTTTGTGTAGCTATTAAATCCTATTACTTGTATGCTCAAAATGGATCTTGCATGTTCTCTCTCTATCTTTTAAATGCTATTTTCAACATCTAATTATGTATCACCCATGGAATCTCTAGGTATCTTATTTGAATGAAGAAGGCATTAATACCTCTACACTTGCCTCTGGTTCTTCAGCCTTCCTATCTCAACTTCTTCTCAACTCCCAGCATACATATTTTTACTGTTGCATTCTCAAGGTAAATAACCTTTCTACTGAGCTCTATACTCATAGTTAAATCCTCTATATTTGCATATAAGTTGATTCTAAAAGTAAAAAATAAATTAATGGCATGATAGTTTTATGATTATGCAGATCACTAATTGCTGTATCAAGTAACCTGTTATGAGTATTTTCTTTCTAATAACTTATTGTTGTTTTCCCTAGAGTTTCTAGTGTCCTCTTTTCCCCATCCCTTGCATTATATACCATTATGATATCCTTACATTTTTCTATGTCTCAAGCATGTCCTCTAAGTTTGGACATTACCTTATTTTTCCTCCAGAGGTGCTATTGTCCTGTCCTCTTGCTAACTAACTGTCTCCTATTTCTTGCTAATACTAATCCTCACTGAGGACTAACTACCTACTAGTTCTTCTGTGCAATGGTCAGTCATCCTTAAACTCCCTTCATTGCCTTCTCGGTAGAAGCTGCTGTTTACTGGAACTCATGACTTCCTCTCTCCTGTTTACTAACAGACTCAATAAACTGGGGAGGTAAACTTTCTGAGTTCTGCAAGTCTTTATTCTGGCTTCACAACTGATAGTTTGACTGGGCTGAGTGTTTCCAGATTGAAAATAGGTTTTCCTCAAAACTTTAAAATGATTGCTTCTACCATTCATTGTTGGTTTTGAAGAATCTGATACCAACTGGATTCTCATCCTAGGTAAGGTAGACACACTGGTTAAGTCTCTCCCTTAAGCTATGGGAAGTTTCTTTTACTGTTTCTCCATTCTGTCAATTCTCTGCTGAAAATGCTATTCTTCAGATGCCAGATCTCATGAATTATTCTTCTATATCAGTATTTCCTCTCATGTTTTTCACCTGATTCCAGTAAAGTCTTCTCTAGTCATCCCAAAATTCCATCTCCCATATAAATATTCTCCCTGTCCTGGTTTATTTTTCTCCTAATCACTCATCTCTTTCTAATTTACTATATCAGCAAAGTTAAAAAATATATACATCCATTCTTAAAGAAGATGTGGTACAGGGACTGCCCTGGTGGTCCAGTGGTAAAGAATCTGCCTTCCAATGCAGGGGACGTGGGCTCGATCCCTGGTCAGGGAACTAAGATCCCACATGCCGTGGGGCAACTAAGCCTGAGCACCACAGCTACTGAGCTCACATGCCTCAACTAGAGAGCCTGCATGCCACAAATTACAGAGCCCACAGACTCTGGAACCCAAGTGCCACAACTAGAGAGAGAAAATCCGCATGCCACAACTAGAGAGAAGCCTGTGCGCTGCAGTGAAAGATCCTGTGTGCCGCAACTAACACCTGACGCAGCCAAAAATATAAACAAATAAATTTTTAAAAAGATATTGTACATATATACAATGGAATATTACTCAGCCATACTAAGGAACGAAATTGTGCCATTTGCAGAGCCGTGGATGGACCTAGAGCCTGTCATACAGAGTGAAGTAAGTCAGAAAGAGAAAAATATTGTATATTAACGCATATATAGGGACTCTAGAAAAATGGTACAGACGAACCTATTTGCAAAGCAGAAATAGAGACACAGACATAGAGAGCAAACATATGGACCCAAGGAGGGAGAAAGGGGGGTGGAATGAACTGGGAGATTGGGATTGACACATATACACTACTATGTACGAAATAGATAACTAATGAGAACCTACTGTATAACACAGGGAACTCTACTCAGTGCTCTGTGGTGACCTACATGCGAAGGAAATCCAAAAAGGAAGGAGATATATGTATATGTATAACTGATTCACTTTGCTGTACACACATCCATTCTAGTTTTTTCTCCCCCTCCTGGAGCACACTGTGCAGTCCTCTTTAGTAGATCTGGTGTGGCCCCTTGTAGACCATCAACCTTTGAACAAAAAGACATGGTATCTGCCATCCCCACCCAGACATAAACACACCTCCAATGCACAATGGTGAGATAAAGACAGTTAACCTTAAATAAAGGTCTCATTTGGAAAAGAGAAGAAAAACCTGAAATATAAACAGCAGTCACTGGTCCATAGCAATGATAAATCCTGCTGTGGAGAAATTATAAAGGGGTTGCAGTTTTTGATAATGATAAGGTCGGTAATGACCCAGAGAGTAAGGTAGAGGAGAAGAAAGATCACTAGAAGAGAGGCATTCAGGGAACTGAGAGACCCCAGTAATGCAAGGATCATCTACCTGGATAATGCTGTAAAAATCACCAGTCAGAAAATATTTCAAAAGAAGCTGCTTTCATTGTCCAAGTTAACCAATAGCCCAATTATATGTGGTGAAGGACAACATTCAGAGTGCATGTGAGCATGTGTTCTCCAATTGTTGTAAAAAAGGAGATTTCTCAAGGGTAAAGGGCTCACAGGTACATTTTCTAACTTCTACAAGAGTTTCTGCTGCATTACAAAATTATCTGGCATTTCCCATCTTTAGAGTTTAAGCTCTTTGAGACAGAGACTCAGGCCTAGTACAGCAGTAAGTGTCTAATAAACACCTACTGGGAACAAATGTAAAAATCCATGAGAAAGAGATGTCTCTGGTAACCCTCACGTCATCATTTTAAGAAACTTCCACCAAAATAATATATCATGAGACCATGAGGATTTGGGGCATCTGGAACCCTGGCCGCCAGACACAGGGCTCCTCTTCTTCCAGAATGTTCTTGCTCTGCCCACCCAGATGCTCCTGGTCTTTCCTGACTCTGCCCCTTTCATTTCATGATGGATTCCTGGCTTCTCCATGGCTTTACAATGGTCTCTACAAAGTAGAAAGGAAGAGTTGGCAATACCCAGGTTAAAAAAAAAAAAAATCACTCCAGATAAGCTGGATCTTACATGCATTTTCATGGCTTACTTTATATAATTGGACTGTCAATTATCCTCATCACACTCTAAATTATTACTGTAGCCTAAAAGCCAAACGTTCTTCTCATAGTATTCTGAGATTTCTGCAGGAGGAAATTGTTATCTTTCTTAATCTATAGCCAAATATAAGTTTGGTGGTCATCCAAATCACTCCCTTCATTTAGCAGATGAGGAAGCCAAGGCCCAGGAAAGATCATGGACTTGTCCTCCATTCTACAACAGATGAGTACTGGAGTTGGGACCTTGTTATGCTACTTCTTCAAATGGACTCAGATATCAATGTCTGGTTCTCTAATCGAGCCCCCTTGAAACATGATAGCGGTTCCTAATTGAATTATTTCAATGGCTAGTACCCTGTTTCATTACTAACAACTACAGCCCAAGTCTTAAAACTCATCTGCAGCTATCTAACCTGCACCATGCTTTCCAGGCCCCTCTCTGAGGAGGGAAGCTGGGGGAGAGCACTGCACAAATAAACAGAACAACACTGGCAGCCTTTGGAGCTTTGCCTCAAGCTAAGCACTGCCAGGAGTGAAAGTCATTAAAGGCCCTTTGCAAAAGTTGTTAAGAAATGTGTAAACAGCCGTGTAAACAACACCAGGTCAGGTCAAGGAAGGAGACTGGCAACTGGGGAGGCCGGGAGGAGAGCCTGCCAAAGTGTGAAATTCCCAGCAGGGAGAAGACATTTGGAAAAACAACTCCATCAAGTTTTATCAACACAAATCATTTCCTAAGTGGTATATTTTATTTAGAGTATGTGTGGCCTACATTTAACAAGGCAAGCTTTTATCAATCGTAGTTTTTATCACTTCCAGATATCTCGGTTTCTGAATGACTGGCAACGTTTACGGTGTGCTCATTTTTCTGGGCTCTGCTGTCTAAACACACCACGGGTGATGCTCTCGGTGTGGAGAGCGGCAGTGCCCCGCACACACGCTTCCTGGTGGCCGGGCCGTGTGGTTCAGGCCTTGCACATGCTGAACTGTAAACAAGCGTGGGCCTGGGGTTCTAATTTTAAGCCTTAGCGAAAACAGACATACTAATAATCATAGCGGTAGAGAAACACCCACAAGTAGGCCGCGTTATGAAATCCCAGTTTCTCTGGCACTGGAAAGGCTTTGGCATTTTCTTTTTTGAAGAGATTGATGCTACAAGAAAGTGATTTCTTGCATAACTTCCTTGACCTTCTCGGGAATAGTGTCAATGGGCACAGACCTTCAAGGGAGTGGTGTTGAATGTGGAAAGGTGTTTTCTCCCTGTGTGTGACTTTCTCCTCATGTGGAGAGTGATTACATGAAGATGAGAGGGCAAGTCTTATGCAGATAACTGCCAGGAACCCAAATTCTTCTGTTTTCTCATCCAGATTCTTTCCTCCCTGGCCGTTAAAGAAACTCTTTCTGTTTGGCCTCGTTTTTACTCTTCTTCTGCCAGCGTTTTCTTCCTCTGCCTCTTTTTTTTTTTTTTTTTTTTAATGAATTTATTTATTTATTTTTGGCTGCATTGGGTCTTTGTTGCTTCCCGGGCTTTTCTCTAGTTGCGGCGAGCGGGGGCTACTCTTCGTTGCGGTGAGGGCTTCTCACTGCGGTGGCTTCTCTTGTGGAGCATGGGCTCTAGGCGCGCAGGCTTCAGTAGTTGTGGCACGCAGGCTCAGTAGTTGTGGCTCGAGGGCTCTAGAGCTCAGGCTCAGTAGTAGTGGAGCACGGGCTTAGATGCTTCATGGCATGTGAGATCTTCCCGGACCAGGGCTCAAACCCGTGTCCCCTGCATTGGCAGGCAGGTTCTTAACCACTGCACCACCAGGGAAGTCCCTTCCTCTGTCTCTTTTGTCCACCAATAAAGCCCATCTCCTCAGCCTGGTTGTTCAGTTTTGCCCTGATGTAGGAGGGCTAGCCCTCTGAGTACACTCCTGTGTACTCTCTGAGCCACAGACGTACATGGAAATTTCTTCCACAGCGGTTTCCCCATTGTCTATCATACTGAATATAAAGTGAAGCCTTTTTAAATACAAATAAATCATGGTAAATTTCTGTATCTCTTAAAAATAGTGGGAGAAGTTTGCACCAAATTCAGAGGGTATTTTTGAGCTTCTCTGATTTAAAATATAGACTCTCTACCTTATGAAGATTCTGCCTTGTGGATACAACTCAAAGAGACATGCCTACCCCCGCCCAGGACAGCTGAGAACAGAGTTCATTGAGGGGCCAGGCTATTATGGATGCCCTTGAGAGAGAAATAAATCATGGGCATATCTTCACCATGAACCCCTGACTGAAAGTCACCATGGTGGATTTTCAGAAAAGAAGGCATTATTTTGTAACCAGGCTGTTTCTCACAAGTGCAGCTCTGCACGGCCGTCACCAGGGGGCTAGAATTAGAGATTTCTTTGTTTAGTGATGACTTTTTGTTCACCTGAGTAATGCAAGGAGGGACCAGTATTTTACAATTATACCCCACATGGCACGTCATGTTTTCTTCTTCTTCCCACATGGCACAGGGACTGTTCACTCTTCCAGAAAGCCATATTAATGGCTTTTATTAGTAGAGCCATACTCTATAAATTATTTCCTCCACAGAAAATTTAGTTATTTCTTTCTTGGCATTTCTATTCTCAATGATATAATGATAGAATAGTCTATTCCAATTAATGATCACAACTAACATTTGCTCAGCACTTAGTATTTGTCAGGCAGTGTCAAGTACTTACATATATTTTACTATTTTTAAAATATCTCATTTAACCTGTTTAAGGTATATGATTCAGTGTTTTTTAGCACATTCACAGAGTTGTACAATTACCATTCCTATCTAATTTTAAAATATTTTCACCACCCCAAAAAGAAACCCAGAACCTGTTAACAGTTAGCATGCCCGCACTCACATCTCCAGAGCCAGGCAACTACCAATTATCTTTGTCTCTGAGGACTTTTTGGACCTGTCATACAAATGGAATCATACGATGTGTAGCCTTTTGTGTCTGGCTTATTTCACTTTTTATAATGCTTCTAAAGTTCATCCATGTTGTAGCATCTATTAGTTCTCTCTTATGGCTTAGTAATATTCTATTGTATGGACACACCACACCCATTAATCAATTGAGTGACATTTGGTTTGTTTCCACATCTTGGCTATTTGGGAGAATGCTGCTATGAAATTCGTGTACACGTTTTTGTGAAGATGTGTGTTTTCTTTTCTCTTGGGTATATATCTATCTAGGAATGGGACTGTTGAGTCCTATAAAACTTTTTAACATTTTGAGAAACTGACAATCTTCTTTCCAAAGATGCTGTACCATTTTACAATCCACCAGCAATATCTGAGGGTTTATTTATTTATTTATTTATTTGTTTTTTTTGCAGTAAGCGGGCCTCTCACTGTTGTGGCCTCTCCCGTTGTGGAGCACAGGCTCCAGACGCGCAGGCTCAGCGGCCATGGCTCACGGGCCCAGCCGCTCTGTGGCATGTGGGATCTTCCCGGACCAGGGCACGAACCCGTGTCCCCTGCATCTTCAGGCAGACTCTCAACCACTGCACCACCAGGGAAGCCCTGAGGGTTTATTTATTCTGCCAATTTCTGCCTTTTGATTGAAATGTGAATTTATACTTAATGTAATTAATGATAAAGTAGGATTTACTTTTGCCATTTGCAATTTGTTTTCCATATAGGTCTTATGTATTTTTTGTTCTCTATGTCTCTATTACTGCCTTCCTTGACTTAAATAGATATTTTATAGTTTGTCTTCTTTATTCTCTTGTCATTATTTTATTATATTTTTATTTATTTTCTTAGTAGCTTCCCTAGTGGTTAACATCTTATCTTATAACAGTCTAGTTCAGATTAATAACAACTTAGTTTAAGTAACATTAAAAAACTTTGTTTCTAAGTAACTCCATTGCCTTCCCCCTCCCTGGTGCTATTATGTTTATGTAAATTACATTTGCATACAATACATGCCCATCAAAACAAATTTATAATCATTGCTTTTTGCAGTTGTTTTTTAAGTCAGGTAGGAGAAAAATAAGAGTGACAAACAAAAATATACATTTATGTTGTAATTGTCTTTGTGTTTTGACAATTTGGTTATGATGTGTCCAGGAGCGGACCTCTGAGTTTATTATACTTAGAATTTGCTGAGCTTCTTGGATATGTAGATTAATAGTTATCATCAAATTTGGAGTATTTTCACCTATTATATCTTTAAGTAGTCTTTCTGCCCCTTTATTTCTCTCTTTCTTTTCTGGTCTCTCCTTCCTTTCTGGAACTCTGGTTTTGTGTTTGGTATGCTTGTCTGTGTCTCATAGGATGGTGTCCTAGGGCTCACCATAGGCTCCATTCAATTTTTTTCATTCTTTCTTCTTTTCATTCTTTGAACTTGATAATCTCAATTGACCTGGTTTTAATTTATTGATTCTTTCTTCTTCCACTTCAAATCTGCTTTTGAGCCCCTCATTTGAATTTTCATTTGACTTATTATTCTTTTAAACTCCAAACTTCTATCAGATTTGTTTTTATTTCTTTCTGTTTATTGGTATTCTCTATTTGGTGACATACTGCTCTCTACTTTCCTTTTACCCTTTGGACATGATTTACTTCAGTTCTTGAACATATTTAAGATATTTTATTTAAAATCTTTGTCTGCCAAGTCCAACTTCTGGGCTTTCTCAGGAACAGCATCTGTTGACCGTTTCTTTTCATTATTTGCTACTCTTTCTTGTTTTCTTGCATTTTTTTTTTTTGGATGAAAACTGGACTTTATAAACAATATAACATGGCAACTCTGGAAATCAGATCCCCCCTGCCCCAGGATTTGTTGTTGCTGCTGTAGGTTGTTGTTGCTGCTGGCTGCTTATCTAGTGAGTTTCCTGAGCAAATTGTATAAGTGTGTATTCTCTTTCACGTGTGGCCACTGAAGTCTCTGCTCAGTTAGTTCAGTGGTCAGCTAATGATCGAATAGAGATTTCCTTAAATACCTGGAATCAGTAAGTCTTCTAGCCTTTGCCAAGGGGCTCTGTGTGTATTTGGGGGCAGACACACATTCAACACTCGGGAAGGCAATTTACAATTCTGACCTGACTTTGCATCCCTGTTTGTGTGGCATCTCCAGTCATCCAGAAGTGAGAGTTTAGGACTTTCTCAGGCATTTCCCTGGGCATTTCCATAGCCTTACACATGCACATGACCATCAAGATTCCCAGGAATAGTCAGACCTGCTTAAAGCTCCCTGTGAACATCTCATTCTCCAATTTTTCTTATAAGTGTTTTGGTCAGATTCTTTTTTGCTCCAACTATTATCACTGCCTCAGGTAATGGCAATGTTAACAATTGTTGCTGATTATTTTTGACAGATGCTCCCAGGAAAACTGCTGTTTGTATTGAGTGAGGGCAAGCACTTTAAGTGGGAGTTTTCAGGAACTATCAGACAGCTCAGATAAAGACAGTTCTTCGAGAGTGATGCTTCTGAGGAGATCCAAACCTGTTCTGACCCCTCTAGTGCCTGCTAGGCTACTATTTTTCACAGCGATCGTGGTTGTGAGACTGCTGGTTTTCAAGGCTATTCCAGAGGTGAGAAGAGGGTGATGGGAGTAGGGCAAGTTCAAACATCACAAAACCTGCTGTTTTTAACCCAAATTCAGATTTTCAAAAATTTTCCATAGATTATCGAAAATCTTTGGTTAATTTCCAGAGTTCTGAAAAATTTGTTTTTGATGATTTTTGGCAAGGTATGCCTTGCTTTTATGATGGAGCAGCCCTTTGGAGGTCCTTACTCCACCATTCCCACTAATGTTCACTCTCCTCTTGCCTTATAATAGAATATTCTTGACCTAAAAATATTGTTTAGAAAATTCCTGACCATAAAGATTTTAAATTATTTGCAAACAATTCAATGATTTGTATATCCAATGTAATTGTATTATTCTCCTTTTCTGCCAGCTTGTTCTTTGATATTTTTTACCCTACAGAACATAGGTTTTCTTTATCTCTCCAGCTTTCCACATTTATCTAAGGATGATAAGAAAGAACAAGAACTTACAACATTTGCTTTGTGCCAAGCACTATCCAAGACACTTCACAAATAATAATTCATAAGATCCTATGATATAGGTGTTATTATGACTCCTGTTGTAGTCATGAAAAAGCCTAGGCACAGGAAATTTAAATAATGCGTTCAAGGTCATGCAGCTAGTAATAGACAGAGCTGGGTCTTGAAATGAAGCAGCCTTAGCTCTTAGCTCTTAACTAGGACACTATACTGAAGACAAATTAACCAGTCTAAAGGTTGACATTTAGATTTTTAAAAAAATACAACACTATTTACTTTTGTTATTTTTAGGGCTACAGCGACCTTGGCTGAACAAAAGGTAACATCTACTTATTTGCTGTCCTCCACATGACAGGTCTATAAAAATGTCCACTGTGGAAAATGTAATGAAGGACCAACATCAACCTACTGATGTTATCTAAGATGTGATTGCGTTATGTGATACAGTGTAAGCATATGCTACATACCTTTAAAAAAAAAAAAAGTCAAAGGTACAGATACAAATTTTGGCATTTGAATCTTGAATCTATTCCAAGTCTTCTGAAGCTGTGTGTAAAATTCTACATGCTGCCATGAGATTCATATTTTTTAAGAGTGATTTTATAGAAAGTTGGCACCAGAAAATAAGGTTCTGTTTCATTATTTTGACATATAAAAGTTTACTGAGGTCACAGCATATTCTCTTTTGGAAAAAAAAATCATTAGCACATGGTGAAATACACAATTTATTGGTAAAGTCACAGTAGCACTTTTTCTGCGTAAATTTCTCACAGCCCATCCAAAATATATTTGAGATGACTTCTAAATACGGCTGACTGATGAATAGATTAACATGAATAATGTTCTGCATGCCAGTCTTTATGTTTCTAGCTCTCAAATAGCATTGCTAATCATTTAGCCACATAGGGCCTGCTTTATTTTTTAAATTCCTCTATACATGCTTTGCAATCAACACTTCCCTTTCAAAGGCCTTGTTTTACTCTTTTTATTACAACACCCTCTGTGTGATGGCTCGCTGAGAGTTTCCTTACCTCCTAAGCCTCTTCTCTTTAGAAGAGGGCGCATGTACTTTTTTCCATCAAAACCAACAACATAATGGAGGTGTCGATGTTTTTCAAACACTAACATTGAGCAAGTCTTGAAATAACTGACCTACAGTTGATTTTGGCCAATTAAACAATTTACAGCTTACCTCTCTGATTTGGTGTTAACTCTCTGTAAACCTCAAGGATCTTTTGAGTAGAGAAGCAAACATGGAAAAATATTTGCACTTATAGGTCAAGTCAAAATCTGTACTCCCAGACCCTCCTCCCTTTGAGGAAACCCAGAAATTTCACTAACATAAACTTCATTTATATGTAAGAATTATGGTAAATTATACCTGAAAAGGATTTTATCAGCTGGCTCAAGCTTTATTGACGAATGAGGAAACTGAGGCCCAAGTAGATGATGAACTTGCCCAAGTTTACACAATTCAGTCACACGTGAAATATGGCTGCTCCAGGCTGGCTTCCTAGGACACCATTAGGAGCCTTGGAGGCAATATTCCTCCGCCTTAATCATCCCAGGGCCGGGTACCAGGCAACCAGAGACCACCCCTATAGCCCAGGGCCCGCTGAAATTCTTCAAACTAACCAATCCTGAACTGTTCACCCAGCCCTGCCTTGCCTTCCTTGAGGAAATCTCAATAAAGGTCACAGCCTAAGCTCTCTCCGAAGGCCCGTCTTCTGCCTCCTGACCACACTGGGGTTTATCTGCATGGCTCTGTGTGCCTCCTGTCTCTAGGATCTGTGAATAAAATAAACTTTATTTTTTCCTGAGCCTCTCTTCTGTCTCCTCTCATGACTGGATCTGAATGGCCACCACCTAAAAGGGTATAAAACACTCCCCCTTTCTTAGAGATGGAAGCTACTGGAATCCGTGGTTACACGTCTTCTTTTCACCACTCCTACTTTCCCTAAGAGTCCAAAAGATAACATCCCATTCATGCCTCCTGGCTCAGGGACTCGGGTCTCAGTTGGCACGACAGACTAGAAGTAGATAGGAGTTTGACTATGGGTAGAAGAGGAGGTTACTCACCAGCAGGACTGCTGATCTCAGGATAAACAGAGCAAACAAGGAAAGAACCCCTGGCTGTAGTCAGAAGTGGTGAAGTCCATGCGAGGTAACTACACAGCTGTCATTCTCTGCAGTGAATGCCCTCATCCCCCCGAACTCCCTCCCACACCGCGGATTTGTCACTTGATGCCACTTGAAGAGAAGACAGCACATTACTCTTGCGTGTGCCAACAGCAAGACCGTGAACACTACCACCGAGACACAGCTCTCCACCAATTTCCATTTTCCCCGGGGCTGCTGGTGGGTTTCTTTCAACAGAAAATTGTTACTATATGTAGCCCTTACCAGGCCAGCACTATTGTTCTGGAGGTGGGTGGATATCTTTTTGGTCTCTAATGGGAAAGAGGCTTCAGCATGATGTGTATGTAGAAGAAAGAGTATGGACTTTGCAGACAGACAGACTTGTTCACATCCACCTGTGTGATCTCCAACCATTCTTTAGCCTTTATGAGCCTCAATTCCCTCATCTGCAAAGTAGAGAAAATCATACCCTATTGTGAAGAATTGCACTGTGGATCAAATGAAATGTTATATGGACTGTTAATTATGCATATAGTCCGGAACACAATAGGCCATTAATCTATGAATGCTCTGTTCCCTTCTTACTCGTCGTGTAGAGTGTAGAGTTCCTTCCCATCCGTGGGAAACAGTGAGGAAAGCGGGGAGAGAAAGAGAGCAAGAGGTTACTCCCTCTAAGGACAGCTCATTTCTATGACTTAAGGACATTGTCATTGCCTTTTGCATCGGTCGCCTGAGAGTACATCGACAATACTAAGGCTCCTTCATGCCAACAGGTGCCAAGAAAAAGAACTCTGGGAACTGAAAAACTGCTATGCATTATCAAGATAGGAAACTATCGCAGTAAGAATGATAGTAGGTTTACCATGTAAACGCTGGGGTATAATCAAATCCCTGTTCCATAAGTACCCAAAAAATGACTTATTTCATATATCTGTGCCAAATATGCATCGTGAGATAGGTGTCTATTTACCAGCATGTTTCCAAGTTACAGAAGAGCAAAAAGTTTCCCTACCTAGCTAGAGGATCAACTTCTTTTCCTACTCCTGTAAATCTTGAACTATTTTATTATAATAGTACTTATGCATTATTTAAGATTTTAATTAATTATCCTTAATTTTAGTTTTTAAAAAGCAAAAATTAGAAAAAGGTAACCAAAACATTATTTCATGACATAACTATTTTCAGAGTCTATTCTCTGTACTGCATTCTTACATATAACCTAGATTTTACATATCCCTAAACAGCTATTCACATACTACTTGGTCATTAACTGTCATATAAAAAAAAGTAACCCCTTTCCTTTATAAATGTGGGCTTAAGTGTCTTTATGTCAAGCTACTCCTCTACAGGGTAAAAGTCTGAAACTTCACCTAGATCACACCCAAGTTCAGAACTTCTCTGTTGTTATTTTTTGCCTTTCGTCCTTTCAGGTCAGAATCTAGGTTAATTTTCATCTCATTAAACCTGCCTAGCTCGTTGTCAGCCACTGACACTGACAAGGATGGACTTACATTCCCCCCAAGACCGAGGGCAGCACCCCGACCAAGAGCTACAAGAGGCAGCGGGTCCTGGAAGGAGCAGGCAGAACGCAACCAAGCTGCACGCGTGAACGGCGTCCAGCCTTACCCCAGGCTCACCCCAAGGGTGGTCAGAGTCTCCCCTGGAAATGACATCCCGCAACCTGCCATTGGCCATAGCACACTGACTTGGATAAAGGATCAGAGCTGATGACGAAACATGGCAGGACCAGGCTTAGCCCAGGCAGCCGGGCCCAAGCAGATACTGGGGCGGATCAAAAACAGTGCAGTACCTTAGAAGCCCGCTCTCTGCCTTCCTCCTAGCTAACATACTGCAGAGCTTCTGTCAGA
The DNA here is from genome assembly GCF_003031525.2 of Neophocaena asiaeorientalis asiaeorientalis. Classification (NCBI taxonomy): domain Eukaryota; kingdom Metazoa; phylum Chordata; class Mammalia; order Artiodactyla; family Phocoenidae; genus Neophocaena; species Neophocaena asiaeorientalis. The sequence continues at coordinate 2,303,757 of NW_020185320.1, forward strand.
AAAATGGACCAGACAGGGCATTGCTCACACTCTGAATCACAAAAAGCATATTATAGAAGGTTTATGAAGATCCTATGAAAGTGAACTAAGTTTTCAAAATTTTGCAAACTTTAACAGTGGAAATGTCAGTCTGCACATTATTTTTTGTTGTTCTTGTTGTTATTTTGAATCCTGAAAATGTGAGGGAATCCTGAAAGAGAAGCATCTTTGTTTTGACCAAATGCCGGGTACAGGTTTTCTACATCCCTACATTGTTAGTGATTCATTTCATTTTCTATATTTCAGCTGTGAACCACACTAAGGCAGCAACCACAGTCAGTAAAAACTTGGTGGCAAATAGTGGACATTATTTTACTTTCATGGCAAAGAGAAAATAGCCATGGAGCTACGGTCAGATTCCAACCCAAAATTAATGTTGAGACAAAATTATTTATACAAATGTTTTTAAAGTTCCATGTATTTTAGCCATTTTCAATATAAGATTTCAAATTTTTCATTTGCTCAGTGTTTACTCCTGTTTATAGTTCTTAAATGTTTTTTATTAATAATCAATCCAATAGTCAAGAAAAGTACAAACTTTTACAGTTTTCCAGATTCAGTGAAAGTACTTTGAAGCTAGGGGATAAGGTAGATAGTTGTCTCTATTTAAGTAAATATCAGTTGGGTACCTAGTATGTACTAAGCAATATCAGAGATTTCTGAGGGGATGGAGGTATAAAATACTTGGTTCCTTCACTTGATGAGATTACTATCTAGTGGTGAAAACAAGGCAACACATAGTACTATCTTAAGGCTGACAATGGCAAAAGCCACAAGAGAAATACTTTGCTATTACGTATACAACATGGTATTGGATTCAAAGTAGACCAGAGAAGCTAACAGGTTCTGCCATGCTGATAGCTCTGACTCCACCACCTCCAGTCTCCTGTGATGTTCAAAACTATGTTGAATCAATGAGGATGTCAGAGAGTGCATTGATCTACCCAAAACTGCTTGCCTAACTCACAAGCTCTTGTAGATCCCATGTGACAGTAAGCAACTGTATTATACATGTTTCCTGATCAATTTCATTGACTTCTGTTAGACTGGCAGACATAACTGGGAAAAGCTGTTACAGGGCAGGATGCTTGGAAAAAGCTGCCATAATGACCTTTAAAATACTAGAACAGACGCTGGTATCTACACACAATAAGTGGAAAACCAAGGAAACTGTGTGATTTAGGCCAAAATGACAATTCTGCCTAAAAATCTCTGAATACATGAGATATCCGACTTGAATTACTTGGGTAATTGGTAAGGTTGTATTAGGCCAGGAGATAATCCACAGGCCTGCAATAATAATGGAGGAAAGCACAAGAGTACTACACGTTCGATCTTTTATTCATTCGACGTAGTTTTGTGTTGGTGTGCTAGTAAAGGTGTAACAACTGGCGATGGGGAGGTAGAAGAGAGCCCTGGTCTGTAACATTTACTCCTTTCTGTATTATAAATACTCCTACAACAGTCAATTTAAAGCTGTCAGTGTGAAGTCATTGAACACAGAGTTGCGATAACACAACAGCACCCCATTATGCAGTATATCCCACCTACAGATACAGTAGACATAACCTCAAGACCTCAGATAATAAAGTATAATAATTAGAAAATGACTTTCAGTATTTATTATCTTCGTTTTGAATAAAATTTACTTAAATTTTAATAATGGCTGTTTAATAATCAGCTTGCAAGATTCCTAGGAATTTAACAATTGTTCTTCATGAGCCAGTAAGAGTAGGCGCCATCACACCACTGCTGTTAGGTACCAGGCACTGTGCTACATGCTGGTAACATATTGGAGAGAGATCTATTTCCTGTCCGTATGGAGATTACCTTCCACTGAGGCAAATAGATTAAGATGAATGGTATTTAATGTACGATAGCAATGCATGTTATAAAAAAGAAATAAGAGGAAGCCCAGCCTTTTGTTGAGGGGTAAGGATGAGCAGTAGTTAGGGAAGACAACCTTAAGGGAGTGACATTTGAACCGAGGCTTGAAAGATGAATAAGAGGCTAAGTAAGGCCACGACTAAGAAAAGTGGAAAAAGCATTCCGGAGGAGGGAAGAGCTTACCCAATGACCCTGTGTAACAGCAGCCTTGACATGGCTAAACAGTAGTGAGCAAAGGAGAGAGAGGCAAGGTGGATGAGGTGATTCATGGACAGATCACGCAGGACCTCTTGGACCACCCCCTCACCCACAAAGGTTCTGGTCTTTCTTAAGAATGGGCAAGCTCTGAAGAGTTTAAATGGGGGCAAGGGGTTCAAGTTTATATTCGTTTATAGGAAGGTTACTTGTTCTGCTGGGGGGAGAATGGACTTCAGTGAGCAACAGTGGAAATAGGAGGTTACTGCAGTATTTCAAATGGGAGAGGTTAGTGGTTTAGGTTAAACTGTTAGCAATGGAGAAAGAGAAATGCATGGAAGATCCATTTTGAAGACAGAATGGATAAGACCTGTCGTGGAACAGAAAGCTCATGATCACCAATATCTGTGTTTCTTCTCCTTTTCTTGGACGCGTGACTAAATTACATTTTCCAACCTTCTTTGACGTTAGGTGGGGATATGTGACTGAGTTCTGGCCAGAGAAGTACACATTGCTATGCACAACACTTCCAGACATGTCCTATAAGAAATCTTCCACAGCTAAACCTCTATTTTTGTACCCCTTCCATGGTTACCTTGGAGAGCAAATGCTGAACATGGCAGGTCTACAGCATGGAGGGAGCTTTGGACCCTAAGCTACTGTTCTGAGAGCCATCCAATTCATAGTGGACAGCTACATAAGCAATAAATTAATTTTTATTGCGTTACGCCACAGAGATTTGCATAGGGGTGAGGGTGAAGTATTGACTTAGGGGATTGTTTAGACATAGGAGAGGAGGATGTCAAAGATAACCATGGATTTCCAGCATGAGCAACTGCATGAGTTCTCTATATATTTAATTTGAGATGCCTGTGGAAAAACAAAAGTCAGACATATCGAGGCACAAGTGGAAATAAGAATCTCAAAGGAGGAAGTCAATTTGCTATAAAAATTTGAGAGTTATCTCCATATAAACAAGACCACTACTTTGCATGACCTCAGTGGCCTGTGTGGAGTTGTGTGTACACAACATACATGAGTTTATGTAGGTGGTATATATAACCAGGAAAGAGGAGGAAATCTTCTAAAAAGAGAGAAAAGGGTGAAAAAAAGTTCAAGCATAGAACCTTAAAGCTCTCCAATATTTAAAATGAGTATATAACCTGAGGTATCCCAAAATGGCCTGAGCAAATAGAGCCAGAAAGGAAGGACTGTGTGTTGTCAGGACAGCTATTGTAATTTCGTTAACTCGGGCTGCCATAACAAAATACTACAGACTGGGTGGCTTAAACAACAGACATTAATTTTCTCACAGTTCTGGAGGCTGAGGAGGCCAAGATCAAGGTACTGGCAAGGTAGATTTCTTTCTAAGGCCGTGTAGTAGCCACTATCTCACTGTACGCTCACGTGACCTCTTCTCTGTACGTGCTTATGGCTCACGCTCAGACACTAGACACAAAGCTCTCTAGTGTCTCTTCTTATAAGGGCATTAATCCCATCATAAGGGTCCCACCCTCATGATCTCATCTAACCCTAATTACCTCCCAAAAGTGTATCTCCAAATACACCACACTGGGGGTTGGGCTTCAACATATGAATTTGGTGGGAAACACATTTAGTCCATAACAACAGCCAAATTAAAAAGTTTTCCAAGAAACAGGTCAACCATGCCAAAAACTGAGAAGTAGTCAAGAAAGATGAGGACTGAAATTGTCCATTGGATTTACCCACACAGGTGTTACTAGAAATCTTAGCAAAAGCAACATCAGTGAAATGATGGGAATGGAAATAAACGTGGAGTTGACTAGGAAACAAATATGGTACAGGCACACCTTGGAGATATTGGGCGTTCTGTTCCAGACCAGCACAATAAAGAGAATATTGCAATAAGGTGAGTCACATGAATTTTTTGGTTTCCTAGGGCATATAAAAGTTATGTTTATCTAGACTATAGCCTATTAAGCATGAAATAGCATTAACTTAAAAATATATACATGCCTTAATTAAAAATACTTTATTGTTAAAAATGCTAACCATCATCTGAGCCTTTAGCGAGTCATAGTCTTTCGATGGTCTTGCCTCGATGTTGATGGCTACTGACTGATCAGGGTGGTGGCTGCTGAAGTTTGGGATGGCTGTCACAATTTTTTCAAATAAGACAACAATGAAGTTTGCCACATCAATTGACTCTTCCTTTCATGAATGATTTCTCTGTAGCCTGCAATGATGTTTGATAGCACTTTACCCACCAGAGAATTTCTTTCAAAACTGGAGTCACGGGCTTCCCTGGTGGCGCAGTGGTTGAGAGTACACCTGCCGATTCAGGGGACACGGGTTCGTGCCCCGGTCCGGGAGGATCCCACATGCTGCAGAGCGGCTGGGCCCGTGAGCCATGGCCGCTGATCCTGCGCGTCTGGAGCCTGTGCTCCGCGATGGGAGAGGTCACAACAGTGAGAGGCCCACGTACCGGAAAAAAAAACAAACAAAAAAAAACCTGGGGTCAATCCTCTAAAGCCCTGCCACTGCTTTATCAACTAAGTTTATGTTATATTCTAAATACTTTCTTGTCATTTCAACCGTCTTCATAGCAACTTCACCAGGAATAAATTCCATCTCAAAAAACTACCTTTTTTTTTCCATCTATAAGAAGCAGCTTCTCATCCATTTAAGTTTTATCATGAGATTGCAGCATTTGTCACATCTTCAGGCTCCACTTCTAATTCTAGTTCTCTTGTGATTTCTAACACATCTGTAATTCCTTCCTTGACTGAAATCTATAGGGTTTGGAATCAACTTCTCCCAAACTCTTATTAATGTTGATATTTTGACTTCTTCCCATGAATCACGAATGTTCTTAATGGCATCTAGAATGGTGAATCCTTTCCAGAATATTTTTAATTTACTTTGCCCAGATTCATCAGAGAAATCACTATCTATTGGCAACTATTGTCTCACAAAATGTATTTCTTAAATAATAAGATGAAAGTTGAGACTACCCCTTGTTCCATGGGCTGCAAAATGGATGTTGTGTTAGCAGGCATGAAAAACAACATTAATCTCATTGTACAGAGCTCCTGGGTGACCAGGAGCATTGTCAATGAGCAGTAATATTTTGAAAGAAATCTTTTCTTTTCCTGAGCAGTAGATGTCAACAGTGGACTTAAACTATTCAGTAACTTAAACTATTCAGTAAAACATGTTGTAGGGACTTCCCTGGTGGTGCAGTGGTTAAGAATCCGCCTGCCAATGCAGGGGACATGGGTTCGAGCCCTGGTCCGGGAAGATCCCACATGCCATGGAGCAACTAAGCCCATGCACCACAACTACTGAGCCTGCACTCTAGAGCCCATGTGCCACAACTACTGAGCCCTCATGCTACAACTACTGAAGCCTGCACGCCGTGCTCCGCAACAAGAGAAACTACCGCAACGAGAAGCCTGCACACCACAATGAAGAGTAGCCGCCACTCTCCACAACTAGAGAAAAGCCCGCACGCAGCAATGAAGACACAACACAGCCAAATAAATAAATACACAAATAATTTTTTTAAAAAACCACATGTTGTAAACCGATGTGCTCTCACAGCTTTCTTTTTCCATTTATAGAGCACAGGCAGGGTAGATTTAGCATAATTCTAAGGGCCCTAGCATTTTTGGAATGGTAAGTGAGCATTGGCTTCAACTTAAAGTCACCAGCTGCATTAGCCCTTAACAAGAGTCAGCCTGTCCTTCGCAGCTTTGAAGCCAGGCATTGACTTCTCCTCTCCAGCTATGAAAGTCCTAGATGGCATCTTCTTCCAGTATAAGGTTACTTTGCCTGCATTGAAAATTCTGTTGCTTAGTGTAGTCACACTAAGCATTAATTATCTTACCTAGAGCTTCTGGATAACTTGCTGCAGCTTCTGCATCAGCACTTGCTGCTTCATCTTGCACTTTTATGTTATGGAGATGGCTTCTTTCATTAAACCTCATGAACCAACCTCCGCTAGATTCAAACTTTTCTTCTTCAGCTTCCTCACCACTCTCAGCCTTCATAGAATTGAGGAGCTTTAGGGCTTGGCTCTGGATCAGGCTTTGACTTAAAGGAATGTTAAGACTGGTTTGATCTTCTATCCAAACCATTAAACTTTCTCCATATCAGCAATAAGGCTGTTTTGCTTTCTTATCATTCATGTATTCACTGGAGCAGCTTTTTAAATTTCCTTCAAGAACTTTTGCATTGCATTCTTGGCTAACTGTTTGGTGCAAGCAGCCTAGCTTTCAGCCTATTATGTCTTTTGACATGCCTTCCTCACTAAGCTTAATCATTTCAATCTTTTGATTTAAAGTGAGAGACTTATGACTCTTCCTTTCACTTGAACATTTGGAGGCCATTGTAGGGTTATATTAATTGGCCTAATTTCAAATTTTTGTGTCTCAGGGAACAGGGACGCCTGAGGAGAGGGAGAGAAATGGGGGAGAGGGCCAGTCAGTGGAGCAGTCAGAACGCACACAACATTTATCAATTAAGTTCATTGTCATAGGGTTACTGTTTGTGGTGTCCCAAAACAATTACAATAGTAACATTAGAGATCATGGATCACCATAACAAATATAATAGTAATGAAAAAGTTTGAAATATTGTGAGAATTACCAAAATGTAAGAGACATGAAGTAAGCAAATACTATTGCAGAAATGGCATCGGTAAACGTGCTCGATGCAGGGTTGCCACAAACGTTCAACAGACATGTAAAAAGCACAGTATCGATATCTGTGAAGCAGGATAAAGTGAAGCACAATAAAACAAGATGTGCCTGTATAAGGATGTGGAGAAGTTTGACTGTGAGAAAAGAGAGACAGACAGACAGCTGGAGTGGTTATGGGGACCATGGAAGATTGGGGTTTCAGTTGTTTTTTACATGGCATAGAATGTTTGAATACTCCAGCAGTGAGAAGAAAATGGAAAATATGAGATTCACCCGGGAAATATGCCTAAAAACCAATGAGTATGAACATTTCCCCTGACTGAGCTGAGCAGAGTATCTAACTCTAGACAAATCCAAGAGTGGAAAATAAAGAAATTCTTTAAGCACCCTGATAGGGGCTGGAAGCCCTGGAAAACTGCTAGAGAACCTACTGCTTTTCAAACAAAACATTTTATTCATACCAGAACTTTTCAACAAAAGATGTTGCTGGAAATAATAAGACACTGGGCAATGATCAGGTTTGCTGGGCTCTTTGAGTCCCTGAGTAATTTGCAGCACAAGCGCCCATCCTGATGGGCTTTCATTAACACCCTGTTGGATTTTTTTGGTTTGTTTGTTTTGGTTTTGGTTTCATTCAGTCAACCTACATTCCAAATCTATATCTCTTCTTATCTGGATTTCTATTTATGACCAGTAGTCCAATGAAAACACTTAAAGAGTATCTTTACTTTTAAGCATTTATGAGAATGTCTGTGCTTGTAGACCATAGGAGTTTAGTGTGGGATCGACTCAAAGCAGTTTTTATGCCAATAAAAGATAGTTTGCTGAAGGCCTGCTTGCCTCCCCTCTAAAAAGAAGGCAATGTGTTTTAGCCCATTCATTTTATATCTAGATGTTAGATTCCCTTCTCGCTCATCTCTTTAAATCTGTCACCTCCCATGTATTCACAGTTGTTAAACCCTGGGTCATTATCATTCCTTTTTGTCCCCAGTATCATGAACCCAGTTCAGACTCCCACTACCTCTCACCTGATTAGACACCACGTCCTACATTTTTTTCTAAGGTATAAAACATTCTGTGCCTGCCAGAGTGTGTAACATGGTTCACTGTGAGAACCTACTTTGCAGAGTGACTCAAAATCTTTGCCACACTCTTCCAACACATGTGCCAGAGGGCATCGTCTCTTCAGCCTAATTATTTGCATACTAGTGTTGGGATGTACAGTAGTGGTATATGTTTGCTGTGTCTTCGTTTTTGAAACTTTACTGAGGAAACCCAAACCTGCTGTTGGAGGAGCCCCAGGCTGGAAATGGCAGAGTCAGGAGGAATTGCTGCCGCAAAAGTTGGGGATGCAAATAAGACCGCAAGTCATGTTGAGAAGGAGACCAACATAACTCAATCAAATGATTCTTCCTCTGGAAAATGAGCCTGAATTATTGATGCCTGATATTGCTAGAATTACCACAATACAGGCTTCAATGTACCAAGTTCCAATTTCAAGAATTGCTACCTTCCATTCTCTGATTTTGATAGTGAGTTACATCCTCTGTTCTTCTTCTGTAAAACAAATCACACTAAAACTTAGTGGCTAAAAAAAAGAAAAAGAAATAAATAAATAAATATATATATATATCCCTCTTTGTAGGCTGGCTAGGCTCAGCTGGTGGTTCTTCTGCTCCGTGCTGCTGCTGCAGGTACTTGGGACTTTATTTAGGCTGGAACAGACAGTATGCCTACTAACATGTTTGGGACTTTGGTGCTGGTTATCAATTGGGGTGCTTCATCTCTCTTCTACATGGCCTCTCTCCCTCTCCACATGGTTTCTCATTATTCACTAAGAAACCAAAACTTCATACAAGTTGGTAGGCTTCCAAGCAATAAAAGTAAAAGCCACCAGGCCTCCTAAGATCTAAACACAGAAGTAGCACAAAGTCACGTTTGCTGCATTCTTTTGATCAAGACCAGCCCAGAAGAAAGGAGGCATGGCCTGCCTGGACATGGATAGGAGGAGATTGGAGGCCATCTTTGTAGATAGTCTATCATGTTACTATTCATCCTTAAGCATATAGAACCTCAGTTAATTTCTTTTCCACTAAGCAAGAATATTTCAAAACTTGAATAAAAAAGACTATGAGACCAATTTCTACCTAAAAATAAATTGTCCATTATGACTCAATGACTTAACAAGAGATGCTCAGCAATCATGAGATCATCACTGAAGTTGTCTCAGTGCTCATCCACTTATTAAAGGCATGAAACCTTGCTATGGTGGACCACTGTATTTTATAAGCATTTTGAATCAAATAGAAATTTGCTAAGAGTAATTCATAGCACCAACAAACATAAACACATGTTCTGTTATCTTTGAGGGACAGTCAACTGGAAAATTTTGTGCTATTCTAAATCATTGTATAAACATGTATTTCAAGATTGCTTTTCAAATTCAAGCTCATATATTTCAGATAATGTCATTTTTTCTGCCTACTTTCAGTTTGACTTCAAACAATTGGAAAACTTTTAAAGACAGAGAGTTATCTCATGTAAGGAAGAACGGACATTGTGTCAATATTTCCTGTAGGGAAGAAAAACAGATTAGATTAGTTATCTATGTCATTTTTCCATGATTAGGTTTTAACAATTTTTTCTCTTTTTTTCCCCAGAATATCATAAGACTTAGCCGAATCTCTAATAACTGAAGAAAAATGTTTGGGTGTGAGAGACTCTATCAGCGCTTGGAATTTCAAAGCCATCTGAGAATTCTTAGAATGGGTTTTGAAAGATCTAGGTAGTAACTATTTAAAGGTATTTGGTGACTAGAAAAATTAACTTGTGTGGGGAGGAAGCTAGGGTGATTGGTAGGGCAAGACTCTTCCCTGAACCATACAAGAAACATGTAACATTTCAGCTCCTATAGATAACAGTGGTTAGTTGAAAAACCTACTCTGAACCAACTGCTCTACTGGCTGGCTTATGTACATCATCCCATAGTAATTAATGGGCTGTTCCTCTGTTGTCATGTGTAGGTACCACCTAGCAAGAGTCAAAGCTTAGATTTGACCCACATGTCCCTGATTCTAAATTCAGAGCAGTTTACATTGTGGTATACTACCCTCCAAACCATAAATGAATGAAATTCATGATAATGTTTCCCCTGAATATTACTATTTCTATTCCCACTCCTCAGTTGTGAAGTAGGTACGCAAAGAGACTCTCAAACACAGCCAGACAGAGAAAGATCTGGATGGTGCACAGGGAAGAACCTACTTCTGTCAAGTTTCTGATTTCTGGAATGAATTTTGTGATTCTTCCTCAAATTTTTGTCTTTAGCATTCTGACACTTGAAACTGGAGGATGCCCAGGATATCAGTATTTGATGCTCTGTTTAAGATCTTAACACATCTTTACACAAGAAACTCAGAATCACTGAAGGAACAACATGGGGCTAGGAATTACTGATAAGGATTTCAGACAGTTTTCACATCAAAACACTAAGTCTTCAGAGTCTCCTACCCTATGAGGAAGTTGCAATAGGTACCAAGATCTAATTAAAAGCAGTAAGAGGTTATTTCACTGGTCACTACACAAACAGGGTTGTTTCCTTCCTGTTGAGTTCTTGCAATGCAAAGCAAACTTCTAAGGACACTGTCTGGGCCACAGATTTGGCTTTACTACAATCCTGCCTCTTCAATATGCACAATAACTTCGCCCACTTAGCCCTCATCATACACACCTAATAACTTTGCCTCTCTGAGTGTTGAGTATGCTTCAATTTTTCAGAAAGTTATGTAATAATACAGCAGAGGACCTTTAATACTGTTACTGAGCTTGGGTCTTGACAGAGGTCCTTCTGCCTCCAAGAGTAAACTTTGAAGGCCATTCTGAGGATGTTGCCTGGCAACACAGTGTGGTGGTGGTAATGGTGGATTACACATCCTGAAGCTGTGAGGAGCAAGACTCGAGGTAGAGTGGCATCGATTGGGGTTCAAACCCAGATAGCCTTATCTCTAGTGTCTATAACCCTTGGAGTGAGGGAGAGGGAGCATGAAAATGAACAATAAAACATGGATAACCATGATGACTTCAAGTATGGAGATTATTTTACAAAGAAAGAAGAAAGCCATGTCCTAAATGATGCAAAATTATTTCTGAAGGATAAAGTGAAACTTCCATTTCAATGACAGGATTTGCAAGAACAAATGGTTTGCATTTAACACGCATCCCATATTTGACATAACTATTGGTCCTGGCTTCATCTAATAACTCAAGGTGTATTTTCCCATGAAAATTTACTAGGTTTCTCTCTGTATTCCCCACCAAGAAAGTAGCTGACTACTATAAACCAAGAAGGTATTCCCAAACAAAAATTTATATGAACTTGGGGAGAGTGTGTTCCACCCCTTCAAGTTCAAGACCAGTGCTGCTGTGAAATCAGGACTGTGTCTTAAATCCAGACTCCGGCGCATATGACTGGGAGTGGAAGAAAAGACTGTATTTAGCATAATTGGACCAGTGGAAACATTGGTTCTTGCCCTAAGTCTAGCTGGTCGTGATGTGCAATTCACAGCCTTGATCCTTCCCTGAAACCAGTATTCCCTGGTTGCTGTCCTTCTTCCAAAAGCCAACTCTTCTGCCCCATTGGTTCCATATTCTGGCAATTTCTTGCTGATTTTCCCTAGTCACCTTTGCTCCTGGGCCCCAGCTATGTGAGGGTGAGCCCTTCCTGGATGTTAGCATTGATATATTCAATAAGCAAGAGTATATGACTTGAGAAGACAGGGTCTTAACTGAATCCTGAAGAAAACAGGAGCAAACCACATCCACTGCTTAGTATGTCATGTGCACTTCCCTTTAACAATAATGAACACGATGATGTTGAGAATGTATTATTCTTGTGATATACATTCTAGTGTTCATTTAATATACATCTTGTTTTGATTCTAATCTTACAGAATGCTGCAATTAGTTCCATTTCACAGATAGGGAGGCTCAAAGAGCTTAAGTGGCATATCAAAGGTCACACAGCTAGTAAATACAATAACTGAACTAAACTCAGCCCTGACTGCAGCCCTTGTGTTTTTTTCTCTGACAAAAGCAATACAAATTCTGTATTGTTTGGTTGTTGTTGTTTTTAGCAGACTGAGACAAACATTTCTAAGGAGTATCTCCATATTCATCGAGTATCAACTTCACTGAAATACCTAGCATGGTTGAACAGTGAATAGGAACCTCTTATAGAGGTCTTCTAGAATAATTCTCTCACCTCAAAATAGAAATAAATCTATGAAAGACTTCAGATGGATGGAGCAAGCTGTGTGAATACCAGTTTTAACGTTGGCTCAAAAACTAAAATATGTCTCATGCTTTTGTTCAATTGGTGTTTAAGCAAATTGTGTTGAATATCCATGTTTAAGTCAATAGTGATTTTTGAAACATTTTGGTATTCTTATACAAAGTCTTAACTCCATATTATTATAATATATCAGGGTTGGTCACCAAATGCATAAATACTGAGTGCAGCTGTAGAATTTAATAAAACCCAAAGTTTGAGCTAGCAAATGAAAAATTATATATTATGGAAACTTGTGCTCAAAGTTGAAACCTGAAGGAAATATTTTAGCACTATCACAATATTACATTGCAATCATTATTTAATTTATCTCCTCTGAAATGACTTAGGGGAAGTACTCGCAAAGCCCTATTTACCTCAGCCAGGAAGTAAGGCAATGGTCAGTGAGTGAATGAAGTCATGGAAAGCTGACAATGCCACCATTGTAAGAGCACCTCAGGGTATTGTTTGACGTTGACCAAGTGAGGAATAAGTGTTGGGAAGTTTTTGTTTCATCTTAACAAAAGGTTAGGGCCTGAGCAATAATATAAAACTAGCTTTTTCTTAAATTCTGTTTTTTTCCTTTTAACTGAAAAGTATCAACTTAAGTGCACCTGGAAGAAAGGAATGTCTTAGTAAATTGTGAAGACTTTGGAAAACAGGTTTACATTTTTAAAACATACCTTAAATAAATAACATTTAAGACTTATCTATAAGTATATTCTACAAAAATATTCATAAATGCTATGTATCATTCATATATATTTAGATACACATATATATAATTTATATATTCACCAATTTTTCCAGGAGAAACTTCAAGAACTCCTAAGCAACCTGTGCATTTCAATTGTCACTTTGAACTTTGGAACAAAGGAGAGATTGTAAAACCAGTTTATAAAAAGTATTATGAGATACCACAACTGGCATTTTTACCACCTTATTAAACTACATTCAAGTGGCATAAATTATACGTAATGAAAGTGAAAAGGATCTCTGACCCGATTTTAATATTGGATGCATGCTTATTAGTTTGAGTTTTTTTCTGAATAGAAACCTTTTTTCAAACTTTAGCAGTTGATATTATGTGGAAGTCATAAATGTCAGATTACATTACACTATTTTGGTTCATAGAACAACACAGCCATTAAGTTACTAGAGAGTAATGAACAGGTCTTCTCACAAAGTAAAGCCAAAGGTGTTAATTTAGATTTGAAACATTCCACCTCATTATGAAAGCCAAATTAATCTGCCATGTGTAGAAGCAGGAAAAGCCAATATTTGAAATGTGAAAGACCTCCTTTTTGCAGGAGAATGATAGAAAGGAGCATTACAGAGTTTCTATTTTTGAAGAGTAGGCATACTGGTCCCTCAGAGGTTAATTATTAGGTGTTATAGAGTCTCTCATTAAGAATTTCTATTCGAAAAGTTGAATTGATAGAATTAGTTAAATGTTAACGATGAAAGGAAGTCTGGGCACTTCCTAGTTTGAAAATGTGTAGACAAACATAAATGCAAAGTGAACCTATTTTATCTCCTCCAATTCTTATAATGTATTATGAAGAATGTATTTTCATCTGGTTGTAGAAATTTTGTTTAGGCATTAGTCACAAGATCTGAAAAAGAGAAAAGGAAAAGCCCCACTAATTTGGAGGACTATAGAAACAAATCATAGAGGATCTTCAAGTGTGCATTTATTAAGGCCAGGCCAAATGAATAATACCTAAAACATAAAGAAATGAGGATGCTTCACAGAAAGTGTCAAAACAACAGCCTTTACAAACCTAGACAACATATTGAACAATGGTAAAGTGATAAGAAGAATAATGTTGAATTAGCTTATCATTTTTAAAATGTGAGGAATACAAAAGCCAATTATGAAAAAAAAAAAGGCTAGTTCATAGTAGCTAAGCCCAGAGACTGACAAAAATACCAATCATGGTGTCTCCAGGATCAGGCATACAGAATGGTCACCTGAAGAACCCTAAATGAAGCTATTCTGGTCAGGACAGCAGGCATTACTGAGGCATCAGTAAAGACCCCACAGGGATTCCTAGAATCTCCACTCTGTTCTTAGCAGTAAAGGTATCAGGCAGTGGTATTAGATCCCGAGAAACTGGGAAAGGGAGGTCATGCAGAATCATTTAAATTTAGAGTAAAAAGTAACTGTAATACCTTTTGTTTGTATTTTGCTTTCTAGCTCAGAAAGTGCTTTATATCATCACTGCAACCATGCCAAATGACCAATATTTATATTTTATTTTCCATATGAGGACACAGATTCAGAGAATGTAGATCACCTACCCAAGATTACTCAGCTCGTTAATATCTGAGACATTTATAGATTATCTGGCCAATGGCCATATCATATTGATTTAAGTGTCTCCAGCAAGAATATTTCATGATTTCCTGGGAAAACTCGCTTCACTGATAAAAAATCTTGTACAACAAACTTCTTATAATATTTTTTTTAACATCTAGCCTTTTCCATCTCTAACACAGAATTCTGGATCAATAATAATGTACTAAAGTTTACGTGTCATTTTACAGTTTGCAAATTGTTTTAATACCTGTTACCTAAGTTAAAACATGTAAGAATGCAGCTTCTGCTTTCACACTGCAAACGTTTTTCAAAAACATACAGGCATCTTGTATTTCTCCCTTAACTTTCTCACATATTCAGACTCTTCCAGTTTGCCCATCCTTTAAAATGTGGTTTCAGCTATAGGGATAATATTCCAGAAGCACTCTGAGCAGAATGGAAATGAAAGAAGAAGAGGGACAGAGTTGGTTGATCCGATACCAACCATCAGGGAGGGAGGAAAGGATGTAGAGGACTAACAGATCATCTGTGTTTGCCTTAACAGATTACTGCCAACTGGTGTCTTATGACAACAAAATTTATTTTTAAATGAAATAAAGAATTCTTTTTAATAAAATAAAGGAATTGGTTTATTTCTGAAGAAAAGGATAATCATCTTAAAATCGTACCTCAAAGGCATGTCAATCAATTTATTCAAATAGCTTCTAAAGGTAGGCTGGTATAATCGGGATTATAATAATGATTAATGACATTTAAAGAGGATTTAGTAATTTACAAAATAATATGATGTTGTAAGCCAGCAGTTCGCAGTTCTGGAGTCCAGAAGGCTGAAATCAAGGCATCATTTCTTTCTAGAATTTCGTTCCTTCTAGAAGCCATGCCTCCCTCCTAGAGTCTGGTGGTTGCAGGCAATCCTTGGTGTCCCTCGGCTTATAGACACATCACTCCAATCTCTGCCCCATCTTTACATCACCTTTTTCTCTGTGTCTCTGTGGGTCCTTTTTCGTCTCTTAGAAGGATACTCATTGGACTTGAGGGCCACGCTAATTCAGTACGATATCATCTTGATTCTTAACTAATTACATCTGTAATAACCCTATTTCCCAATAAGGTCATATTCTGAAGTTCCAGGTAGACATGAATTTGGAGGGGACAATGTTGAACCTACTACAAGGAGGAAAAGGTTTTGAGAGCTTCATGCCTGCCCTCATTCTCAGACACTAGGTGATTTTAAAAACTACTGATTGAGGGGGCTTCCCAGGGGCTTCCCTTCCCTTCCCTTCCCTTCCCTTCCCTGGTGGCGCAGTGGTTGAGAGTCCGCCTGCCGATGCAGGGGACGCGGGTTCGTGCCCCGGTCCGGGAGGATCCCACGTGCCGCGGAGTGGCTGGGCCCGTGAGCCGTGGCTGCTGGGCCTGTGCTTCCGGAGCCTGTGCTCCGCAACGGGAGAGGCCGCAACGGTGGGAAGCCCACGTACCGCAAAATAAAAGCAAACAAAAAAAACCACAAACTACTGATTGAAATGAGCAAATTGACTACATTGATTTTTCGGTGTCTTGAAGACGAGAGAGAGAGAGATTGGAGATATCATGTTTCTATCCAGTAAAATGATTTTTATTAGTAGAGGTGGTACAGTCTCAACAGTAAGGAACCTGGTGTACAATGTGGCAATTTTCAGTGAGGTGCCCATCATTCCATTGGACAATCACTAGATACTCAGTCACAGCACATGGAGAAGGGCCAAAATGAAATGGAGGAAGGGCAACAACCGAACATATGGAAGCAATGCAGTGATTATATAAAGAATAAAGGCCATGGGGATTGCAAATCCATCACCCAGTTTTCAATAATATATAAAGAACAGAGACCCTAAAACACCACTCATTTATAAGTGATGTTTTTCCCCCTTGTCTAGATTCCCTGAGGACCTTGGCTAACAGTACAGAATGTCAATGGAGATTGAACGTGGGATCTCAGAAAATTCAACAAATTTAGAAAATAGAGAAAGGGAAAATTGGTGCTCAGGACACTGATTGAGAAAAGTGTGGGTGTCAAACAGCTAAACATATTCTGGACAGATCTTACCAGGGAGATTGGTTATAAGTTTGGAATCTAGACAATACATGAAGGTGAATATGGTTGGGATTACTTGTCAATGGAAGAAGAAATGAACTCAGTGGATGTCTGTCTTTCATAAGACGTAAGTGGTGGAGTGAGAGAAGTGCTAGTAGTTATAACAGAAGTGCTAAAAGTCAGAGTCTAGTGGAGGAATGGCATTTATTGGCCTCTGTACTTCCTCATTGTGGAGCTGGCTAACCTCAAGTTTGGCCTGAACTTCTCTAGAGAGGTAGCGTTGCTATAAAATGAAAATCATTTAAGCCTGGGATGATGGTGGAACACAGGCATTAAAGCCACCAATTTTCTCTTTCATTTTACTTCAAATCATTGTTGTTGTACAACTAGAGTTCAGTGAAAACAACATGACAAATTAGAGAACTTACAAGAAACCACATGTTTTTTATTTTATTTTAAAATGTGACCTGTAGCATGTTTGTGTTCTATACACCTAGAAAAAATATATATCATAAGAGCTCCTTCTTTGTCCTCAAATGGAAAGTCACCAGAGTCCGTCCATCCCTTAATAACTGGTTTTTCAATGACCATTGCTCAAGCCCAAGTGGTCACATGTTCATGAACAGCCCAAGTATCATGGAACTCTAATGGATGCTCCAGGATCACTCAAGGCAAAAGCTTTTTTTTTTCTTTCAAGAAAGGAAGACAGGTTTGCGACCTCACTATTTTCAGAAATGTCTTCATTCTGTTCTTGTGTGCACTAAACACAACCAAGGTTTTATGATGCCTTTCTTAAAAGTATGGAAGTATGTTATGTATTTTAATAATATATGTTAAATCACCCCCCCCAAGTCTTACCTAGAAGCAAAATAAACAGTCTTCTGATCTATAATATCTGCCATAGCATAAAAATGTATTAAAGTTACAACTGACCCTTCTGAATACTTGCAAGAATAAGATGTGAAACACTGTGAACTCAAAGCAGATTGAGTGACTGGCTCAAGATAGAGAATAAGTCAAGAGCAGAACAGGCCTGTATGTTCTATTACCCCAGAGATTTAGTTACCTGCAGATTGAAACTTTGTTTCCTACTACCTGCTATGCTTTTGATGTTATCACCCACTGGTCTTAGCGTGGTGAGCCTTCCCAGAATGCTCTGCATCTCTAGCATATAAAAGCAAAATGACTACACCTGGTTTTTCATTCATTTATTCCATAATAAAGGGTAAGCTTCTCATATCTCTTAAGGACAATGTTAGTTTCTGTGATTGCAGCAAGGAGTAAAAGGGAAATAGCACCTGACCTCACAGAGCTTATTCTTTTGTCCAGCTATCCAACACATACCCACTGAGTACCCACCAAGCACCATTCTAGGTGCTTGGGATATGACAATGAACAAAACTAAGATCCCTGCCAACCTAGAGCTTACATTCCATTAGAAGACAATAAACAATAGATGTGTAATAAATATGTGAATTTTACAGTGTGTTCGAATGTGATGCGGTATGAGAAAAGTAGACCAGGACAAAGGGAGATCTGGAAGAGTTAGGACCAAGAGAGGGGGTAGGACCATGTGAGTTGCAATTTCAAGATAGGATGGTCAGGGTAGACGTCACTGAAAAGGTAGATTTGGGTAAATACTTGGAAGAAGAGAGTTCTTGTAGCTATCTGGAGTATGAGGATTCCAAGCAGACAAAATAGCTGGTACAAAGACTCTAAGGCAGAAGCATGCCTGGAGTGCTGGAGAAAAAGCAGAGTCTAGCTTAGCTTACTACCTTGGAAATGAGAGAGAAAATGTACTCTACCTGGATGCATTTTTGCAAACTGTCCCAATAAGTACCAGATAATTTCTCCTCAATTGTTTGAGATGTATGTAAGATTCACTTATTTTAGAAGGTGGAATTATTTCTTTGGGAAATCTGGAATTAATATGCTACTATAATCGGAAACCTCTTTTTCTTGAGTTTTATCATATGAGTCTTCCAATGCAGTTAGAAGAAGCATCCTTGGCTATTAATAGTAATGTCCCATACTTTCTATAGTTCCTTTTAGTAATTTTCTTTATCATCAATATAAATAAACATCTCAGCCTATTCCTTCCCATGGCAAGGTTCAGGCATTTGGATTCAGCTATAAAAGCAATTCTCCACCCCTGATGTTAATCTAGACAGGAATTAACATCAAAACAGGGAACTCACAGAGGTTATATTAATGAACAGATATAGCTCTGGTCAGGACTCTTATCACCACCATACAATAACCATTTTACATGCATAATGATTTAACATAAAGCTGACTTGTGTTAGAACCCAGTTCTTCTTTCAACCACATGTAGACTTTTAGCAATGTGTCTGATTCTTCAATGAAAAGCATATTTTGAAGAAAGAAAATGGATTAGTCAAGATATCCATCATACCCTTGTTGGGCATCTTTCACTGCTGCTTATAAAATACCCACCTAGTGTTAAGATGAGACTCTTAAACCTGAAAACTATAGCAAAACATGCAATCTGTCAAGGAAAGATTAAGATTTATACTTCCTTTCGAAGTAAAATTTCTTCACTTTTACCACCAGGAAAATCTAGATCCTGGGCCACTTTTGCTCTGTGAGAAATTTTCACAAGGGTATGATTTCAAGTTCCTCTAAATTCAAGGACAATTTAGTCATTGAGATTCTACTGTTTTTCTGTAGAATGCAAGGCAGTGGGAACCGAGATCTTTGCTTTACTGTCACAGCTCAGCAGTTGTGTAAATCTTGAGGGGAAAATGAATTCCAAGTGCCTGTCAGCCACTTTTTCAGTCCAGAATGGAAGGTAGAAGAGACACGTCTCTAAAGCGAAGAGCTGATGGCTTCCCTCACGCACCTGTGTGGAAGGAGGCTCTTGCATGGCGGTGGTTCACTCTGAACATCTGCTCCTTTCATTGAACAGAGCTGTAAATTGAAATTCCATTGCAATGTTTTTAGAACGAGTTGAAGTAAGGAGACTGTCAGAAATCCTCTTTAAACTCACCCTTATCCAAACAGGAAACTGACCCTTGGCCCCTGGACGTAACAGTACACCAGTGGAAATTTCATTATCCTGTTTCAGATGAACTAAGTGAAAATTAATTGTGTAATTATCTGGATGAGCGCATGTGTAAAATTTTACAATGTGCCAGTTAGATTAAGTAACGTGTTAGTGGCATGGTTTAGTGCAGAGTCAAAACTGTCCTATAAAAATGGAATAAAAAAATCCAACAAGGTTGAAGGAAGAAAAAAAAACCATATGTCAGAACAAATGCTTCACATGAGAAAGTCAGGTTAGGCTTAATTCCATAACCTGATGAAAATCTTACTCTCCCGACCATAGGTAAATCTGGCAGGGTTGGACAGGGTGTGTGTGTGTGTGTGTGTGTGTGTGTGTGTATGTGTACACATGCACATGCCCACACATGGGACATTTTGTAAATGACTTCTCCATTTATTGTCATTTTTAAGTGAAGTTATTACTAAAATACTTAACCCGCCGACTATTGTATTTTTCATATTTAGTTTCCTTTACCAACCACATAAGAAAATACAAGCTATATTCAGTAGATGGGATTATTTGTTTCAGATATACTTCATTCCCCTGTTCAATGAGCCTCTCTGACTTTCCTTCTGGAATTAATTCTTCAAATGACGAGATAAACGCTGCATCCTGACTTAAGATCATTTCATTAAAATATACAGGCAAAGCATGAACCGGCTTTAACATCAAATGCATGGGGAATTTGGATTTGAAGTTTTATTCGCTTTGATAAAGATTTTAAGGAACATTTTTCCATGAGAGTTTGGCCTCCCCCCTAAAAAAATATTGCTTTATGGAGACAATTTCCATTTCAAAGTCTCCGAAATGTTTAGATAGTAGAATTTCTGGATGAAAGATACAACTTGGGTAGACACTCTTTGAAAGTGAGGACCATCTTTAAACAACATTTGAGTAGTGCCTTGAAATCCTAGCAATTCTGATTGTCAGATTTCACGATGTCTGTGTTGTCTTGGCAAATCCAGATACTCAGTTATGTATCTTGCCAATGAAACGGTTCTCCTGTTTTTCTCATTCCTTGTACTACACATTGTCTCCATAAAGCTATGTTTATGGTAAAATTCTACTGAGATTTTTTTTCCACTACTCCCCTCAAAAATGAAAGTTCCACTAGACAAAAATAGTAACATTCTCAAAGAAAATACACTCAAAATGTGTTTCAACATTTTTTAACCTTGGTTTAATATAATGCCATTAGATATTTGTACTTTGGCTTACCAGCGCTTTAAGAGAGTGTTAGTACTTTAAGAAAGCTGTAACAAATATGTCTACATTTAGTGGAAAACATTCTAATGTGTATAAACATGATTAAAAGAAAGCACCGGTGTGATTTATAGAACAGGACAAAGGGCATTTAAAAATAATCAAGACTATTCAAAGGGAAAAGGAGAACCTCAGATCAGGGAACATTAGCCTCAAAATGAAAATGAGACTCTGGTATGAAACCTGCATTTTACCATAAATTAATGATCAGGAAGGCTTTGGGACTGGCCGTTTTACTCTGGCACAGTGCCCTTCTCACCAGTTTTAACGTGTCAGGAGTTGGTGGGGAGGGGCGGTTGTTGGTCAAACCTTGGAGAACAAAATGGCAACCAGGAGGTGGCCTTGGGGACCGCCCCAGAGCCCAGGGTGGAGCTGGTGTCTGGGGATGCCCTGGTCACATGCTCTAACAGGAACCACGGGCCCCTTCACTGAAGCCACAGTGTTTGCTGCCTTTTCTAAAGCCTGGCCTGGGAATTACTTTGTGCCTTTCAAGTAACAGTTTTAAAAGATACATACATACATATATATATATATATATATATATGTAAAATATTAACTAATAAATATGAAGCTTTTTCAGTCATAACTGTCCTGACTTGAGAAGAATTAAATTTTTAAATATATTTCAATCCATATTTAACTTTACAGCTATACTTGATATGAACACATTTTAAAATGTAATGTTTTCGTATATTCCTTCTTTTTGAATAATGGAAAAGCTTGGAATATAGCTTCCAGCACTGAACCACTTATATTTTTAAATTATATTTTATTCTTATTGGTTCCAATTAAGATCATTTTATTACCATAAAATTTCAGAACTGAAAGAAGTCTTAAAACTCCCTTTGTCCATTGTGCAGGTAAGAAAACCAGGCCCTAAGGAATACCTTCTCTCTTAGAACAGTGCTGTTTTAACTAATCGACGTTTTCTGGTTGTGTGAGTGTTCCCTCACCCTCAAAAGGACAAGAAATAAATATGTGACTATGTAGACAGTCAGATGATAGGTTTAATAGACAGGAGGAGGAGCATGGGATTTAAAGCCAAGAAGACCTAGGTTCGAATCCTTGTTCGCTGTCTTGCCTTCTGTGTGACTTTGAGTGTGTAACTTAACCTCTCTGAACTTTACAATCTCTCGTTTGGTAAGTGGCATCTACTTCACGAGTTAGTCGTGAGCATCAAATTAAACAGTGTATTATGGTTTTCTCGGGGTATATGGAGCTGCCCAGCACTTGATGGAGAACCAATAAAATTCAAATATTTTAGAAGAAGTTTTCAAAGTGACAATA
Source organism: Neophocaena asiaeorientalis asiaeorientalis (assembly GCF_003031525.2). NCBI lineage: Eukaryota > Metazoa > Chordata > Mammalia > Artiodactyla > Phocoenidae > Neophocaena > Neophocaena asiaeorientalis. The sequence goes on from NW_020185320.1 coordinate 2,325,900, forward strand.
TATTAAATTTACGGTCAAAAGCATACGAAAAAATCTTTGAGAGCAATCGGGGAGGAAATCAGTTTAGCAGAAATTTCCTTTCTAATAAGATTTACTATACATATCCCCTATAGAACATGTTTATTCAGTGCGCAAGTAAATTTTTCATTTGGGTATATGGAGAACAGAGTTGGAGAGGAGAGAGAATACCTGATAACTCAGGAGAGAAATGTGTGTGAAAAATATGTACATGTTAATTTTATTATGACTCATTATTTGTACCCCCATTTGCTTCCCCAGTGAATTCAACGTGGCAATGTCATTGTGTTTTTATTTCTCATTTTGCAAACGTTCATAAAATTTTTAATTTCACAAGTGGTAGACAGATTTGGATTCTCTTTTTTTCAAATACTGATATACTTTGCAAGACCAGATACTTCTGCAGAATTTCAGGAAAACCCAGGGAAACAAGACTAAGATATACAAAGTACAGAGAACCAAGTCCTTTGAGTGAGGAACAAACACTAGAGCTCCCTACTCAGGAGACAGAGGGGGAGAGGGAGGGAAGGAGGAAGAGAGGGAGGGAGAGAGAGGGAGAGGGAGGATACTTTCACTTCAGTCATAAAAGTGAGTATACAGATTTGCTCTCATTGCTTGTGGAATTTGTGGAAGATTTTAATGCAAAGCAGAGCCAGAATTATTTAAGGTGAGAACTTAAGAAATTGAATAATAGCTTTGAAGCTGATTTCAAGTCAGCATTCAGTTTTCTTTAAATATACAAATAGGCTACTCCTCCCTACTGTGGGGTCATTCATTCATTCATCAATTTTTATGCACCAGAAGTGCAGCAGAGGTAAAATCCTTTCATTTAAGGAGATTTCATTCTAGTGGACAGAGACAGACAATAAATAAACAAATACGATGCTAGGTGTTGAGTGCTATGAAGAAAACTTAAGCCGACCAAAGGTGACAGAGGCAGGGGGCGTACCATGTTATAAAGTCAGGGAAGCACTTTCTCATAAACTCTCAAGCAGATAGTCTCAAACTTATTCTGACAGTCCACACCTCAAAAACTTCTACTATGAACTATTTTAGGGTATACTAGAAAGGTTAATTACTTCATTAGTTTTTAACTGATTATAATTTCTACTTACGATGGACCTGTGTCCTTCATTTCTACATCAGTCAATAAGCCTATGATGTGTGAAAGGCACTATACCTGTATTTTAGCCAAAAGTGGAATCCCATGAAAAGATCCAAAACAGGAAGAAGCAGAGGGGGAGATATTCCTTTGAAAAAAATGGGGACTGGGGGATGTAAAATAATACAGTTACCAATGCTAAAAATAAACGACAGAGTATCTGATCTTAGAAAACATAACATATTTTCCTGGAGAACAGAAATCTAAGACAGCAAAGGGAATTCTTTTCCTTACTGTCCCACTTTTATCCCAAAGATCTGAGGGAGCCAAATGAAAATTTCCTGGCATCCTGGGGCAATAAAATAATCTTGGTCTTCTTGTGAAACCACATTAGTATGGAGAGGGAACAGAGGCTCTTTGAGCACTCCTAAGTGCTGTGTAAGCTGCATTTTTCTCCAGGAACTCAAAGCTTTGTTTATTTGCAGAGTTGTGCTACGAATACATGGAGGCCTGAATGGCCCAGGTGACAGGCTCGCATCTGAACACTTATCAAAAAGAAGCTCTCAATTAAATGCTTGTTCAAGAGCTGGGAGAGATGCATCAGTTATTATTGGTTTTTTCAGAGATGTTGATGAGAAGGAAAATGGCATTTCTTTGGGGAAGGTCGACTCAAGATAAAATGTCTTTGGAAAGATACAGCTTATGGGAGCCCTGGGTGATCTGAACCAAGGTTTTCTTCACCTTTACCAGCTTCAAGCACTTAGATCCATTGACTTTCCCATTAAAAAGGACGTTAAGTTTAACTTTTAAGTGACTGAGTTTGTGAGTCCGTGCATGAGCATGTAACTGAGAGAGAGAGAGAGAGAGAGATGGGGTTCTTTGGCCAATAATAGAACTATGTGAGAGGGAGAAAAGTTCCTTTTACTTTAAAGCTGCCATATAGAGTGACACTACTTATATACCAAATGTTGTAAGATCAAGTGCTCAGCTGCAGGAAGTATGTGGATTACTTACCTCCTCAGAAACATAGATATAAATACAGAGTCACTGGTATTACTTAAAATCTGGTCTCTATTATTTAGGGCCTGGGTTACCTCCCATCATTCGTTTCTAGCTATAACGTTTGAGTTGAAGGTCTAACTAACATTTTGCTGATGAATTTAGTGCCTGTAACAAAGCTAAATGGATAGCCCACAGAGCAGGTCCCTGTTTATAGAAGTTGGTGTTCTCTCCTCTGGTCCTGTTGCTCAAATTCATCCGTGAAGATACAAGGATCCCACATCGTCCGCTGGGCCACTGGAGGTACGGGTTGTGGGAAAAAGGGGTGGATACAGTCCCAAGTCAATTCACTTGTTTATGATTAAACCCAACTTCAGTGCTACCCTCTCCTGCCTCTCACCTCTTTTTCAGGTCACCCTGCTCACAACTTGCCTGTAATGCCTTACCAATGGCTTTTCCTTTTTTCAAGGCCCTGTATCTTCCAAGGAGGGCCAGGGGAATGCCTGCCAAGTGTCCTGGATTTTCTAGCACAGTTGTGGCTTTGAACATTTTGCCCTGACTCAGACCTGTGTCCCGACCTTGGTTTAGAAAACCTAGTCACCACGGTATTATGTTGCTAACCTTAGTTTCCCCACTGATTTCAGATGCACTTGAGACTCTCCTAACTTTGCAAAGTAACTCCATTCCCAGCATTTGATCCTTCCTGAGTTCTTGCATCTTCACTTTCCAGACCTGGCTTTCTCATTTCTTGGCTGGGCTGTCAGTCTTGCTTCCTGAGCTCTACCTACACCACTTATTATATAACATTGCATTTCCTTTATCTACTAATTTCTCTTACTGAAATCATTACAGGAATAAAATCCAGAGTTGGAAATAACCTCCCGTTGAGATCCCCAAATCTTCTAGAAAGAAAAGAACATGTATAGCCAGGGATAAGAAGCAGTCTTTCTTAATGATTGTGTATGGTGTCCACCCATTCCCAATGTATTCCCAAAGGATACTAAGGAATCTTGGAGGAATCTCTGAACCATCCTTGGTTTACTCTCACTCTCCATATATTTCCTGAGGAATTCTATCCACACTCCTATCCGATTTTCTCTCTTTTTTAACTTTCTTATTGTGGTTAAAAAGAAAAAAATACACTAATATTGAATTTACAATCGTAACCATTTGTAAGTGTGCAGCTCAATAGTGTTAAGTATCTTTATATTGTTGTGCAACCGATTTTTAGAGCTTTTTCATCCTGTAACACTGAATCTCTAAACACACTACACACTGATTTCCCCTCCTCCCAGCCCTTGGTAACCACCTTTCTACTTTCTGTTTCTATGACTTTGATTACGTTGGATGCTTCATGTGAGTGTAGAATCCTACAGTATTTGTCCTTTTGTGACTGGCTTATTTTGCTTAGCACAATGTCCTTGAGGTTCATCCATGTTGGAGGATGTGACAGGATTTCCTTCTCTTTTAAGGCTCACCATATTCTGTTGTCTGTATATACTACATTTTATTTATCCATTCATCTGCCAACGGACATTTAGGTTGCTTCAACCTCTTGGCTATTGTGTAGCCAAGACATGGAAGCAACCTGAATGTCCATCAACAGATGAATGGATAAAGAATGCGTGGTACATATATACGATGGAATATTACTCAGTCATAAAAGAGAATTAAAAAATGCCATTTTCAGCAACATGGATAGACCTAGAGATTATCATACTGAGTGAAGTAAGCCAGATGGAGAAAGACAAATATCGTATGATATCACTTACATGTGGAAGCTAAGAAGTATGATACAAATGAACTCCTTATAGGTTATGTGATTTGCCAGTATTTTCTCCCATTCCATAGGTTGCCTTTTCATTCTGTTAATTGTTTCCTTTGACATGCAGAAGTTTTTGTTTGGGGTAGTCCCATTTGTCTCTTTGTTATTTTGCTGCCTCTGCTTTTGGCGTCATATGCAAGAAATCATTGCCAAATCCAACGTCATGGAACTTTTACCTGATGCTTTCTTCTAGGAGTTTAATAGTTTTAGGACTTATATTTTGGTCTTTAATCCATTTTGAGTTAAAGTTTGTAAACAGTGTAAAGCAAGGGTCCAACTTCATCCTTTTGCATGTGGATATCCAGTTTTCCCAGCACCATTTGTTGAAGAGATTGTGCCTTCCTTATTGCATAGTCTTAACATCCTTGTCAAAAACATTTGGCCACATATGCTAGCATTTATTTCTGAGCTCTCTATTCTCTTCCATTGGCCTATACATCTATCATTATGCCAATACTATACTGTCTTAATTACTGTTGTTTTGTAGTATGTTTTGAAATCAGAGAGTGTGAGGCCTCCAACTTCGTTCTTCTGTGTCAAGAGTGTTTTGACTATTCAGGGCCCTTTAAGATTCCATGTGAATTTTAGGATGTTTTTTTCTTTCTTTTTTCTTTTTTAATTGAAGTATGGTTGATTTACATATTGTGTTTGTTTCAGGTGTACAGCATAGTGATTCAGTATTTTTGCAGATTATATTCCATTATCGGTTATTACAAGACAGGGGTAAAATTCCCTGTGCTATATAGTAAATCCTTTTTGCTTATTTGTTTTGTGTATAGTAGTTTGTATCTATTAATCCCATACCCCTAATTTGTTCCTTCCCCCCACCTTCCCTCTCCCGTTTAGTAACCACAAGTTTGTTTTCTATATCTGTGAGTCTGTTTCACTTTTGTTTTTTTTTTAACTTGGGAAATGATTTTTTTAATATATATAGAAGTATAGTTGATTTACAATATTGTGTTAGTTTCACGTGTACAGCAAAGTGATTCAGTTATATACATATATATATATTTTTCAGATTCTTTTCCCTTATAGGTTATTACAAAATATTGTGTATATTTCCCTCTGCTATACAGTAAGTCCTTGTTGGTTATCTATTTTATATATAGTACTGTGTATATGTTAATCCCATGTTTTGGTTTTGTGTATACATTCATTTGTATTATATTTTAGATTCCACATATAAGTTATATCATATAGTATTTGTCTGAATTATTTTGGTAAGCATAATATTCTCTAGGTCCATCCACATTGCTGCAACAAATAGTATTTCATTCATTTTTATGGCTGTTTAATATTCCACTGTATATATGTACCACATCTTCTTCATCCATTCATCTGTTGATGGGTACTTGGGTTGCTTCCATGTCTTGACTATCAGAAATAGTGCTGCTTGGAACCTTAGGGTGCATGTTATCTTTTCAAATTCGTGTTTTTGTTTTTTCTGGTTATATACCCAGGAGTAGAATTGCTGAATCATATGGTAGTTCTATTTTCACTTTTTTAAGGAAGCTCCATACTGTTTTTCATAGTGGCTGCACCCAAGGACATGGAAGCAACCTAAATGTCCATCAACAGATGAATGGATAAAGAAGATGTGGCACATATATACAATGGAATATTACTCAGCAATAAAAAGGAATGAAATTGAGTTATTTGTAGTGAGGTGGATGGACCTAGAGACTGTCATACAGAGTGAAGAAAGTCAGAAAGAGAAAAACAAATACTGTATGCTAACACATATATATATGGAATCTAGAAAAATGGTACTGGGCAGGAATAAAGACATAGATGTAGAGAATGGACTTGAGGACAAAGCGGGGGAAGGGGAGGCTGGGATGTAGTGAGAGAGTAGCATTGACATATATACACTACCAAATGTAAAAAAGATAGCTAGTGGGAAGCTGTTGCATAGCACAGGGAGATAAGCTCAGTGCTCTGGAACAACCTAGAGGGATGGGATAGGGAGGGTGGGAGGGAGGCTCAAGCGAGAGGAGATATGGGGATATATGTATACATATAGCTGATTCACTTTGTTGTACAGCAGAAACTAACACACAATGTATAGCAGTTATACTCTAATAAAGATGTATTTAAAAATTAATAAAAGCAAAAAATAAAAGAACTTAGCTCTGACTTTGCTGAATGGCTGATTTAATAAAAAGGGTAATTTAAAGTAAAAAAAAAAAAACATAGTGGCTGCACCAATTTACATTCCCATCAACAGTGTATGAGGGTTTCTTCACATCCTCTCCAATATTTGTTATTTGTGGAATTTTTTTTTTTTTATGATAGCCATTTTGACAGGTGCAGGGTTATACCTCATTGTGGTTTTGATTTGCATTTCTAGGACGTTTTTTTCTATTTATGCAATATATGCTGTCACAATTTTGTTAGGGATTTCATTGAATCAGTAGATCATTTTGGGTAGTATGAAAATTTCAACAGTATTAAGTCTTTCAATCCACAAACACAGGATGTCTTTCCATTTTTTTATATCTTCTTTTATTTCTTTTAGCTAGTAATATTTTATAGTTTTCAGTGTATGAGTCTTTCATCTGATTGTTTAAGTTTATTCTTAAGTATTTTACCCTTTTTGGTGCTATAGTAAATTGGATTGTTTCCTTTTCAGATTGGCTATTTTTAGTGTATAGAAACACAATTTATTTTGAGTATTGTTTTTTATCCTGTAACTTTATTGAATTCATTTATTATTTTGTTGACTGTACTTTAGGCTTGCTTTTTTAACAGCTTTTTGGTGGACTGTTCAGGGTTTTCTGCATATAAAATAATGTCATCTGTGAACAGAGGTAGTTTTACTTCTTCTTTTCCAATTTATATGCCTCGTACTTTTTTTTTTTTTTCTGCCTAATTGCTCTGGCTAGAACTTTCAGTACTATGTTGAATAGTTGTATTGCAAGTGGGCATCCTTGCCTTGTTCCTGACCTTAGAGGAAAAGCTTTCAATCTTTCTGCATTCAGTATGATGCTTGCTGTGGGTTTTTTATATATGGCTTTTATTATATTGAGGTAGTTTCCTTCTATGCCTAATTTGTTGGCTATTTTTATCATGAAAGTGTATTGAATTTTGTCAAATGCTTCTGCATTGATTGAGATGATCATACGGTTTTTGTCCTTCCTTTATTTTGTTAATGTAGTGTATTACATTGACTGATTTCCATGTTGAATCATCCTTGCATCTCAGGTATAAATCCCACTTGGTTATGATATATAACCCTTTTAATGTACTGTTCAATTTGGTTTGCTAGAATTTCGTTTAAGATTTTTACATGAGTATTCATCAGGGATATTGGTTTGTAGTTTTCTTGTTTTGTCTTCATCTGGTTTTGTTATCAGGTTAATGCTGGCCGCATGGAATGAGTTTGGGAGTGTTCCCTCTTCTTTGATTCTTTGGAAGAGTTTGAGAAGGATTGCTGTTAATTCTTCTTTAAATATTTGGTAGAATTCCCCAGTGAAGCCATCTGGTCCTTGGCTTTTATTTGTTGGAAGATTTTTTTTTTAATTGCTTCAATCTCCTCACTACTTACAGGTCTGTTCAGATTTTTTATTTCTTCATGATTCAGTCTTGGTAAATTGCATGTTTCTACAAATTTATTGATTTATTCTGGATTATCCAATTTGTTGGCATATAATTGTTCTTAGTAGTCTCTTATAATCTTTTTTATTCTGTGACATCAGTGGTAATGTCTCCTCTTTCATTCTTAATTTTAGCTAGTTGAGCCTTCTCTCTTTTTTTCTCAGTCTAGCCAAGAGTTTCTCAGTTTTGTCGATCCTTCTGAGAAACTTTTCTTGGTTTTGTTAATTTTTTCTATTATTTTCCTATTCTCTATTTCATTTATCTCTGTTCTAATCTTTATTATTCCCTTCCTTCTGCTGACTCGACCCTCATGTTTTTATTAAGACATTTATATGCTGAAATTTTAAAATATCTTTACCTCCAGCCAAGCCCTTTCTCTGGAAATTCAGATGAACATATCAAACTAAATACTGGATGTCTTTGCATGGATTCTCAATACCGAAATGTCTGAGGCTAAACTCAGCCTCTTACCCTTTAAAACTGTCCCTTTCCCATGATGAAAGTGGTAATTACTTCTATAGTACTTGCTGTGTGCCACCATAATTTTAAGTACATTACACCTATTTATTCATTTAATCCTTACAAGAATCTTAAGAAGTAAATATTATTAATACCAACCCCACTTTACAGGTGAAGAAACTGAGTCATAGACAGATTAGGTCACCTCCTCAAGGCCACACAGTTAGCAGTGGAAAAGCTGAGATTTGAACTCAGGTCACGTGGCTCCAGAGGCAATGTTTTGAACTACTGTGCTGTCTCATTCTTACACCAGTTACCCAATCATCAAGGTTGTATACCCAAGGACCAGCTTCATTATCTCTCCCCCTCACCCCTATATCTAAACCATCCTCAAATCCATCCTCCTCCTCTCAGATACAGTATTCCATTTTTGCAAATCTACTCAAAATTCTTCAATAACTCCTCAACAAAGAGAGAACAAAGTCATGATTTCTTTGTATGATCTGAGTCTGCCCTGCTCCTCCAGCTTCACCCTTTCCCATTCCCCACCTGAAACAAGATGCTCTAGCAACACTCAACTGCTTCTCTTTGCCCTTGAACACAAAATTGTTCTTGTCTTACAGATTTTCTTATGTTGTCCTTTTGCCTGAAATGCCATTCCCATTTTCAACTACTTACCTCCGAATTCCTGTTCATTCTATAAGCTTTAGCTCAGAGTTCCTTTTCCAGCAATTCCCTAACATCTCTACCACTGCTGTCTGCCCAAGTTGGTTGTTTAGCTCAATCTCCTTCATGCTTCCATAACAACTGATGCATGTTCCCCTCATTGACTTTTCTGATTTCACAATTCTTCTGTTCATTTCTCTGCCCTTCCCACCAGAAACATTTGCTCCTTGAGAGCTGTGACAGCACCTGATCAATCTGAGATCCTCTATCATCCAGTATGGTGACTGGAAAAATTATAAATTTAATGAATTTTTCATGTGTGAATAGACATGAAGAGAAGCTGAAAATTAAAAATAGATTAAATGTGCATATGTCTATAAGGAAAAGAATGGCTAAAGCTTGCTGGATTATTTAACAAATACTTATTAAATACCTGCTTTGCAGCCAGCCCTGGTCACTTGCAGTGACTGACAACATGACAAATCATTGAAATATTTGAATTGAAAATAAGGTCATTCCAAATTAAAGCCAATACAGCAATTCATAAGAGGGTTTCCCAGAGCCTAAGTCACTCTCCAGATATCAACCATCCTCTTGGGAAGTGTCAGGACGCCTCTTGAATTTCTAGAGCTGCAGGTAATACTGGAAAAGAAGAGCCATTGCATCCGTGTCTTCCTCCTCAAGGTGGATGAGAAGCCAGAAACCTGCCTGCCCTGGTGCTTTTCTTCTGGAGTTTTTCCTTGCTTGGCATGTGTGCTCTGGACTGGACTTCCTTGAAGCTGAAGCAGTGAAAGCTCAGATGCAAAAACAAAAGAGGCCAAAGCCAAATTAGATTTTTCACCATGCTAATGACATATCCTAGATGATGGGATAACCTTTTAGTTCACCAGAGTGCCACTTTGAGATATAACCAAGAGCATAGCTCTTAGTACTTAATACTTCATAGAGTTATTTGCATGTAAAAATTAAGTCATCCATCCCAGATGACAGAGTGGGTGAGGCTTCCTTTTCATTTTTCAAAGAACATATGTGCCCTACAAGGCGGCCATTACTGGATGCTCAACCAGAGAAACTAAGGGGGTGGAAAGGCTAATGTGTGAGACAGAGAATGTGGACAAGACTAGATTGGAAGTGAAAATAGAAAGAGGCATGACCAGAACAGTTTCTTGGGTCAATAACCATAAATATTACACATATTATGCATCTGCCATATGCCAGGAAACGATGGTGCAAAGAGGGTCTTTAGTCCACCCCACTTTCACCTCAAACATATGGTTTAGGTAAAAAGAGTGGGATTCATCTGCCAACACAACTTCAAGGCAAATCCTTTAGCTATCACCCTCCTTACAATGAGAAGGTGGCCCGAAGATCTCTCCTGTATGTAGGTAACAGTCTTGGTTTATAACTGTCTTCCAGGAAAATTATTAATAGCACCTTCTTTAATTCTCAAAAACAGTTCTAATTTGGACTATAAATTATCACCTATACAAAGATTCTGGAGCCCAACTGTGCCAGGAACTGGGTTCAACACATTGCTTCCACTATGTTATTAAATTTTCACTATTTTTTTTTTTTATAAATTTATTTATTTTTAATTTCGGCTGCGTTGGGTCTTCGTTGCTGCGTGCAGGCTTTCTCTAGTTGCAGCGAGTGGGGGCTCCTCTTGTTGCGGAGCACAGGCTCTAGGCGCGCGCGGGCTTTAGTTGTGGCATGTGGGCTCAGTAGCTGTGGCTCATGGACTGCAGAGCGCAGGCTCCATAGCTGTGGCGCCCGAGCTTAGCTGTTCCGCGGCATGTGGGATCTTCCCGGACCAGGGGTTGAACCCGTGTCCCCTGCATTGGCAGGCGGACTCTTAACCACTGTGCTACCAGGGAAGTCCTAAATTTTCACTATTATCATCTCTATTTTTACAGATGAGGACTTGAGGCTTGGAAAGTTGAAGGAGTTTTCCCAAAATCCTGCATCATTAAATAGAAATAATAGGAATTAAACTCAAGCCTATCTGAAGCCAAAATGTGGGCTATAGTTTACTTATGTTTCTGCAGTGAAATATGTCTCCCTTGCCAAGAGCATGAAAAGCTACATTCCGGATGAAACTAAATAAAGAAGTACCTAAGGATTTAGTCATTCAAAATCAGTGTATATTTGCCATGTTTCAAGCAACCATGTTCTAACTTACTTTAGTTGGGTCTCAAAGGATGACTAGTTTGACAGTAAAAGGAGGCTAGCATGGGGGATTGTATTTCAGGAAGAGGAAACAGAGATGAGGAAGAATGTGGCCTAACAAAGAACTTCTGCATGTTCAGTAAAATGAGAATAGAAGGTTTAGGTTTGCAGAATAAGCAGAAAACAATGATTAAACCAAACAATTCACAAGGGCCAGAACTAAAACTGTAACAGTGGTGAACGAGGGGAGAGTTATGGTTTAAGAGATACTTGGTAGATACAGTGGACAGAGCCCAGTGACCAAATGGGTGGTGTAGGAGTGAAGCAGATGGAAAGGGCAAGAACAATGCCCCGCCCTATCTATGCTTTCCAAGCTACCCACCGCAGTCAACTGAATCAGAATTTCTAGGTGGGAGGCCTTGTAATCTGGTCAACAGGTGTTGCCAGTGATGCTTATCATCTGGGAAGTTGGGGAAACACTGGAGAGTGGATAGTGGTTCCATTAATAGAGTCAAGGATAGAAAGAAGAGCTTTCATAAAAAATACAATAAATTCATTTTGCAAATAATAAATTTGATCCAAGTGGAAATGTTTAACAGGTAACTGCATAACTGAAACTAAAGAGAGGATCATGCTGGAAATTTTTTTACTTTAATTTAGGAAATTACCCACGAGTGAGTGATAACGGTTAAAATCATCCCATGAGAACAGATATTGTGATAACAGTGAGGAACCAAGTACCAAACCTCAAATAATGGTAACGTGTAAAGAGCAGAGGTAGAAAAAGGAACCAATTAGAGAGAATGAAAAGTTCTGGAGTTTCAGAAAAAAATCAAGAAGGGCTGATGGCAGAAGGCAAAGAAATATGTTTCTCAATGAAAAGGGAGTGGTCAGCAGTGTGAAATGCCACAAAGATAAGGAATTTGAATTTTCCCTTGAAAGTGGCACTTAGGAAATCACTTGTAACCTTCCTAAGGCCATTAGATTACAGTGAAATAGAAAGTAAATGGGAATGAGGAAGTGCAGACAAGCAGCCTCAGCTACACTTTATAAAACCCTGGCGAAGAAGGAAAGGATAGGAGAGTGAGAAGATGATAACTACAGAGGGATATGGGGTGGAAGGAGAGCTTTTCTTTTTCCAAGTCCCCATCAAGGCTGTCAGGACTTGTCAAGGAAGCAAGGGATAGAGACTCAGGCAGAAGAGAAAAAACAGGAGAAGACCATGGCTTGAAATCATGTTTTTAGGCCAAGAGAAAGGAATCATGAGGAATGAGAAGATTAACATGTAAGAAAGAGCAGATGACTAATGGGTGAATGGCTATGAGGAGGAAACAAGACTAAGTTATAGATAGTTTTAAGAGAAGAATGTATTGTTCTCTAAAAGAGGGGTAAAGAGAAAAGAATGGATGAAATCAAGGAGAACTTTTTGAAGGACAAAGAAGAATTCAAGGAATATACATGCCTGGTGGCCTGGTCCGAGGAAAGTAGGAAAGCAGGTCATCCATTGAGAGGGGGAGAGGTAAGGATTGGATCGAGAGCCTAGGGTGACAGCTCCGGAGAGAAACATTTGGAAGACTATGGCAAATCGACACTTTGAACCCCTTGGCTCAAAGCGCTTGCCTTGCTGCATCCACCAAACCAATATTATGACCCTTATCCAACTGTATCCCAGCCCCACTTCACACACTAAACCAGACTTCAAAATGTCTGTAAAGATCCCAGCTTCATCCTCACTTCTCTGAGATGCTGGTGAGTGACTGTCTTGGGATATGCTATCCCAATATGGTATGCAATAAACTTAGCTTTTCCTTATCCAGAGATTGTTCTGTCAACGTTTTGGGGAACCAGCATTTAACAGTTGTTTACTTTTTAAAAAGTAGAAGATAATTAGACCTTTTTTATTGAGGTAACATTGGTTTACAACATCACGTATGGTCATGTGTACAACAGTATAATTTGACTTCTGTATACCCTACAGCATGCAACCACCAAAAGTAATTAGACCTTTTCTTGATGACTAAAATCCAACCATTCATGCGATAACACTAGGTTTCTAAAAATGGATTTTCAGAAACGTAAATGTTGAATAGTTTAGAGATTTCCTGATCAAATGTATCCATTTTACAGATAAAGTAATTGAGACTCAGGGAATGCAAATATGATACAAAGAGATGAATAAATAGAAACTTAAGAAGTGGTTTCACAGGGCTTCTCTTAGTAAGGGATCTTTGTAATCAAGGAAGCTGTTTTCCCTCCTCTTCATCCCTGGCTCTCTGCTACCCTACTCACTGTACAATGGTTCCCATTAACAAGTCCACCAGCTGCCCCTGCTTCTGCTCCCTCCCCTAAAAGGCAAGCACCTAGGAGATGGGGAGAGTCCTTCACTAGCAGGCACAGTGCTTAAGGCTGAGAACAAACTTTGAAATATGTCAGAGAGAATTCTAAACTCAAGCCAAAGAAGTATATCCAAACCAGACTCTCCATCTACAGGGCATTCCCCTCACCCCAAATTTCTTTGTTGTATGTTGTTCTTCTATCTCTCTGACTTTTTGCCTTTCTTCAAAATGGCTCACCTTCCCTAGTACCAATCAGAGTACTGTTTTTGTTCATATCACTGAACTAACCAATGACAGCATTATGAACATAATCTTTATTTCATTTCTTTCACTCTTTAGGAAAAATTAGTTGATTTTTTTTTTGCTCACAAAGACACTTTTTTTCCATTTGTTCTGTTTCTTTGTTTTCTTCTTTATTTTCTATTCATTAAATCTATGCATGCCTAAAGTTTGGTTTAATTTCTAGGTAAATCAGTTATCCATCTCTCTGTCTTACAGCACTAAAAGCATAGTTGGGGTTCAGCAAAAGCTTTTTGGTTGAGAATAGAAATTTGTTTTACCTGGACTGATATAGAAGTCCATTAATCCCTAACCTACATAACCCCTGCACCAGATTGATAAATGCTTTAACTATAACCACTAACGACCGCTTACAATGACAGAAAACTCCCTGTGCCAGACATTGTTCTAAGATGTTAACCTGTGTTAACAAATTTCATCCTTAAGCCAACCCTATAAGGTAAGTACTGTTATTAACAGCTGCATTTTCAGAAAAGGAAACTGGGGGCGAGAAAGGTTGAATAATTTGTCCAAAGTCAAGCATGTGAGAAGTGACGGAGCTAGGATTTGAACCTAGGTCATCTGGTTTCGGTCTCTTAACCACTGCACCATGCTAAATACCAATATAATATTTTTGTGATTAGAAAATGTAAAAAAAAAAATTACAGGATTAAATTTGGAATTAATAGTTAATTTTTTCTTTTGGAATAGATTTTTCCACATGACTTTTTACAAATGAATGGCCATTTTCTGTTTAACAACTTTTAAAGAAATATTATTTGATTTTGAATAATAAGAAATTAATGACTTAAATTCTATGAAATATATTTATGCAACTCTATCTTGTTTGCACAAAAGAATCAAAGTTATTTCCTTACTTATGATTAAACTTGACTTTTGGCGTAATATACAAAGAGAGAGAGAATTTGATTTATTCTTTTAATTGCGAGAGCTAAAAAAAAATAAGATTGCAAACCTTACAACTAGTGGCAGAAACATTTGGAGATTAATATCTTTGCATTCTCAAAACAATAAGTGCTAACCCAGGAAAGTTCCTGGGCTCTATTTCTCCTCAAATGTTGGGCTGTGTTTTCTCTATCCCCATTCTATTTCCACCTGGGGAAATAGGGAAACCTGGGTGAGTGCCTGTGAAATTCTACTTTATTTTTCTTGAAATAAAATGTGTCTTCTTTGTTCTTTAAGGCACTGCCTCTGTACTTGTAATTCTTAATAATCTTTCCTTTACAGAGACTCTAAGTGGCACAGAAAATGGTTGCCAAGAATTCAAAACCATCACAAGTCATAAGGGATTATGTTTGAGTGAGAAGCTGCTAAAATTGTTTCAAATCACCCAATTTCACGTAGTTGAAATGTGAACAGGGGAACAGAGGTGAAATGTAAGCTTTTAAAGGAATGTTAACTGCTATCATCAGGGAAAGATATCAAAAAAAAAAAAAAAACCTACTGTCAGTAAAAATATGGATATATTCACTAGGATATGGGGGGAAAAGCCAGATGGGGGAAATGATGGAACAGAAAACAAAAGGGCAGACAATGTGAAATCTGTTTAATAAACACAGCTGGGATGCAGCTGAAGTTGAGGAGACATGGAAGCTACCTTTTTACTCACAAAGAAAATCTGCTAATGGTGGAAGTGAAATTGAATATTTGGTGAATGAATGGACATTTTCATGCCAAGAAATAGGCATGATTATTTATTCCCAACAGCTTGTAGGACTTAACATTAAAGAGAAATTGCAAGAATTGATGACTGCCAGCAGAGGATGTCTGCTGGCTTGCATGGGAAGCACATTGACTGTAAAAAGAAGAAATGTGCAAATCTTTGCAGCCATAAATGTGCTCAGAAAGGCAGCTATGGAGAATATCCTGATGCACTCGGACATTATAATGTATGCATGATATTTTAATTAAGGAAGAGAAGAATTTTTTATTCCATAAAAGATTTCTTTTATGACCAAATTATTTTATCTATGAGATAAATCAACCAAAAGTAGTGCTTTATTGAAATATAGCTGTTAAAATATAGCCTCATAGACATGAAAGTTGTAACTTTAGTAGATTTGCAGATCTTAATTTAGATTAATTTTAGTTATGAAAATGTCAACTGGAATGCATGATATGAGAAGTCATTCTAACCCTAGCTGTTATTCTGAGACATGAATTTGATTTTCACCTACCTGGATAATTTCATATGGTAAGCTTTGTAGCAGCATGAATTCAAAGAGTCATCATCAACAATTATGAGATATTTTTATTTTTCAGCAAGAGTACACACCTCCTTCACCCAAATTACCGGGCTTCCCTTCCTACCTTGGACAATACTAAGGCTAAAGCAATGCAAATTTGCTCATCATGCAAGATGATAGTTGGATTTTGCATTAGCCTCAAACTGAGGAACCTCAACTAAAAATTTCTTTATTCAGTTAGTATAGGTCATGAGCTATCTGAATTAAAAAATTGCTATACTAATCCTTTAAATACTACCTTATGACAAAAATGTCCACTCTATAGAGTCCTTACAAATTGAGAGCAGAAAATAATGAAATTATGAATTTTTCTTAGAGAGTAAGCTATGTATGTTAATAACAAATATTTATTGGGTATCTACTATATATAAAACACTATTGTAAGCCCCTGGTGGATCCAAAGATGAATAAGGTGCAGTCCCTGCCCTCAAGGGACTTATAATTAGTAACGATACAGGGACCAGACAAGGCATATGGAAGGGGATGAGGGTGGAGACCAGAGGCTAGGAGTTTGCTGTTGAATATCCTAGTAACCAGCCTCAAAATCCTAAATTGGTGTTTTGCTGAGGCAGTATTGGTTTATGTTTTGATACGAGTTGTTGTAAATTCCTGTTCCATGCTCAGTATTAAAAGCCATCTCCAGAAAAGCAAAAAACAAACAAACAAAAGGAACGAAATAAAACAGGCTACATATCCTTGCAAAGGGGTGCTCATAAGAGTACAGGTGGAAATAAATGTCACAGCCTGGGAGTCCAGAGATTAGGACATTAGTAGTCTGCTTCTGACTTCCTGTTTAACTTTGAACTAACCATTTAAACTCCTTAGACCACAATTTCTCCATCTTTGAGGTGGTGTTAATAACATCTACTAACAGAAGTTTGGGATGACAAAAGTGATATTTGTTTATTTAATGAATTCTACTGGCTAGGTTTAAGTGATCTAAAAAAGCTCTCCAGGCATCATCTGAGGCTGTGTTCTATGTGAATGGCATCCCTGAAGTTGCATGTTTCAGCATCTTGCAGGAAATCCTTTCCCGAGGGAGTAAATGGGAATTCAAACCCACCAGCCTGGCTTGAGGATTTATGGTCTTTACCACTGAGCAACACTGCCTCTCTGAGGCTAAAGAGGAGATGATGCAAATAGGAATGTTGAAAGCGCTGAAAATACCGGAAGTGTTGAGATTAAAGCCCACTTACTTCCTAGTTTTGCATGGCAGAGAAAAGCCGTCCCATGTAAGGGCTTCTTTCAAGACTTCCAATATTTTTTTCAAGACTTAGTCCCCCAAATCCACAGTGCTTGGAGAAAAACCTCCTCACTAATAAAAGCATTGCCAAGCCACAGCTGAATGTAACTGTATAGAAGCAGGGATGCCGGGATATTGTATCTCAGGTAGGATGGATATGGTGGGTTTCCCTGTCCATAGGACCATGAAAGGATAAACTGTCTCTGACTGGGTCATTCAATGAACTGTAAATGCACTAATATTTTAACACAGCCCTTTATTATTTATGTGACGAAATAAAAAACACATAAGAAGACACATAGCTGCTCCATTTTAATAATCTCTACATTGATGTCATGGGGTGGTTAGGGAAAATAATGGCTGTTCATCCGTTCATCCATCCACCATTCGCTCAAAAGGTTGTACTTACCACATGCCAAGCACATTCTAAGTTCCAGACTTCAAAGATGATTGAGAAATGTCCTTGCCCTCAGGGAGCTATAATCTGACGGGGGGTGCGGGCAGGGTAGGGACAAATCAAAATGTCACTAAGATTTTGTGGCAAGGGCCAAAATAAAAGAAGGGATCATGTGCGATGAGAACACAGAGGACGAAACATATAAGCTAGTGGAGGCATAAAAGGCTTCATAGAAACAGGGACATCTGACCTGGGTCTTAAAGGATGTGTACAGCCTGTTTAGACAGGCCATTCTTTACAGGGGAAAAGCTCCCTCCACCTACACGTCCCACTCCCATCACCCCGCCAGATTAAGGAAAGCAAAATGGCTTTATCTGCAGCTGCTTTTAAAGAACAGGTGAATCCTTTTTTATATTCTACGATGCTAAATGAACAGCTTAGATTAGTTATCATTAGTTAATAAGATTATTAGCCCAAGCCAGAATAAATATGACACTCTGAGATAATGAAGACAGAGTGGACCCGGCACGGGAGACACTTTTCGAATCCCAGTCTGTACCAGCTTTCACTGCAATCCTGGGCAACACAACTGATAGAATGAGAATAAAATTTTTTTTTAGTTGCCGTTTGAGCTGGAGCCCTAGAATGTATTAAGAATGACTCTTTGGAAAGAAACGCTCCCTCATTTTAAAAGGAAAGAAGGGAGGAACGAAGGGTAGGAGGGAGGGAGGGAACCATATTTGTTGTTATGTTCTTATTGAAAGGAGGTCCCCTGGGTGGGTTCTGAAAGGAAAGCCATGAACAGAGAGAAAGGTAAATCGTCCTTCATTTGAAAAGTCAGTCGTTCCCTGGAGACTCATGAGGTGGGAGGTCCTGGAGATGCCGCGGAGGAGTCTTGGGAGAGGGAAGATTTTACAGGCAGCAGCATGGAAGGCCAGGGCAGGGTAAGAACTGAGATATCTTGCACTCAACGTTAGATTGTTTCCTGCAGTGTGCTCTCTGTTGTGTTATGTCGTGGTGCTTTTGGGAAATTGAGAAGGGGGCTGGGGGGTGGCGGTGTCCACCCCGTGTGAGCCAAAGGTGTCGCCACTTGAGAACAGGAACAGGGTCTGCTGTGTCCACCGTCGCATCCCGGAGCTGGGAACAGTGCTGGGCACACTGTGTGTTTTCAATGAGAAAGAAAGAGTGAAAGGAGGGTTTGTGAGAGAGCTTCATATGTGGGAGTATTATTTAGTATACACAATGCAGAAAATAATCTGGTAGTATCTATTAAAATAAAATCACTGCACCCTTAGACACAGCATTTACCACTTATGAGAAACTGTTTGCCAGAAATAAAATGACCAGCAGGAAAGAATTTGTGTACAGAAATGTTAATAGCAGCAATGCTGGGTAGGGATCAGGAGATAAGAACAACCTGAATGACTCATTAAATTATGTTTTACTATGCCGTCCAGTACTACACAGCTATCTGACATGCGGATGTATCTAAAAAGTGATGTATCCGTGTGTATTAAGATAGAAAGAAGAACATAAGTGAAAGAAGGTAGGCTTTAAAGCAGTGTATATAGGATAAGCCAGAGGAGGAGGAAGAAGGGGAAAGGAAGAAGCCAAAGGATGAGGCAGAACTCAGACTCTAGATCCAGCCTGCTTGGCTTTGAAGCCGGTGCCACCACTTACTATGTGACTTGAGCAAATTATTTAGACATCTCCTGACTCAGCTTACTCATCCGTATATCGAGGATGATAATATCTACCTCATACATTTGTTATAATAAACAAATGAAATAATTCAGGTAGAGTGCTTAAAACAACGCTTTGCACTTAATAGACATTTCATTATTATTATTCATGATTACTGTTTTGTCATAAGAACACAGACCGAAGTGCAAAGCGTTATTCATCAAACTCTAAGCCTTGTTTTCTCGGGAGAGTAAGACTATGGAAGGAGGAGAGGAAAGTCATTAGCTTAATCTTTACACCATGCTCTGTTGTTTAATTTGGTATAAGAGCATGTGTTCATGTAGTAATTTAAAAATCAAAACCAATGAAATATTTTAAAAGAGTGAAAACAAAAAGAGGTAAAATGTTGAGGTCCACCGGTACGACAATATACTGAGGAGTATTACTGAATCAAAGTGGCTCTAGTAATTAAACGTATTTTAATGGGATGTAATAGAAAGGTCTGAAACAGACCGAAGTAGATATCAGATTTCATTATAGGCTAAGGTTGGTATTTCTAATCATTACAGAAAAGTGGGATTACTTAAAAATGGTACAGAAAGAATTAGTTAGCTCTTCGGAAAAGATAATGTTAAATTTCTCCTGACCTCTTACATTGAAATAAATACCAGATGTATCAGAGAGTTAATATAAAAAAAAAAGAAAAGAAAAAGTAGAGGAATATTTTTCTGATATTGAGGTGAAGAGGGCCTTTTAAAGCATAAACAAACTAATTATAAGAAATAAAATAGAAATGGCTATAGAAACATTTAAAACTTCTGTATCTCTCCCCTTTCCTTTATCCAATTAAAAAACTATACATTAGAAGGCAAATGAATACCTGGAATGATTTTTAAATAATATGAAAAAAGTGAACACCACAGTAGAAAAAGAATTAGCAAAAGAAGTGACAAGACAATTTACAGAAGAAATATAGGTGGACATACGAAACTCTGTTCAGTTTTCTTAATACCCAAAGAAATCTAAATCTAAACAACAGCATACCACTTCTGCTTATCAAATTGATAATGATTTTTAAAGGTTAACTTCTAAAAGACTTCTCTAAATTAATCCATTCCTAAATGCCCATGACATCATCCAAGTGGCAGCCGACGCCATCTGTTGGTGGCAAGCAGAGGTGACCTGCCCTTGGTCTGAGGCATCCTCTCCATGAAAGCTTGTAAATCAAAAGTTTGGAAGTATAGCAATGTCTGTACCTGTGTGGTTTGGTGTGTGGGGAAATGGCTTTCTCATTCTTTGCTGCGAGGGGGATAAAATGGTACAATCTATGGAGGGCATTTAGCACTAGGTATAAAAATCATTTTAAAAAATGTATCTACAATTATATATTCATGTGTACACATAATGTTTTTTTAAAACAATTCGAAAGGACTATTTGGATTAGTAGAAATCTTGTATAATCCATTTTATGTTCATATTAGTACAAAAGAGTGCATGACATTCTTTAGGTAGAAGATAATAGAGCTAATATTGGTCACCGACTCTCTTCTAGAATTGGATCCAGTTTACACATTTCTATAACCAGAAAATTTCCCATTTATATATCACTATAACACAGCCAATTTTGTGAACATTCAAATCCATTAGAACCACCAGAATTTATATAAGCTCCATATGTAAAACTAAAATTTATGCATACTGTTTTAATGAGTCAGTTAATATGAAATTATAATAAAGAAATAATCTCAAATGGGGGAAATATTAATTGGAAAGTATTTCCATTGAAGCATTGTAAGGAAAAGCAAAAAAATGGGAAGAATCTACCTGTTATCAATAGCAGATCCGTTAAATAAATAAATTCAATTTGTTGCACTCCCTAAGATGGTGATGTATACACCTCTGGAAGGTGGAATTATAAATGTGTTTATTTTCTTATTTCTGTGTGTGTGTTTTATATGTTTCATATTTTCTACAATAAGTACATACTACTTTGTAACCAGAAAGGAAAATTCTTGAAAAATAGCTGGAGTGGCAGGCAGGGAAGAAAGAGTCTACTGATTACTAAGTTCTTTTAATCAATGTAATAGGTGAAAGTGACGAAGCTAGAAGCTTCCCCATGGCTGCTCATGGCTGCCTTCAGCTGCCTTGGGGCACTCAGTCCCCAGCTGCCCTCCTGCTCTCTTTCCTCCCCTGCCCCAGGCTGGGTCTCTGCTTCCCTCCAATAGATTTTACATAAGTCTCCAGCATCTATGCTCCTTGTGCGTCTGCCTCTATGGAACTGCAAACCCTCTCCAGTCTCCTACCTGCCTTTCATTCCCATTTCAAAGGCTGTTTCCTCTAAAAAGTTTTCTGGAGTTCGCCTAACTATTCGCTAATACACTAGAACAATCTGTGATCTTGGGTAAATTAATTAACCTGTGAATCAGTTTTGCTACAAAATGGGAATAATAAGAGTACCTATATCATAGGGTTGTTATGGTGTTTAAATGAGTTAATACATGTAAAATGTTTAAAATAATGCCTGGTAAATAAGTTAGCCACAAGAAATGCTGGTTATTATTTAGCAATTGTTCTTATTTTACTATTTTTCCAGAGTCTATTCTATAGCATCCTTGTTCTATAAGATATTAATAGATATAAGATTGCAAAAGTAAATCCAAGCATATGAGGGTAACACTGGCTAAACAAAATTAATAAGGTTCTTTATTGCAAAATTAATAGAATGTGTGTTAAGTATGAATGAAAGAGATAGTGTGTGGTGAGTTTTCCAAATTTTCATTTAAAAAAAGTCTCTGGACCCCTTTTCTTAAAGCATCTCAAGGAATGGTTCTTTTGGAAAGGCTAATTTGTTTGTTTATCCTTTATCATAGATTTGTCTTTCTCTCCCTATTCACTTCTGCTCAGTAAATTGAGGGCAAGGACCTGGTTGCTTTTATTTTTAAATTTTAAATTGATTCATTAGTTCTTTTGAAAGCACTTTGAAGTATGAACCCCGTAAATGCAAGGTGATGGCTCCTTTCTAAAGGGTTTGCATTTCTGAGACATGAAAACTTTCTTTCCTGCCTCATATGAGTTTGCAATAAATTTTTACTGAATGGAAGAATGAACAGATGAATACAAGAAAAACTATTCCACAGTCTTAAATAATGAATTAAACTAGTTTTGAAGAGCTGACGTGGTGGTTCTGGGAAGGGAGACTACATTCTAATATAAAATGTGTGTATTACACGTATAATTGACATTTACATCACACTACACGTTTTCAGAAATTTAACTTAAGAAAAGCTTGGAAATAACTTGGAAATACAGCAGCACAATTGTGTCATAAAGAGAATCCCCAAAACCCATACAAGTGCAGATACAAGAGCTGATTTAGGCAGTGATCTTGGCTGTCTGCTCTGTTTGGGTTCTTGGTATATTGAGATCAATGAACCTTCTACTGATTCGAAGTTGTTCCAGTGGGACACGTGCAGCTGATCTGGGCTTGTAAGCTTGGAGGCTCACCCAGTCCTCAGTTTACGGTTCACACTCTTGTTTCACCCACAGGTAGGCTCTCTGGTCCTCTGACTCTTGGTCACCCAAAGAATTGTGTTTATACCCAGGATAGGAGTTTTATCTAAATTACAGGATGCTTGGGACTGCCTGCCCTTTGCAGATGATGGATGTAGATTAGCCGATCTAAACAATTAGTTAAGGAACAATCTGATCCCTGGTGACAATTAGGGTGTTTAAGGCATCTTGCTGACAGCTGTGGTGACAGCAGACGGACAGTAAAACTCCCCCTCACTGAAATCAAGAAACTGGGTCTTTCTGATTTACAAGCAGTTTCTTTGTTTTTGGTTTGGGGGTTTTCCTTTGTATGGGCTCTTAAAGGACTTAAAAATGACTGAAAAGATGGCTAAGTAGTGGAAATGTCTGCTACATAGTGGAAAATGTAGAAATGGTAACTTATAATTCTAGCTGAATCATTTCTCAGATCTGACCCTTCGAAGGATTAAGCTGATAAGAGAAAATGAAGAAAACTGACACCTTATACTTTCCCTGAAATAAGTCAAATTTAAAATTTAAGTCAGGATATTTTCAGAGACAGTACATGTGGGGATCCCCCCCGCCGTCTTTTAGCTTCCCTAAGTATGAAAGTGATCTGCAGCGTACAGAGCTATACACTTTTAACCTTCACTAAATAAGTTTTAGAAAAACAGTGTTTAGAGAAAATACTTTATTTCAGGAATCTAGAAATCCTAAGATGTCAACAGCGTACTACTTTTTTTGCGACCACTCTCAAAAAGGAAACATTTTAATTATAAATGCCCTGAAGGATGAATGAATTTTTAAAATTTAAACATTTTGGTATGTTTACATAGGATCTTTTCCCAATTCCCCCATCAGTTGAATAAGCCTGTGGATGTTCTCCAAGCTGGCTCCTTCCCTACAGAAAAGAACACATTTCTCCAGAAAGAATTTTGAGGAATGTGTCCAAATCTTAAATCCCTTCTTCCCCATGAGAAAAAATGGGGAGGGAATCAGGACATGGATTTCTATTTCAACTCTTCTTTCTTAGATCTTTGAATTACAGGATAATAAAAATAAACCTAGAAGACATTGCAGTGAATTTTTGGAGCAGCTGGAAAAGAAACCATAAAATGAGTGATTACAATCA
This sequence comes from Neophocaena asiaeorientalis asiaeorientalis, assembly GCF_003031525.2. Taxonomy (NCBI): domain Eukaryota; kingdom Metazoa; phylum Chordata; class Mammalia; order Artiodactyla; family Phocoenidae; genus Neophocaena; species Neophocaena asiaeorientalis. The sequence continues at coordinate 2,349,597 of NW_020185320.1, forward strand.
GCAAAGTGTGATAACAGCTGAACGCATTAGACCCATCCTTAAAAAGCCAGACCCCACCCCCTTCCCCTCTTGGACCTTTTTGATAGAGAAGGGGGTGTCACAATACAATCCAAACATGTTCTCTGTCCATATTGGGTTAAGAAAATATAGCGCTGGTCGGTGTCTCCAAATGACAGACATCCACAGATGGAGAGTGCAGGATTTTACTGTGCTGCTTATCCCACCAGGCAGATTCTGTTAGGGAAGCACCCACCTGCACCAGGGTCTGGCCTGGGTACTATAAAAAACAAATCCTTCACCGTGGTCACTGCTCTCTAGAAGCATAGGTAATTTCTCTTTGCCTGTCTTCCTTTGGCTATGATAGTAAAAGGAAAGTCCTAAAAGTATGTAGCTTTTCTTGTCTTTTGGAGAGTTCTCAGTTAAAAGGGTCTTGTACTCTTTACTATAGAGCTTTTAAACATTGCCCCGTTAAAGAAGAAATGCCTTTTTTGATGTGTGAATATAAAAATCACAATTTCCCAAGTTGTTATCTGAATGCATGTAAAAGTTATTTAAATAATGGGAAAAAAGTTAAAGGTGAAATTTGGTCTGATGAAAATAGTTGTGAGATTTTGAAATATCTGCTCTAAACTGTATTTTGTAATTATAACAGCCTAAGTGAAAACATTTCGTTTTATGTTAGGAAAAGGCTCTTTTATTTTCTCACTGGCAAATATTTTTAAAAGGAAAAGTTTTTCTTCAGTGGGAAATTATGACTACAATGGGTGTAAACAGAAAGTCAAAGAAAAGACTATGCTTGAATACCTCTGAAGAAATTCATAACTAAATATAGAGAGAATTTCAAAGCAGATACCATAGGCTTAACTCCATATTCAAACATAACCCTATATATCTTCAGGTTTTTTCCCATTATTTTGAGATCATAGACAAATGTCTTCTGTATTTAGCAGCCTGCATGTGGGGAACTCATTTTCATGCACAAAATTAAATATGTGATCCTCTCAAAAAGAATGGCACTTTCTTAGAGTCGGGGCAAAAGTTTTTCCCAGCATAGCTCTTGGTTTCCCTTTCAAATCCAAAAACTTCTGTAAAAAGTAACATAAAACATCAATATTTAAATACTAACTTAGGTTTAATATTTCAGATCTGTTGAGTATGAAACCTGACATAAACTGAGATATTAACAGATAGTTCCAGAGGTAGCTTTTATATTTCTAGAAATGCAGCATATCAAAATTCATCCAGGTAGTTTTGGTACCAGTTTACTCTCATTAGGGAATTTAACATCCAGACAAAAAGGAAAAAAGTGTCCATAGCCCATCAATTTTATTTTATTTATTATTATTATTATTATTGGGGTACACGGGCCTCTCACTGTTGTGGCCTCTCCCGTTGCAGAGCACAGGCTCCGGACACGCAGGCTCGGCGGCCATGGCTCACGGGCCCAGCCGCTCCACGGCATGTGGGATCTTCCCGGACCGGGGCACGAACCCATGTCCCCTGCATCGGCAGGCGGAGTGCCAACCACTGCGCCACCAGGGAAGCCCAGCCCATCAATTTTATATCATATAAGCTTATATGGATCTAATTCTGCATAAAGAATGGTTTCTTTAAATAAAAAAAAAAAACCTTTTAAAAAGATCAGATATATTATTTTTCTACTCAAAGAAAACTTCCTTTGAAATTTAAAGACAGTTGCTTGACAAGAATTTATGTAACTATCTCCATGAAAATTTTATTTACAGTAGTTATTAAGCCATTATTTAGAAAAATAGAAGCGAGCTGGCCAAATGATTAATAAGCAAATTGTTAGAACAATTATGATATGACCATCAACAATCAGATTTTTTAGAGCATTTAATAATTTGGGAAGTGCCCATGATATGATATTAAGTAAAACAGGGACTTCCCAGGTGGTTCAGTGGTAAAGCATCCGCCTTACAATGCAGGGGACGCAGGTTTAATCCCTCGTCAGGGAACTAAGATCCTACATGCTGCGGGGCAACTCAGCCCGTGTGCCACGGCTACTGAGCTCCTCAACTAGAGAGCCTGCGTGCTGCAAACGACAGAGCCCATGCGCCCTGGAGCCTGTGCACCACAATTAGAGAAGAGAAAACCCACACGCCGCAACTAGAGAGAAGCCCACGCTGCAACGAAAGACCCTGCATGCCTCAATGAAGATCCTGCGTGCCGCAACGAAGACCTGTCGCAGCCAAAAATAAAAAAACAAACAAACAAACAAAAATAAGATGAAAAATGGTAGAGCACAATACAAACTACGTATATGGGAGAAAATGTTCCTCTTGGTGATGGAAGTTGCTGGTGGCTGACCAGAGAGAGCACTGTCTTTAAGAAGGCTCCATTTTGAAATGAATCATATGTATTTTTGTAGCTGTGAACCTTATCCTCCATGCTTCTTTCCCTTTGAAAATGGAGCAATCTTTTTTCCCTCTGCATAGAGCAATATATCTGCCCTGTTAAACAATAAAAATGATTGAGATTATTAGGGGAACAGAGTTTAAGTTGTAGTTTATTCTAAGACTTTGCATGTTTCTTTAATACTTCTCATAGGGCGTAGTCCAAGGTGCTTAAAAAAAAAGATGCTGCCCTGAAATCTTTATTTAAAATGTCGTCCCTTTTCTTGTTTTATCATGAAAAAAATACACACCATAACTCTGACTTCAATAACTTTGGGTCGCTTTGCGTCATTGGTTTTTAAAACTGTGTTGTATGGCATAATTTATTAAAAAGTTTAAAGTGGATCCCTGGGAATTTAGATATGAAAGTTTTTTTTAATCTACTAAAATATTTTCAGGAAAAAAATTAATTCTAACTTTGAAATTATAGCTACTATTCATTTTATCCAAAACCTTCATTTCTATCACCTGTATAAACATAGTTGGGATAACTAAGTATACAGATGTCCAACCGATTTCTAATTACTTTGTTATTTTCATCAGTGCTGGACGGTCAGTGAGTTTTTCCTGTCAATATTTTACATGTACAGTGTGAAAGAGCTCCGAGAGAGCTTAAGAAGTTTCGTTCTCTGCTGCCTACAATAGCTCAGAGGAGAGGGTGGGCAAACCTGGGCCTTAGAGCGCCACCCCATGGTAAACTGGGCGAAGGGCACCCTGGGGTGTGCTCTGCTCTTTCACTCATTCTCTCCTTAGTCACGGGAAACGGAAAAGGAGCGTCAGTTCACTGGATTTATTCAAAACGTCAGCAATTCTAAATAACTTGCTTTCTCTGCACTGGTGGCTGAGCAGTTGCTGAATTTAGGAAACTCTTTGAATACTCTGCAGTATAACTTAAAGGGCAGCCTTTCTTTTTTTCAGGTAGAATAGAAAATGTGTGAGGATCTGAGTAAATAAATATTGCTACAACAAAGAAAGCCTTGTGAGCCTGTGCCACAAGATTCACTCTCACAACAATTCTAGTTTAATTATCAACTTTGATACCTAAAATCAGTATTCATAATGCTTCTTACTGTGCAAAGGAATCATATGCTTTGCTAAAATTGCCAAAACCAATAAACAAGAGTACAGGCAGTTGTACCTTTTGGGGTGTTAAAATAGAATTTGAATGTGTAAGTCGCTAGATTTATGGATAAGAAACTTAGGAACACAAAGCAATATATTGTGAAATGACAATTAAATTCTTGCATGGATTAAAAACATTTTTTTTACAGCTACAGATCACCTTCATTTTCACCCCAGTGATCTCTTTTATATACAGTAAAGAGAACATTACCTTTCCTGTGTTCATTCCAAAATTACTTTTTTTAGAGTAAAAGGGAAGAATACAATTGAAATTCTACTTGCCACTTTTAAAATCCACATTAGCAGAATAAAAATGTGTTAATCACCCTGACTCAAAGGCTATTTGTGTGTTTTAACTATATTAAATGTTTTTCTGTTGTTACAGGTTTTGAGATTAATAAGTCCTCAAGAATTCCTCACACACAATGGAAAGAATCCATTTGCAAATGTAACAAGTCCTGGCAGAGGCATTTCTTCAGGCAATTCCCAAGGAAGGGAATTTGGGACAAGGGGCCAGATTCAGGAGTCTAGTATATCTTTTCTGGAGCCATGCACCCCCTTTTTTCCAAAGTATCTTCCAGTTGACTTCACAAATGGCTTTTGCAGGCATAATTAGGGTGAAAACCAGCAGCAGTTGGGAGAAAAGACATAAACTCTGTAAGAAAAGAAAAAGTTAAGTTTTTGGAAAATTGGACAGAAAGACTAGTTAAATGGCATTTTTCTGCCCATACGCCAAACCTCTCTTCTAACTGCCACTTTACTTATCTCTCAGGATTTCTTTTTCAGAAATGGTAATGATAATAAAGAATGTTTAATGAGCAGAGCTATTGTTTACCATGCTCTGTCCTCACCCCTGATGAGAACTTCCTTTGTGTTCTAAAGATGGGGGTATGAAAATTTTCAACTTAAAAATAATACCTGTTAAGGGAACTGTTGTTTACTGATTGACAAATAAATGTACAAATCAGGTGTACTGTGGAAATAAAAGATTATATTAAATAAATGGAAGAAAAAATAATATTTTTTATACTTCATAGTCCAAGTTAACCCAGTTATCTTTTCTTTAATTGTAGAGTATAGCTTACATAGAAAAGAATATTACTGTATGAAACATTTACAGAATTAATTATTAATTAATAATAAAACACACATGGAACTATCAACTGACTAAGAAATAGAACACTGTTCTACTTTAGAAGGCCTCTACAGCCACTTCTTCATTATATTAACTCCCTTTCCAAAGAAATAGCCTTTATCCTGACTTCTGTGATATTCATTCTCTTGGGTTTTTTAAAAAATATAATTTTACTATCTATGTAAGTATAAACTGAATGATTTTGCATGTTTTTATCCATCTCCTCCAGGATGGAAATTTTAGAGAGTTCATATACTTCTCACCTCTTTCTCCTGGCCAAAAGACTCAAGTTTCCCAGGATCCATGGCCCTTTCCCAAGCAGGCGTCAGTCTCCTTAATTCTAGTTTATTTTATGAGATTCTTAGGCTGTAGATGACAGAGTGCATGTACATAGCTAATAACCAGTGCATTCTATGGATGCTCCAAAATTGCTAGTCCTGGGTGTAGGCTAATGTGTAGGAAGAGTGGGTGGATAGCTATGTTGTGTGATTTCAAGGCACCAAACCCCTTCATTCTGTTATTTCAACATATGTCTCAAAATCAGGTCAATGCCTTAATGCGACAATTTGGGACTTTATTGCTTTGACATAAGGCTGTGTTTTGAAAGCAAATAACCCTGGGATATGCACCCTAATCTGCTTTATCAGTTATGCATTCTTCATAGTAAAAGAAGGTCTTAGGCTGGTTTCTGGGATCATGTTTTCAGAGAGGACAAGGTGAGGTCATCAGGACCGATAGGATCATTGATGGGACCTCTTGAAGACTTGCATTTGATGACAATAGCCAAGCCAGGTAGAAAAGAGCAGTGCATTGAATATTATGTGCATGTCAGCAGGAGCCCATTGTGTTTAAGCTTTGGATGGTGGTAGTACGCATTTGACTGTGATATAAGCTGGCTTCCTGAGGCAGGTGGCACTATACTAAGTTTCCTTCCCAAATTTCTTCTGGAGTTTTGCTGAGAAAGGAAATCTGTAACCCATGGAGAAGTTCAGTGTGTGAAACACCATTGAAAGAAAATAACTGAAAGAAGAGTTTGCTAACACTTTGGACAGCCCAACCCAGCAAACATCACCTACACTAATTAACATCCCAAGAGCTCTTGCAAAAAACAGCACAGTTTTTTTATTAACATGATGTGCTTAGGAACTTTAGGAAGGGATTCTTCCAGCAATACTGTGCTCCCAACACTGCCTAAAGCCTTGGCTTAATTTAGATTTGGAGACAAAAGATTATGTCTAGATCCAGCCCAGTTGCAGAGTGCTCTTGTATCAACAAGGTCACGAGGCTGGAGCTTGATATATCTTGTAACTTTCCATCAAATACCACTTTAAACCCTTCTATTAAACTCTACTCCTGCAGATGAGAGCCGGCACAAAGCACAGGCAGAAATGGTGCGTAGGCTGAAGCACCTTGATTTGCATGGGTGAGCTGATGAAACAATAAATTCAAACAATGTGTTCCTATTGAAGCCAAATCCAGCTTCTGTACCTCAACACCAAATTAATTCTCAGAGACAGAGTTTTGGGTGAAGTAAAAAAGAATAGCTTTATTGCTTTGCCAGGCAAAGAGGACCACAGATGGCTAATGCCCTTAAAATTGTGTGTCCTGACATGGAGGGAGTAGTGAGAAGTTTTATAGTAATGGTTCAAAGAGGGCATGATCAGCTCATGGACATTCTTCTGATTGGTTGGTGGTCTGGTTCCAACCGGTCTGAGGTCTAGTGCTTGCGGGCAGCATACTGTTAATTTCTCCCACCTGGTAGGGGTTTCAGTATCTGCAAAACAGCTCAAAGATATTCTTAGGTATATCCCTTGAGGGAGAACCAGACCCCTGCCCCAAGGCTGTACCATTGTTTCTTTTGACTATTCCTCCCCAGTAGCCTCATCCCCTCCCTTCCCTAATTAGCAACTGTTTCAATCTTCTCAGAACTCAAGGAAAGTCACAGAGGCTGAATGAAGCCTATTTCCTGTAATGGAGAAATGGGGGAAACAGAAAGGCTTTTGGGCCCAGGAGTCCCACAGGGTCCTGCTCGGTATCACTATATCCCAGAGTACTAGAGTTGCTAATAGATAAAACCCAAAGTTTCTGGATTAATTCAGAAAACCCAGGGTCTCTATGAATAGTCTCCAATTGTGCCCTTATCCAGCAGTTCCTAACTTTGCACTTTGGAATCACCTGGAGAACTTTGAAAACTACAGATGCTTGTGTTCTAATCCCAGGGATTCTGACTTAATTGGTCTATATTACAGTCCAGGTTTTGGATTTTTAAAAGATGCCCCC
>NW_020185320.1:2356877-2359258 GCF_003031525.2 Neophocaena asiaeorientalis asiaeorientalis
TCGAGACTAGGACCACTGAGCTAGTCAGTCTAGAATTGACCACATTTTATGGTCTGAATCAAGGAGAATAGAAGTGGTAGACACAAGGGTTTGTTCCCAGCACTGTGCATAATGGATTGAACGTGACCACCCAAGAAGATATGTCCACCTCTTAATTCCCAGAACCTGTGAATGTGACCTTATTTGGAAAAGGGTCTTTGCAGATGTAATTAAGTTAAGGATCTCAAGATGAGATCATCTTGGATTATCTGTGTGGGCCCTACATTAGAACAAGTGTCCTTACAAGTGAAAGGCAGAGGGAGATTTGACATGGAGATAAGGGGAAGCCATCTGAAGAAAGAGGCAGGGATTGGAGTTATGTAGCCACAAGCCAAGGAACACCTGGGACACCAGAAGAATCTCTGAGGGAGTGTGACCCTGACCATACTTTCAGACTTCTGGTCTTCAGAACTGTGAGAGAACAATGCTTTATTTATTTATTTATTGCCTCACCACATGGCTTGTGGAATCTTAGTTCCCCAACCAGGGATTGAACCTGTGCCCTTGGCAGTGAAAGCTCGGAGTTCTAACCATTGGACCACCAGGGAATTACCAACAATGCTATTTTAATTCACCCAGTTGGGTGCCATAACATGTTATGTCAGCCCTGGAAAATTAATACACAATTCAATTGCTTTACTCACATTATCTCATTTCATTCTCACAAAAATCCCTACAGGTGAGGTACTATTGTCCCCATTTTAGAGGTGAAGAAACTAAGACTGAGAAAGACTGAAGAGCCTGCCCCAGATGCAGAGCTACCAGTGGTGCAACAAGCATTTAAACTTGACCAGAGTCATGCTTGGTGGGCTAAAGCTCAGAACATGAGACTTCCAGAATGTTGTTGGCCACTGTGACTTGGACCCAGTGAGTCCAAACATACCCTGGTTCCAGCTCCATCTCTCACCCCCAAGGACAATATGCTTCATTTTTTTAAAATTTAGACACATTTTGTGTGAATGATTCTTCTCTGTTCATACACATTAAAATATGCAGTTGGAATTAGATACCTGGGAGGAAGGATATTAAAATACATTTATATTATTGCGGCTATGAAGGTTTTCCAGGCCTTGGGAAGCTCACACAACTATGCATGTTTAATGGTCTTTAAAATCACTAAATCTAGGCTAGGTGTCTTAAAACTTGAATTGTTTTTCCAATTCAGTTATTGAGATCTGGGACCTAGTGGAGATTACTCAACTCTTCTGTATCTCAGTGTTCTCATCTGTAAAACAGCATGGAAACTCTGCCAACCTCTCAAGGTTTTGTGTGTGAAAACGCTTTGAAAATGATAAAACTCTCTACAGATTTATGTTGTGACTGTGTTTGCCATGATACTTCTGAAAGCCATACAGGCTCTGTGATTTAACTATGGAGAATGGAGAAATCAAATGTCTTTTTTAAATTAAGAACTGGGTGTTGAAATAGTAAAGAACACTTTGCAATCTGCAGAGTCATTAATTCTTTATAAGGCTCAGATCTCTAGAGAGACTCATACAGTTGCCTTAATATGATTAACAATAAAAACAAACTTGTTTGAAAAGAAATTGTCATGATTCTGGTGGTTTGTGTAAGAAATTTATTTTTATACCCCAATACCCCAAATCATTGGTATACCCCAAATCATTCTTCATTCTCATCTATTTTGAACTTAAAGCCAACAAATATGTTGAATTCTTAGATAAATTAAATGGAATGCTTTTTCCTCACATACAGAAGACAGAGAAATGGATCTTTAAAATAATCTTTAATAATTTTAATAGTACCCACTGTAATCATAAAGATCAATAGACAACACATAATTTTATAGAAAACTAATTACAATTTTGTCAAATTTTCACATAATTTAGTTAAGAAGAGGAGAGATGGTAGTACATAATTTTATTTATAAAGTTACTGTCTAAAATAGGATTGGCTTAATATGCTATTGCTTTAAATGAAGCTCGTTTTAATTAGAATTACCTAACATGCTATTTAACAGTGTGAGAAAGGAAGGGATGGAAGTAAGATCTATGAACATATGTAGCAGCTCACATTTCTTTATGACACCTTTGAAGCACCTGCATGGACTTAAAACTAGAAATAATCTCCCACATTTTGACCATTTCAAAATTTAAAAATAAGCATCATTGTAAAACAGCTGTTTTTATTTGTTTCAAATGACATTTTCATTTGTGTGCAATTCATTTCTTTATCAGATGTAGCCCATATTATACAATTTGATATTTTGTCATAATAAGATTATAAAATGATTTTTCTTGTCAAGTGAGAACGAATGCAATAACTTCTTAGGCTTAATTTTTTTTTTTTTTTTTTTTTTTTTTTTTTGGGTGCGGGGGCCT
>NW_020185320.1:2359342-2387389 GCF_003031525.2 Neophocaena asiaeorientalis asiaeorientalis
AAAAAATGAAAAAATTTTTTTAGTTTATTTTTTTTTTTTTTTTTTTTTTTTTTTTTTTTGCGGTACGCGGGCCTCTCACTGCTGTGGCCTCTCCCATTGCGGAGCACAGGCTCCGGACGCGCAGGCCCAGCGCCCATGGCCCACGGGCCCAGCCGCTCCGCGGCATGTGGGATCTTCCCGGACCGGGGCACGAACCCGCGTCCCCTGCATCGGCAGGCGGACTCCCAACCGCTGCGCCACCAGGGAAGCCCTTAGGCTTAATTTGATGTAGCAAAATAGGAAACTCTATAGTCACTTTCTCAAGAAACATGGTATTTTTTTTCCCTTATGCAATCACTCTACTTGTGCAATATCAGACCTCAGTTCTCTATAGAGTAATCCTTCTTCGGGAAATATCCAAATATTTGGTAATCTGAAATCCCTGGACTGCAGTATCCTCAACCTTCATTACATATAGGGACTTTTTTCAGAAAGTTATCACAACACAGTAGAAAATAAATAAAAAAGAATAAGTTCAGAAACAAACACCGATCACAGTATTACGAAATAAATACACTCTGATGTTTCTATTTAGTTTTAGCCAATAAAAACACGGGAGAACACAATGATGGGTATGGATCAGAACCTATTCTTTTCTTAGATAACGCTAGGATTGCTAAATAGAAATTCTCAGATCCCTAAAGCGATCTAGGTTTTATCACTCCCTGATTCCCGTCCAGGAAGTTACAAAACTGCTTCTCTCGTTGTTTTACGAAATACACTATTTGGAAGTCTGAAAGGTTCTGTTATTCAATAATCAATGTTTTAGTTAGCTGTGAAATTGCCTGCTTGCATTTTTGAGGTCTGGCTGGATGGTGGATGAAGTGTGAGCTGTGAACCACGAGGTGAAAAAATTTCATGGTCACGTTTCAGCCTCCTTCATGTGGCACAGGCATTAATTTATGAAACCATATTTTACTTAAAATCAGGAAAAAAATCCAAATTTTATGAGAGAATAAATTTGCCTTTGGATAATACTCTCTTTCCTGTGATCTGCCTAGGATTTGCTCTCTGGCGTCTTCTCTTTTAGCCGGTTTAAAACTTCAAAGCCCCGCAGTCCTGCTGCAGAATCCCGCGGTCCCCTACGCGGGGCTACCGCACACCTCCACCACCTCCAGAGCTTTCTCTTCTGCGGATCGCTGGTCCACTTGCCCCCAGGCATCTTTCAACAGTAGTATCAGATTTGCTTGTAGTTCTGAGTCAAATGTTTTCATGGTCTGTCACCTTGATTTTATTAAAGGTGTTGGGACTAAAGCATTAAGCAAGTGTAAAAATAACTCACATAAAGGTTCTGAAATGTTTGGAATTTATATAATCACCAATCTTTCTCAGCCTTGTATCAATCGTTTTCATGTGGGGCGTATCTATAATTAATCAGAAGTTAAATAAGACACCACAGACGTTTTCAAGTAGGTAGCATTTCATTTTTGTGCCTATAAGGCTTAGATCTTTAGGCAACTCAGCTAGATTTGGGATACTTTCAGTCATTTTAGGTGGAGCTTTGCCTCCCATGCTCTGGTTAGGATCAAGAGTTTTCAGGATATATAATCTGAGTATAGAAAGTCCTTCCAGTTGACTCCAGCCCTGGTTTCACAATCTCTTTAAAAGATTCTATTTCCAGAAAACAGCAGAATTAGAAACTGATTTTATTAAATTTGTATTGACTTTCCAGGCTTTTGCAATAGAGAGGTCTTGCTTTAGTCTTACTTTAGCGCTCTGTTCTTTTAAACGATGTGCACATATATTTCTTTAAACAACAAGGACCTACTGTATGGCACAGGGAACTATATTAAATTTCCTGTAATAAACTGTAATGGAAAAGAATCTGAAAACATATATATATATATAACCGTATCACTTTGCTGTACAGCAGAAACTAACACAACATTGTAAATCAACTATACTTCAATTAAAAAACTAATTTAAAAAAACTGGTCTAAAATAAAAAATTTTAAGATGAAAATGCAAGTTTTGCACAGATATATACAACCCTGTGGAATTTCAGAGCATAAATGTACCTCTCTATTTGCACACTGCCCCTGCTTCCCGCCCCCCTTTATTTTTTCTTAAAGGAAACATCCCTTGAAAACTGACCTGCTTGGAAGAAATATAAACTTTTTAACAACACAGATTCTGAGTCTCTAAGTGCAAAATTTAATTAAGTGGCAGGAGCCATCCAGTCCCCACGTGAAGCGCTCCAGGCTGCTGATAGGTGGGTGAAACAAAACAAGTGTATGTTGCAGGACCCCTGTGCAATGCGGCTGAGTTGTGTGTGGTCCGGGTGGACATTTTTGTCATCCTGTTTGGGAACCAATTCAGGATCTGTTTCTGTTGGCACTTTCCTCCTGTTGTGAATGTATTAGTACATTTCTCAAAGTCTCTGCAGACCCAAAAAGCTGGTAATTTAAGCCCCGCAGCTATGACAGACAGTTCTTCTCCATCAGTTCATGCATGGGTGATAGGATTTCTCAGAAAAGAGGAGAGGATGGTTCGAAGCAGAAGGAAGTACTAGCCCAGTGCTATACAGTAGGACCTTGTTTATCTGTCCTATGTATAATAGTTTGCATCTGCTATTCCCAAACTCCTATTCCTTTAATCAGCTATACTTCAATTAAAAAAAGAAAAAAAAAGAGTACTGGCCCAGCTTTAGCCGAGGGTTCTTATCAGCCTTTTAGTTTTTACCATAAATGTTCAAGAATGCTTTATCTCTGGTCCGGAAAAGTTATGAGAAAACCATGCCTTGTGCTCGGGTCCATCAGCTGATTTCTGAGCCACAGCTTGAAAAATGAGACGAGTTTTCCATAGGCCATAAAACTTCAGATCATTGTGAAAGTCGTATTTACGCCTACCCTGATGAACTGGTTTTTGCTCTCTTCATTCTGTGTTCTTTGCTAGAGCCATTTGAAGATTTCATCACCACCCTATCCTATGGAGTGCACTAATGTGCAGTTATGTGGAAAGATTCACTTTCATTAAACTCACATTTGTACATTAACTGTTTTCCTCAGAAGTAAGAAAGAAAAACTACGCAGCTATTCAGCTGTTTACAAACATGTCTAACGTATTTAATATAAAAATCAAAATTTATTTTAAATGCGCTAAAGTTTCCTTCTATATCCTACAGACCCCCAAAATCCTGGGATCAAGTGAATGCCAACTATTCCATCTTGCGATGTTTTTGTAGATTTTTGAATATGTGAATGTTGACTTATTTTGTGCACAATGATTTATACATGTAGAGGAATGATTCTTTGTGTTTCCAAGAGTGAACAGCAGCAGTGAAAAGATACCATGTGGGGAGATTTTTTTTTTTTCCAAAATGCCTAAGTAAAGGCAGCATGGAACATTCATGTGTCAGTCCTGGGGGTTCTCTGTATGTTCATTTATGTGAAATTTTGCACTCATTGAAATTAACTATCCACCTGACACCATAAAACAGTACAACCACGGACATAAGCCATTCACACCGGCCACATCTGCAAATATTTCTTTCCTCTGAATTTTAGTCCCATTAATGAAGATGTGATTGCTTCTCCGTGACCTTTAGCACACTCCAAATCCTAGGAGACGAGCTGCTTCTCTTCCTGACCCGACTGAGCCACAGATGTTCCCGTTCACACTGAGTATCTCTTATCTCACCAGTTAAGGGAAAGTTGTCCCCTCCTCCAGATTCAGGATTGAAAATGAAGCGTAAATCTTACGGGCTAATAAGCACGGCAGTTACTTCAATAAAATGTTACTTAAAAGTCAATAGGCTGCACATGTTAAAGACATTAGAGCTGTTAACAGACCGTTGTAAAGTAAGCAGAATCTTTAATAACCTGCAGGCAACATTGAACCATTCCATTTTCATCTCAGGGCAGGCTTAGCTCTGGCACTGAGGTACCACATTTGTGGTATTGAAGCTCTCTTGCACTCTCAGAATTAACAATCCAACGAGGCTGGATCCAGGACGAAAATCCCAGGCCTCCAGGAAAGCTTAAAATCTGGAGAGTCTTGCCTTACCCCCATTGTGAGCAAGAAGACAGCCAAACAGCTCGATCACAACCAGTGTCTCTAATGCCAAGAGGCAAGAGCCGCAGATCTGAAGGAAGTGAGACCCCATTAACTAGGGCCAGCTGTGGTCTTCACTGGACCAAACCCAAGGGACACCCTTGGAGGGCACTCCAGAAACCCAACTGCAGGGTCAGAGAAGGGTCATATTGGGAAGCATATGACAAGAGCAAAAGAACAATTAGACAAAATTAGCTCTGAAGCATGTATGCCACTTTTCTCCCTAAGGAAAACAAGGTGCTTGTTCTTCTGCATAAGGAACCTTCTTTCATGCTCTCTTAAACGGCAGCTACTTTGAAAGACACCTAATCCCACAGATAGAGAAGAAATAAAACGTAAGGGTTGAACATCTTATTCCTTAGAGAGCATTCCTGACTGCCTTTCTGATGATTCTGGGCTCTCCTTCATTTACAGAGTATGTCATTTTCTAGATGGAGAAAAAGGCAATGAAGAGAAACAGATTTTCTTTATAGTTCAAGTAAGTTTTAAAAGTGACAAACTAAAAAATTTAAAGTCAGTTATTAAAAGAATGAGAACCGATTAGAAATTCTATCCATAAATTTAACCTAAGTGATAACTTTTTCCTTATGGCAATTCATTTTGTATCCCGATCATCATTTCCATTTGGAGATGGAATTTCTAGATCTTCCAAATTGTGAACTGAAAGCAGGTGATCTCAGTCTAATGTCGAAAAAGCCGTGTTACTAAGGGTACTAATCACTTGGGTTGGGGAGAAAAGGGATAAATCAGAGACTGGGACAAAACTGAGGATTATTATCAAAAGAGCATGACAACTCTACAGAAATGTTTTACACTTGAAAGTTCTGGTAATCTCATCATCCATATCATCTATATTCTTGTTTTGCATATTCTGTTTCAGGCTTCATCCATAGGCATACAAATAAATTGAATCATAATAAACCTAACATTTTGCATTGTATTTTTTTCACTTAACATTTTATCAAAACTATTTTTTCATACTTCTCTATTACCTTTATCGTGATCACTTAAAATTGTCCACTGAATTGAAGTATCCTAAATTTAGCCAGTCTTTAATTGTGGCATTTAGGTTTCATGTCAATTTTTGTGATATTTGAAGTACTTATTCTGAGATCAGTTTTTCCGATGGTTAATGACAAAAGGTTGAGCTAAATGGATGCAAAAGAGTGTGTCTGAAATAGCCTCCGGATAGGTCCTCCAAAACCACTGATGAGTTCTGAGAAGAGAGGCAGGGGAGACAGATGGTTGGATATGATCATTAAGAAGAGATATAGCAAGTAATGATGAGGCAATATGGCAGAAAGGGAGCATAGAGGATAAAAGATGAGGATATTCCCATGGTTCCCCAAAGGTAGGAGGGGGGGGGGAAGGAGGAGAAATCAGCAACAACAACAAAACAAGGATAAGCAAAGAATCTTGGCATCCACCCAGGGAACAGAGCCAGATACAGCAGTGAGAGATGAGGCGTTCCCTGGAAATTTCACAAGGACCAACTCCATGCAACGGCTGGGAGAGGCTCCAGCACGCGTTTGGGGAGGGAGTTGGATGAGAGAAAGAAGTGAAGGCCAGCTCTCCTTGTGAGCATTTAAGTATTTATTTAGTTGTCTAAAGCCTTTGGTCTCAGTTCCTGAGTAAGTACAACTAGTTAGTTTCGCTTCTACCTTTGACAGAGAGGGTGGCCGTGAGTAACCTCTTTCCTATTTAGTTTCTCCTCAACTATCTCATGAGGGTAACAGCTCCCTTGGTCTACTGTGCGGGGGTTAATGAGTGGCTGTAAAGATGGTGTAAAATATTTAACACCTCTCTTGAGAAAGAAAATCCTAATTGTCCACCTGAAACTGTCTCCTACTCCAATTAATTCCTGTTTAGGAGATTCACCCGGTGGGTTCCACCAAAGCAAGTGCATGCCAAGGATGGGCTTAGACAGGTGAGGGAGTGAAACTACCCCTCTCAACAAAGTTATAAGGCCCTTTGGAGGAATTACTGCCTGCAACAGACCAGCCAACCTGACCTTGTGCTTTGCAGGTAATATTTTCAGAAAAGAGGTTTATTTTTGCCCAGTTTGCCTGGTCAGAACATTTAGGGAATACTGAGTAGCTACTGAAGCTAACCAGGGACGTTTATCCACCCAGGGAATTTTCCTTATGTTCAACATTTGAAAATTTTAGCTAAAGGTAATTGCAGGTAAGTGTTCACCAACAGATGTATTCATTTTCCATTGTAGTTTCTTAAATGGGTACTTGTACACAAAAGACCTTCTTCCTGTATATTTTCAGTTCTCCAGGGTACAATTACATGAAATTATTCAGCAGCGGCGTTTGCTTTGTATCACTTAACTGGGTAAGGACACAGAGAAAGCTGCTCCCTATGGCATGGAAAGCTGCAAATCTTTTTTACCTAAATGTTTAACAGGCACATTCATCACAGTCTAATAACAAGGCCTCCCACAGACAATGTACTTCACTTGTTTTAACCCTCCTGTTAAAAGAGTTTACCAGAAAGACCAACACGGGTCTTGATGTTGATTTGATATTCCAAGTAACTGTGTATTGGCTAAAATGGACTGGTCTAACACAAATTGGTTTTTCTTACCATTTGCAATTTTCCAATACCAGCTACAATTTAAACGTTCTTGCATAATGTTTACATTTTTGAATAGCAACATCTTAAATAAGCTACAATAAATTTAAAAACTGTAACACATCTTACACTTGAAGAGTGTTTTACTAGTTATAAAGCACACTGATGTGTTGTACATTATTTCATTGGTTCCTTAGAAGAACCCCGTAGATATTATTCTTAGTTTAATGATAAGACCAGAAAATGTCTTATTTGCTTCTGGTCTCTGAAACCAGTAAGCAAAGTTAGGGAAAGAATTTATCCCTTTAACCTTCAAATCCCTGCTGGTGGTTCGTGTTTACTTATTTGTATTTTGTTTTTGTTTTCTTTTTCAGTTTGACATTGACTAAACACTATGTACCAGAAGCAAAGCCCTTTACATATACCATCACATTTAAGCATGAGACAAGTGAAGAATTTGATTGGAATTTATAGAAGTCCTTTAGTTATTTCCCTCCAGAAAATAGCAAATGTGATTTTCTATATGGATGACACGTGACGGTAACAATAATACCCCCATCTCCACAAAGATCTTGGCTATGAAGGAGGGAGGTCTAGTTGCCTTCTGAGAGTTAAACTGTAAAACAAAAGAATAACAGAAGAACTTAGCAATATTAAAAAACAAAGCAAACACAGAAAAACGACTTTAAGGAGGACAGACTGCCTTCCAGACCAGAGCCAGAGCAAGACTGTTACCGAGTCCAAGCTCGTACTGCTTGTACTGCACAACAGGCCAACAAATCAAGAGACAAGGTGTTGGGGCCAGGAATAGCAACTTTATTCCGGAAGCCAGAAGACCAAGAAGATGGTGGACTAGTGTCCCAAAGAACCATCTTAGAATTCAGGTTTCTTTTATACTAAAAGGGGAGGGGGTGTGGCTGGTAGTTGAAAACTTTTTGGTGCTGGCCAGACCCCAGAGAGGATGTGATAATCTCGTTCTTGCAGCTGTCCGCATAGGTTTGGTCACCTGTTCCTATAAACCTCCAACAAGACAAATGTTATTCTCTGTTCTGCAACTTTTTACACCTATATGAACGAAAAGCGTTATACCTTTAAACATCAAGCCTGGGAGGCAGAGCCTTGAGAGTAGGCTATCCTGTGTATTTCAGGCTATAGGCAATGTGCTCTTACAAAAGGCGCAGAGCCAGTATGACAAAGCACAGGCAACAGAGCACAAAGGTTAGAGACAAAAGAATAGATCCAACATGGAATCAAATTTGTTTTTCTCTGTTACAAGACCTCATTGCAAAGACTTACGTGCATATATTTTAAAAAGGAGGGTCAACAAAGACATTGGTCAGCCATGGAAACTCAGTAGATGAGACTTACAGAGGCACATATTCAGGGGTGCTCCAGGATGTGACTTAGTCTCAAGACTAAGTTACTCTTTGAGGCAATCATGGTTCCTTGCTACCAAACATTTGAATTACAAACAAACCCCATGCCTTCTGATTCCATGGATTCCAAGACCTATTCGTGAAGACATGGCTTCCCTCCCAGATGCTGTCAGGAAAGAACTCACTAACAGAGCTGCTAGCGGTGCTTACAGATCTCGTAAAATAAAGTTAGTGCTGTACTTATACACCCACCCCTGTAGGGTCTGTGAATTTGAGCGTGCTCCTGAAAGGAGACTCACTAGCAATTTTCTAGGGCTGCAAACTTGAGGACTACAATCTGGACTGTGATAAAGTCAGTAAGGGAAATGTCAGCACTGTGCTTTCCCAAGGTGCCTTTTTGGTTTTTTGAAATTTCAACATGATAAAAATATTTTTTAATCCATGAGAGCCTTACCTACTTCCATATAAGACTAAAGGTCATACTAGGCCATTACAACAAATTTAAGATGCTTTCAACTATCTCAACTATCTTTTTGAAAAAATCTTCCAGAAATAAGAATAAAACCTTATTTTATTTAAAGATGAGGAAAGGGAATCCCAGAGAGATTAAGTGATTTACTCAATGCCATTCAATTAATGTGTCAGAGTCAAAAGTAGACTTCATATCTCCTCCCTATGCAAGACATTCATATTCTCCAAGGAAACACTAGTTGCTTTAAGTATTTTCTAACATGGATATATTACAGTTAAGTATCTGCATTTCCCTTGCATCTGCCTGTCATTTAAAGCATAATCAGCAGGACTTCCCTGGCAGTCCAGTGGTTAAGACCCTGAGCCCCCAATGCAGGGGGCATGGGTTTGATCCCTGGTCGAGGAACCTGCATGATGCATGGTGTGGCCAAAAAAAAAAGAAAGAAAAAATTAAAGAATAATCATCATCTACCCTACTATACTCTATTCCTTCCCACTTCTCCATTTTTCTTAAATCCCTTCATCCCTCTCCTGAAATCCCAACTTTAAGTGAAAAGAGACCCATGCTGTAGAAATACTCAGAGCCTTTATATTTTCACTAATAAAAAAGTTATTGAGATATTTTACATTATTTTGCTCATACCAGGTCTTTGAAATCTGGTGCATGTTGCACCCTGACAGCACATCTCTACTTGGATGTCAAGTGTTGAGCAGCTTGACAACAAGCTCAACAAGCTTGTTGAGGCTAGCGGCCAAGTATTGGACAGTGCAGGTGTGGAAGACTGGCTGTGGGTGCCGGAGTGGAGGTAGGAAGGCCAGTGGAGACTACTGTCCAGGGCAGAGTCGTGGTGAGCTCTGGGCTCCCTCCTCAGATGTCAGTTCAGGTGGGACACACAGAAGGGACTCAGAATAACCGGTCCCAGCTTGCACAGAAGGCAGGACTGGGAGTGTCCAGTGAGCAAGTCGCAGAGCAGCAGAAATACCCAGAGCCTTTCATACGGTCATGTTAGTTATAAATCCACAAGGAGGATACAGGATGCCTTATCCTCAAGCTCATCTGACAAATTTTTGCACAGAGCATCTCATTATACTGTGAACACATTTTTCAGAAATGCTGCATCCGAATGTCATACTGCATGTGCTTTTTTCTTTTGACATTAGATACTCAGCCTCAGGAAGCACATGAGGTGGGAGCAATGGAGAGAGTTGAAAGATAACAAGAGTGGTGAGTGGAGAAAGTTAGCAGAGTCATTTAACACGCCTGCCTGTAAAACCAACCAACTCAAGTGCTATAGTATTTCTTCACACAGGTCCAGAGAGGATTCATTAATTAGTGTTTGAAAAACAGATCATTGGGGAAGGTACCATGTGAATGTGGTAATCATCAGCACCACTCACAATCACGTCAATAACATGTGGTGATGGCATGTTGACTCTGATTATGAACAGTTGTTGGTGTTGATAAAGCTGTGAACTTTGAATCATTAAATGTGCTTGCTTTGTGGTTTTGAAACCCCAAGGCAGATGTTATGTAGTAGAGTTAAGTTATATCTTGAATATGTGCCTGGAGTCCAAAGCTGAGAAAGAAAACCATCAAAGAGCCCAGAGCACATGACAAACAGGCTTTGACAAAGCATCTCCCAGGAGAGCCGCCATGGAGAAGTGATGTGATAGGTTAGTTCCATTGTCCTATTTCTCTTTCCTGTTAAAGAGTATTTTGCCAGCTCAGCTTGCTGTACATGGAAGTTCACAGTGCACTGTCAACCTTAATACATTTTCCATTAACTTTTATTCATTCTAAACACAAAGCACCAGGAAAAAAATCTTGATGATCAAATACATTCCCAAATGACTCTTCACTCCTTAAAATGGATAGAGCAATTTGAGAATAATTTTTGAAAATGGATAATCTTCTGAAAAGTCCCTGTGAGATGTTGCCTGCCCACTCCCACTTGCCAACTATATCGTCCTACAGAAGACTTATTTTTCATGCCAGAAAAGGGGGAGCGAGTAGGGGAGAGAAGCAAAGCACAGAAATGTAACTATCAGCCATTGAAATGAGGTATTTGGCTGGTTGAAAGAGAAAGACCAGCTATATTGCTTTGACCTCTAACTTCTATTTGTCCTTTGGCTATTAACCTAATTTTGGTTCACTCCTTGACTTTTCCAACTAGTAACTGAATTGCCCCCAAATTAGGTTTTCATCGGTTTTCACACCCTGAAAACCCGTGTGTTCAATTTCTGGACCATTCACCTAACCTTTGATACTGGATTTTATTGTAACACCCTCCTAACAGACACTTACATGGACAGGAATATTCTAGCAGGGCATGCCCCAATTTAGAGCACCCAGTTTTGCCTTGGCCTTCTTGGTTCTGCTGCCCACTGTGTTTTAGCAAACCACTGCTAACTGCACTCCAGACCTACTAAAAATGATTTCTGAGCGTTCCTCCATGCACTTGAAAACACAGTGGCTAAACATGTGGCTGAGAATATAGAAGGTAGTATTCTTAATATATTTCTGGAGAAGAGAGACAGTTGTAATAACACACTGCAACATAAAAGTCCTTTATAATGAACATGTTGAAGGTTTCTGTGAATCCTCAATTTTATTTTCGACTTTCACATGATCATAGAAGATGCATTCTCCTTTTAAGAGAGATGAGCAGCCATGTCATCAGCAGTCTTTGAAAAATTGATCACTTTTGTGTCCCAGCAAGAAGGGCACTTTACAAATGGTGTTACCTATAAACTGTGGGAAAAAACATTTAGGGAATAATAGTGGCAATCCCTGGGGACAAGATGGCTATCTCTGGTTGCTATGCTCCTTGCTCCTGCTTTAGCCCCACTCTCTTATCCCACCTTCTAAAAATGACTTAGTGGAAATGAGGGTGGGTGAGGTTAAGGTAGAATATGGGGTATGGAGTGGAAACTTGTTGATAACTGACTTCAGTAGTTTCCAAACCAAAAAGCCACCCTGAACGTCCCACAAAATGCAAAATGTCCTTCCATTAAAACAGTAAGCTTTATTGAGAGTGTTATAAGAGATCTCTCCACTCTTCCCCATGTTTTATTATTGGTAGGTATAGTTTTGTATATGCATAACAATGTCTGCAAAGATCCCAACCAAATTATGGAAGGTGTTTCTGAAGTCTCTAATAATGTCTACATGAAAGCCTCATATATTCATAACGCATGTGGTATGATTTGTGTCTAGATGAAGGGTCTGTCCTCTTTGTGCTTAATGCATTCATTTGTCTGCCTATTTAAGCAAATAATTTTTACACTCAACTTTTTTAAAGAATTTAGACTTAGTTATTTGAATATCAGTTAATGTGCTTTAGAGTAAGACAGTAGTCCATTCAAGGGATGTGGAAGTGTTTGCACCGGCACAGTTATGCTTTCAGAGTTTCACCTGTTTTTGCTTTTTGTTATTTTTCTTTGTCAACACTTGCTGTCAGTCTTTTTTTATGCTGTCAGTTTAGACTGTAACGGCCTCCTCCCCAACCCCATCCTTTATTGCTAGACCTAATATGTTGTGGGTTGGGAAACCTCTCTGTTTTGTCAGTTATCTGGAAGATAAAATCAATGGATTCTCTTTAGGATAAGCATGACATATTCATGTTTATTTTATGGACTCTGGGGTTCCTATCACTGCTTTTCAACAACTTTCGGGAAGGGAGCTGAGTTCCTAGTTCTCAGCTGAGTTTTGGGTAGATGATTTTATCATAAGATGAGTTCTGATTGGTAAAGGGTTCATCCAGTACAGTCCTAATATATTCTTTAAAACTTGTCATTTTACCATTTCTCTCTTCCATAGCCCTATGATATAAAATACTCAGTGAGGGAGAATTTAAAATTTTTATAGTTTAGTAATTTCCCTTTCACTCTTGTTGGTCTCAGTTTCCATTTTCTCTTCTTCTCTCCTTTCATGTTTTGCCCTGCCATTTCCCACTGTATTTCTCTCTCTCTCTCTCTCTCTCTCTCTGTGTGTATGTGTGTGTATGTGTGGCTATCAGGAGGCTTAATTAGGGGGATCTAAAAATATGGGGTTCAAAAGAAATTGGTATGTTTTTAGGTAGTGAATCTGCTTCTACATTTTTTCCTGATCTCAATTTATACCTCCTCATCATGCTTTGTCCTCTAATCTGCTTGATTTTTCTTCCTGGCATTTACCACCTGATGTATTATATATGTATTTGTTTTGTTTACTGCTATAGGCTCAACATCTAGAAATATATCTAGCATATAGCTTTCTTTTTTTTTTACAGTGAGGCCCTCAGATTCCTGAAGTCACTTTTTTTTTTTTTTTAAAGTTTTTTTTTTTTTATTTAAGGCTCCAGATGCGCAGGCTCAGTAATTGTGGCTCACAGGCCCAGTTTCTCCGCGGCATGTGGGATCTTCCCAGACCAGGGCTCGAACCCGTGTCCCCTGCATTGGCAGGCAGATTCTCAACCACTGCACCACCAGGGAAGCCCCTGAAGTCACTTTTAAGATGAGTTGTCATGCTCCGCTTTAGAGAAATTCAGAACATGCTTTTAATATCCATTCTTTCATTGGTGTTTGGGTTACTTGTAAGATTTCTATATAAATAAGATATAGTGCTTACCATGTATATAAGCTCTTTATAAGTATTTACCCATTTAAGCCTCACAACATCTCTCTAAGCAGGAGCTTTTATTATCCCGTTTATAGATGAAGAAAATGAAGCACAAAGATGTCAAATATCTTGCCCAAGGTCACACTGCTCTTACATGGCAGAGGCAGGAATTGAATGGGCAATCTGTTTTCAGTGTCCTTGCACTTAATCACTAAGCAGCACAGCCTAAAACTTCATGCTGGACTGCATAATAATTTATTATATACATCTTCAGTTGAGCCAGTTTAGTATGTTTCTGATGATCTCTCTTATTTTGGTGGACCTATTAGAATTATCACCACTCAAGGTGAAGATTTGTAACAGGCAAAGCTTTGCCAATTAATCTCAACATTCATAATTTATTGAACAAGGGAAGCAAATGATTTCCTATTTTAGTTTCCTGATCAAAGTACTGAAGCCAAAGGAGGAAAATGTGACTTTATAATCTTAAAAACATTTCCCAAAGAAATTAGCGTCATATCTTCTTTTGTATAGGGGTATATTCTACCAACATTTTCCCAAAAATCCGAGAACAAATACTGAACAAAATTCTACTACAATTCTCAGCAAATTCTAGGCAGGGCTCAGCAGCAAGTATATACATAACTACATACATATGTATGTAGAAATTTACAAGCTACAATATCCAGACATCATGAGGTGAGGCTCATAATTTTCTCAACCTTGCCAGACTGTAGCAACATTTATGATCTGGAGGAGATTTATTGATTTTAGTTTTTATCCTCTCATAATAGGAAACCACGCTTTAGACCATTGACCTCCTCTTGTTATAATGAGTAGAGTAAAGAAATATATTTATAATACCATTCATGGAAACAGGCAAGCTTTTTAAGGCATTATGAAGAAGTGCTGGTACTATAATGGTGGTGCTTATAACAAAGGTTATAAAATAGCCATTTAACACTTGAAAATAGGAGAGCTTATTACATTGATTGGATTTTCCCTTGTCTTATTACTTGAGTAACTTCACTGTGTTTCATTTTGTGACTGGTTATTTAAATAACTGAGTGAGCACATTTCAGAACATTGTACTCTAGGAAGCAAATACTCTTCAGAGAAAATCAGATGTCAAAACAGGTCACTATCTAGTCTTGAGTATGGATTATTCTAGAAGGGATTTTATTAAAGAAATAGAGACAAACAGAGAAGGAGAAAGCATTCACCTCCAGATAATGAAGATATAGAAACAACAATCTTTTAAACTTTTGTAGTGACCCTGAGAAGTAGGCAAGGAAAACAAATACTACACAATGTTTGAATTCTCTTGATTTAATGTTACAGTTTCTAGCTGAGGGATCTAGGCATATATAAATCAGTGAATCTCTCCATGGCTAAATTCTTCTATAAAAGTAGTCAAGGCTATCCCGTCTCACAGAAATATTTTGATTAAAAATAAATTCATTATAAATATAAGCTGCTATCATTAAGAAAATTTTGAAGATATTAAATACCATCTGTTGCTATTAAATACCATCTGTTGCTAAATTAGTGGATTGATAATTTAAGATATTCGTGTCTACTTTCAGACCCCCAAACGAACGCAAGTACAACTTGCTTTTAACAAATTAGTGTGTGTAAAATAAGAGGAGAATCAAAGGAACTCTGAGATGGGTCTGACAGAAGAGGGAAATCTTATATCCACAGGAGGGTGAGGCTGCTAGATCTCACAGCTCCCCTCAGCCATATCCTCCTAACTCATAAACCCATTTCAGCCCCAGATTTCGGGGGCCTCTCCTGACCCTGTACAGAGGGACCAGATCCAGACCTGCACAACCTCCATTTGAGCATACACCTGATGGAAGAGGTGAAAGTCAGGCAGGATATCTTACAAACATTCCACTAGCTGAGATTGCTGACGAGCATCCTCTCAGATCAGAGGGGGTCCTACACAGAATTGACTCGAATACATTCAGAACAGTTGGCATGGCATCAAAGCATTCCAGATACCAGGAAAAATACTTGGAGATCTCTACCGGCTTTCTACTAACCTTATATAATAATTCAATAGAACTATATGACCTAGCTCTTTCGATTATTCATTTTGGCAAAGCCAAGTGGTTTGCTAGTATTACATCATGATCGCTCAGTTAGAAGTGCTAACATGCAAACATAGTGAAAGAGACCTCCTATTTTACCTCATTTGTAAATCAAATTACAAAGAAACATTTGAACATGTGATACCCTCTTAGAAGCTTAAAATTACAGCCTCTATCAAAGTTCTAAAATAATTCAGCGTTCACTGAGTAATTTTAATCGCTCTTGTCTATTGAGTTTACTTCATTCCAGGGACTGGGCTAAGTTTTTCCCATGTATCATCTTACTTAATCCCTACAACAACCTACTGCGATAGGGATCAATTTTATCTCCATTTATAAAATGGGAAATATGGCTCAGAGAAGTGGAGTAGTTTACTCTTGATGCTAAGACAGTAAGTAGTGGAGCTGGAGTTCTAATTTGAGGTAATTGGGCTCCAGAGCCAGTGCAAAGAACAACTTCCCTCACCAACAGAAACACTCCTGGAAGGAATATATGCAGATTGTGTGTCATGCTGTAAGCTAATGATTGACATATTTAATGAGATTTGGATTTCTAATATTATTAACTTACATCTGGAATGCCACATCTAGGATTTGCAAACTTAATCCTTGTGGAGACCCAGCATTTGAACTGGGGAGAAAGCAGCATTTTTTTTCTTTTTCAATTTTGCTCCACCCTCAGGAGCTTTAGTTAAATCATTCTTCTGCCCAGTGCTTCAGAGAGAGGGTCTGTCTCTGTGCTTTTGTAAGTCTTACCGTTTCTTCTGAGGAATGGAATATTGCCTGCCATATCAGTAAACAAAGGATGTTACAGTCATCGGCACTTGCAGCCACTGTCCACGGTGAGCTGGTGAGCCCTGAGGAAACTCAGTATGTGAAAGCACAGGGTACCAGGCCCAGATAGCTGAGGTGCATATCAAACGAATGATTTCAGTGAGCCCAGACTCTTGCATCTTCCCATACATAGAAAAGCACTAAATTCCTTAACTTGAGATCTCTGGTTTTCCTTTATTAACAGTAATCTTCTGTTCCTACTGCCTGCCCTTTGTTGCAAAACTCCTGTGCATCCTGGCTCCCCCCTTAACTCCTGGGAATTCTCTCAGGGTTACTTGAGATACTGTCTCCAGTGCATGAAGTCCTAAAAATTTCCACCGAATAAAACATAACTCTCAACTTGTAGCTTGTGCATTTACTTTCTTAGTCGACACTTCTTACTTGATATTTGTTAGTCTAGAGGTGGGTAGCTTGCTCTGATGACCTGATTTTTTGGGGTATTTTTTTGGCTGTGTTGGGTTTTCGTTGCCGCGCGTGGGCTTTTCTCTAGCGTGGCGAGCGGGGGCTACACTTTGTTGTGGTGCGCAGGCTTCTCATTGTGGTGACTTCTGTTGTGGAGCACGGGCTCTAGGCACGTGGGCTTCAGTAGTTGTGGTACGCAGGCTCAGTAGTTGTGGTGCGCAGGCTCAGTAGTAGTGGCACATGGGCTTAGTTGCTCTGCGGCATGTGGGATCTTCCTGGATCAGGGATCCACCCATGTCCCCTGCATTGGCAGGCAGATTCTTAACCACTGTGCCACCAGGGACGTCCCTCTGCTGATTAATCTTCACTCTTATTTAGTGAGGCACTGTGTCCCTATTTCTTAGGGGTGTGGCCTTCTCAGAACTCCATCCCTCTCCCAGCTGTAGTTCTGGGTCCAGCACTTTATTCCTGCCCTTCGCTTAGGGCAAGAGGTTGTTGTTGTTGTTTATTTGTTCTCTGTTCACTTCTCTCTAACTGCAGTGGATTTTCAGCAGCATCCTAAAAGTGGCTGTGCTTCTGCACTATATACTTTTCCCCGCGTGCACACATAGTTTAAAGATTTTTTTCCCATAGGGAAGGATTTGGGTGAGGTTGTGTGCCTTTCCCACAGTGGTTGCTCTTCCCTGCCCCTGGCTTGGGCCATGAGGGACCCTTTCTCAGGCCCCTTGCCAACCTGCGAGCTGTGTGGTGAACAGGCTGCAAGTGGGTGAAAACTTCCTTTATAACAGCCTCCCCAGAGGTTTCTGTATTTATCCCTCATTTTGCCTTTACTGATTTAATAACTTTAGCTAATTTCTTCTTACAGTGTCTGTCCCAGATAAACAGTGTTTCCGTCTTATCTCTCCTTGAAGTCTCTGTGAACTCAGTTTTCTGATGGGTCAATAAAACTTGTGATTTTGCAGTTTGTCAGGCTTATTTATTTTTTTGTCATTGTATGTGTTGGACCTATGCTCTTTCTGGCTTTCTACATCCCAAGGAGAAATTTAAAAGCAATACAAGTTTATTGCAAAAACCTGGGAAAAGGCACAAGAATATTAAAGAGAAAATAAAAATCACCCACAGCCTCCCTATGTAGGGATGAATGTTTTGGCATGTTTCTCATACATTATATGTACCTTATAAAGAAAGTTTTGAACAGACCGTGTATATTGCTTTGAAATCTACTTTTTTTCCTGCTTGAGTGTCCTTGACTCTATGGACAACAGTTGATACGGGCTCAGGATAGATCCCTAGATCTACAGATGCTTTCTTAACTATTCACCTTAATACAACTATCAAAGCCAAAACTCTGGATTGCCAGAATTTGGCATAAACCCTTAGGACAACAGCCAGTGTTAAGGGTTTTGCTGCTGTTATTGTTGTTGTTTTCATTTCAGGGTTTCTACTTTATTTGGAGACTCTGCCCATTTCTTCCTTTTGAGCCAGCTTGGTGATATATTTTAAAAGATGATTTTTAATATTTTAGCCACAATTTTTTTCTTTCTTTGAGTAGGACCCTCTGGATGATCTCTTTGGGAATAGAAGTCAAAAGCCATTTTTAGTCTTCCTGTGTTCCTCTTCAATCCAGCTTATTTGGCCTTACTAAATAAAAATACCTGATTATATTGTTAGCCTTTAGGTATGGATGGATTTTTTCCACAACTTGATTATAAATTGTTTGAAAGAAGGAATAGTTCATGTTTTTTGGTTGTTTATAGTCTCTGAAGGCTCTAGCAGAAGATACTGAATGTAAAAGTGGTTAATAAATAGTTTTTTAAAAATAATGCTTCATTGATGCAAGTACCATTTTTTTCTCTAGGTTGGAATGTGGACCATCAATATGAGCAATGTGGGGACTTCCCCGGTGGTCCAGTGGTAAAGAATCCCCCTTCCAATGCAGGGGACGCGGGTTCGATCCCTGGTTAGGGAACTAAGATCCCACATGCCGCGGGGCAACTAAGCCCGCGTGCCACAGACTACAGAGCCCACGTGCCCTGGAGCCTGTGCGCCCCAACTAGAGAGAAACTCGCACACCACAACGAAGAGCCCGCGCGCTGCAGCAAAAGATCCCGCATGCCTCAGTGAAGATCCCGCATGCTGCAACTAAGACCTGATGCAGCCCAAAATAAATTAAACAAATAAATAAATAATAAATAAAAATTTTTTAAGAATGTGAGCAATTTGAACAAACACGAGAAAACTCATGACAATGCATTTGCTATTTAGAGTAGAAAAGTCATGTTTCTTTCTTGTTGAATATGAAATTAATTTCTTACTTTGTAACACAGCTCTTCAAAATTTATCTTAAGGCTAGATACAGCATTATTTAATGGAAATTCCACAATGCTGAAGTTTGACCAACTTGGGTTTTGAATTCCAGTACTATACTAACTAGTTAAATGACTTTAAGTGAATAGTTATTCATTATTCAATCACTCATTCAGCAATACATATTGAGCATGTGTCATATGTCAGACATTAGTGCTAGGCATGTAGTTACCAGCAGCACAGACAAGACGCTCGTCCTCATGATGCCTACAAACTAGCAGGGACATGCACATTAACTAAGCGAACACATGAGCTAATATTACATAAACATACAATTAGTTTTTGTTTTTATTTATTTCATTCTATTCTTTCTCGCTCTCTTAAAACAGATCTTTTCCATCAACATTTTAAAGTGTTGGGCTTCCCTGGTGGCGCAGTGGTTGACAGTCCGCCTGCCGATGCAGGGGACATGGGTTCGTGCCCCGGTCCGGGAAGATCCCACGTGCCGCGGAGCAGCTAGGCCCGTGAGCCATGGCCGCTGAGCCTGCGCGTCCGGAGCCTGTGCTCCGCAACTGGCGAGGTCGCAGCAGTGGGAGGCCCGCGTACCGCAAAAAAAAAAAACATTTTAAAAAGTGTAAATGACTACCTTCCAATATGTAGCCAATGCCTCTCACTGGTCACACATGGAAGACGTGGGAGCATGGAAAAGGCAGCCTGTGAGGATCAGTTCTCCTGTAAAACACAAGGTAATCTGTCCCCGTTAAAGTGGAGGATGGGTGACTGGATATGACAGTAAAAAGTCCAAAACTGGCACAAGGTCCACTACTATTATAGTCACAATGGACCATAAACTTTCACTGATTAATTATATCTAAAGTTACTTATCTGAAAATAAAAGCTTCCTAAACAAGAGTTTCCGAACAATAACATTCTAGACAATAAAAGGAAGCATGTTTCCACATATAATTTTTAGGTAGTGACCACTTCACAAAATCCCACTTTTAAAGTCTGGTAGTATTGTTTTGGGGATTTTTTGAAATGCTATTTTAAACCATTTATTAGACTGGAAAATATGACATTTAACAATAAGTTCATCCTTACTTGAAGTTTGTTTATATTGCTTTGGGGAAAATCGTTTGCTCAAGACATTTTCTATGACTTGAGTATATCAATTTATGTGATTCAGTGACTCAAACTTTTCAAAATAGTGATAGATTTCCATTTAGCAAACACTCTGTGTATTAACAGCCATTGGTCTATATGAAGAATTGGTTAAATTTCCCTTTTCTCCCAAGTTTTAAATAGAATTTTTCAATAGACTGATGACTTGTTTCCCAGTCAAACTGAAAATGGCATTTTGGAATCCTTAAAACATAGACTGCTACAACCAGGTTGCTCAGTCACACAGACAATCAAAATGGACTTATTATACAACTTTAAACTCCTCTTGTCTCATAAATGATGGAGAGAGAGATCAGCCATTACCATAGAGGAGTAGACTCAGGAAATCCACAAACTTCCAAGGTCAGACATACTCATCAGTAGCTGCCTAACCCCAGGTCAGCCTGAGGAGTAAATTGTTTTGACAGATCTAGAAAAACAAGGACACTTGCTCCTCTGTGAAGCCTGCAAAGCCACAGGGACTGATAGCGGTGAAGTTCTTAATACCCTGTTTCTCCCTTAATTCAGAACTCCCCACAAGGTGTGTAGATATATGCTAAAATCATGATATAGAGACCATAGATACCAGCCTGAGAGAAGCATACAACCCTTAGAACCATAACAGTGATAGATAACATTTATGCTAAATGCTTACACGTGTACATGGTAACATTTAATTTTTACAACGATCTTCTAAAGTAAATGCTATAATTTTTTACAGTTATAAGGATATTGAGTCAAAAAGAAGGTAGGTTACTTGCCCAAGGTCTCAGAACTAGTAAGATACAGAACCAGATTTTAATCCATTGTCTAAACTGAAGAGGATGAAGCTAAATGTAGTAGGTGTTAGTGCCTTTCCTATACTTCATCACTTCAAGTACATAATACATATTTATTGTATTAGTCATTGTGTTACAGGCTGTGTCAGAGAGATACAGGTTATCTGTCACTAAATTCTAAACTTCAGTGTATAATGTATATCATTTAGAGCACTACTCTAATAATAGTGGGAGTAATTTTGATATTACTTGATATTATTTGGCCACAGGACACAGGAAATTCTGAACCCTTCCCAGAAAATCCCTTCCTTCCACAAGGTTCCCAAAGGAGTTATACACACAAGGAGAGAAGAATCAAAGTATCACTTTCTTGTGATACTCATGCCCCAAATCCTACAGTACTGAATTCTGGTAAAGTTGGGTCAGAACATGCAGCTTAAACTTTAATTCTAAACAAAGCTTCTGTCTCCTTTAAACCAGAACTTCAACCTTGGGTTCTCAGACCCTCTGGCCAGCCACATGGCACAAAATCCAAAGCAAGGATCTAGTGTGCATGAGAAGGGAGAAAGATGCATGGCCTGCCTCAAGCTAAAACACACCTAATGATCATTCATGAAGAGAAAAGGAATCAAAAGATATTGAGACACGGCAGCACATGACCACTTAGCACACTGTGACTCCCACCCATCAAAACAAGGTGGAAGAAGTTCTCTGTGATCTGAACAATTGGATGATAATCCCCTCTTCTTGGGTAGAAGAAAGAAAAAGGAAGAAGGAGCAGGGACATTCCCTTGTTAGAAGGAGAGTGTTGAACGTTCTCCTCTCCCCAAGAAGCCTGTGACTAATATAAAAAAAAGTGATGCCCTCACAGTCATCACTGATAAGAAACAAATACTAGGGTAACAAAAACCCAGTGAATAGCCGTGGGCAGATTAAAATCAATAGCGTAGAATCAAGTTTCCTGCCCAGTTTCCTATCCTTCTGGGACAAATCAGTTCTAGGTCTTGAGCAAGTTAAATAACTTTGGGGCTTAAGAATCTCATCTTTGAAACTAAAGAATTTTGTAAGCTAATAATGAAGCTCTAGAGAGAGTATGATTTCCCAACTATAAATAAGATAATACCTTGACAACCCATGAACTATAGAGACCCTGAAGTTACACAATAAGCAGGAATCTAGTGCCTCTTTATAGGAAGTTGTTATTGGATCCAAGTTAAGGAAAATGGAAACAGTCTTCCAAGATTTACAAACAGACAAAAGTAATGTAACTAAATGTACATAGACAAAGTCTCAGAGACATCACCATTCTTCGTGTTAAAACTAACTTGACAACTGGCAAAGCGTATTGTTATTCTGTATTGCCTGAGAGATCCTGTGCAGAAGCCTTTGGATCTAAATGCTGAACACATTCTCTAAGCCCAGGGGATAGTTCAAAATACCCCTTCCCCCTAGCCCTACCCCCAAGAAGGAGAAACACTGAGACAGGTCAAGCATGTTCCATCGCAGAAGGTGGAGCTTCAGGTATTAGAGTAACTTTGCAATTTCTTGCTTCTCTCTCTCTTTCCCATCTATTGTGGGTGTTGTTCGTACCCTGCCAAGATCCCCTTGAGGTTGGTGTACCCATGCCCTAGTGGCTGTGAGTACTGACTGCAAAGGCTTCACAGCTGCCCTCTGCTCCAGAGAACTGCCCTTGGCCAAACAGAAGTGAGAGATTCCCTACCCCTCTTTAGGGACAGCCAGGTGCCAATGACTGACTGACCTGGGGTACAAAAGACCAGACCCACCCACTTGCCTCACATTGATAACAACTCTGCAGTGCACTTCTGTGTCAGGGCTTCCCCATGGAACCAGGTGGAAGCTAGTTTCCAGGCTAAACAACTTCCTTGCATAGCTTTCTTTCTTAACCTACACTGCTTCCCTCACCCCTCTTCTTCTGAGGGGGTACCCCATCAGTAAATCACTAAAAAGAATCCTCATCTCAGGCTCTGTGTGTAGGGAACCCAACCTAAGACACATGTATGAGGCCGGTGATATAAGACAGGCTTGGAACCATCTCTAAGATGGGAGTGGAGGCTTCCTTGCTTCAGAAATGTCACCGGACCAGGGTTGTCCAAGGATAGGGTGCCTGAGGTTCTGCACCTCTGTGGGGAGGGATTTGTTTCTGGTCAATTCTCAGGCTTCTTTTCATAATCATAGTGAAGATCAAGAAGGCTGAGATCAGGATATGAACTCAAAGAAACAGAGTCAAAAGAGCCACTTGATCTTATGCAAAAAAAAAAAAAAAAAAAAAAAAAAAGGCTTTTATGTGGTTCACTTTAGTTCAACATAAGACACATAGAGATTTGTAGTTCAAATTCTGTCCAGTAGGAAGTAATGTGAATTTATCTACAGGATCTTTGAGTATTAACTCTCCTTGTAATTACTGAACGGAAGAAGTGGCCAAAGTTTGTTATTCAGAGATCAGTTAGAGATCAACTAATACAAAATACTGCTCAACACCAGGCTGCATATGGTGTAATGTGACTTTACACACACGATGCTTGGACCAACTCAGAATGGTTTCTTCTGTTTCAAGCTTGTGATTGGTCTAGTGATATGAAATTAGGCGAGAAAAATCTCATGATTAGAATCCACAGAGAAGCTTAGACTAGGAACAGATAAAGTTAATCTGTGTCCATCTGTTTTTATTTTTCTCCAACCCATTCTGTCAGCCACTACAAAATATTCCCATGTGTTCCAGGGTACTGTTGAACAAGACATCTGGAAAAAAGCATCCTTGTTTTTAAACCATGATAACAATAGAGGAATTAGAAAAATTAGGTTAAATGCTTCATTATTCTGTTGGGAAAAATCTCTAGCCAGGGAAACTATGTTAATGTCCAGATTGGAAAGTGTTGTTCTCCTATGTGTCTTGTCCCAGTTCACAGGTCTGATGGGCAAACTTACAAAGGAGGTGGGACGGATGGTAAAAAAGGCAGGACCAGTCAGGTGGCTGTTAGAATCAAAACAGCCGAGCAATGTTCTGAGTTAGGAAAAAGAATCAAGTCAGTGGTTAAGGACCTCCAGGCTGTCGCCAATAAATAGCAAACACTAAAGGAATAAAAAATACCAAAGAGAGAACAATTAAACACATAAAAACACTCTAATAGAGCACACTTGCATGTACTTAGTTATACATGCAAGATAATTGTTCCCTAATCTCAGTTTAAACATAATCATGGAGTCATAGAATTTTAACTAGGGTAGGACTTTTGTGCTTACCGAGGATAACCCTCTCATTTTACATTGAGACCCAGAATGGTGAAGGAATAGCAGCTGATACGAGCACCCGGGGCTCCACCACCCAAGTCAGTACACTGTCCTGTGCTGCAGAATATGACAACTCCCAAAAGAATAGGACAAACCCCCAGAGTTAGCTGTGGTCACCAAAGCTGAATTTTAAAACTTTACAAGGGACTTCCCTGGTGGTCCAGTGGTTAAGACTCTGCGCCCTCAATGCAGGGGGCCCAGGTTTGATCCCTAGTCAGGGAACTAGATCCTGCATGCTGCAACTAAGACCTGGCACAGCCAAATAAATAAATATTTTAAAAAATAAAAACTTTATAAAACTGTGTTAACAATGTCCTTTCTCAATAAAAATTAGTTCAGCACAGAGGTATTAGCTCTGTCTCTGTCATTTCTTCCTTGCAGATCGAGTGGTACTATCATTTTTTTCTGTTGTAACAAAAACTTGTAACAAAAAATGCAATGATATTTAAGAAAAATTTTTTATTGAATTAGAAGAAATATCACTGTATTGTGAATGCATTGGTATAAATTATCTCCAGATCAAAGCCAGGACACTATGAGACTGGCTACGGCCTGTGAGGACAGAGTACAATTAAAGAGAGCCGTAAAGCAAGTTACCAGCCTGATAATTCTGCTCTCCTTCGGGCCAAGACCAGAAGGGTAACCTAACACTGAACTCCTTAATCTTCACAAGCTTCCAACTGGGAAACAGAGCTCGGCTGGCCCACCTCACTAACATTCTGTGAGGATTCATGTGTTAGAATAATTGCTCCAAATAAAGGCCCACCGTGGAGTCGATGCAGTGCAATTTTGTGCTGGGGGATGACTGCCAAATACAGAGATGAGGGTGAAATTAAAATTAAACAAAATCCCCCAACTCCGCTAGAGCATCAGCAGCTTGAATTCCGTCCCAACCAAGTGGAAGGCTTGGGCCACCCTGCTGACATCGAATAAAGATGGATTAATTTGTACTTACCCAGGGTTGCCAGGTAACCACCCCTTCTCTCCCCACTCATTAAAAGCCCTCCAGATGTGTAAATTCCCCCTTACAGCTATAGTCTTTCTGCGGCACATTAAGAGTCTCCTTTGTGGATTTTAATGGGGATGAAAGACAAGGCTGCACCTGGGCACCGCTAATGCTCAAAGTACGAGCTTTGGGATTTTCGAAATGGCCAGACACTCACAAGAAGAAAAAGGACAGATTCCATCATCTTCTGCTTTGGAGACTTGTTCTTGACAACTCCCACTGAAAAGGGTGCATTCCCCTCAAGCTGAAGTCAGCCTGCCACCCTTTGTGAGCAGCATTCCTGAGGTCAAATAAAGGCCAGAAAGAGCCTTTGGGAAACCAATGGTGACATTCCCCCCAACCCCGCACCTTGCCACCCCTTGCCAAGCCACCTTAAGGTGTTAGATTTAAAGCCTAGCTTGGACTATTCTGTGGTCATACCAGGAAGGCAGTGTCTGCACAGTAAGGAACCCCTACCTTGCTGGCACTGGAACGTGGCTTTCATTCATTCCAGAGACATTTACAGTGTGCTTATGAGATGCCAGGCTGTGCTAGGTGCCAGGGATTTAGAGGAGAATCAGAAAGTCTATGCCCACCCAGAGCTCAGCCTGTGGCACTGTAACAGTGTTCATTGGCCATTCTGGGTTTCATTTGTTCATTTATTTCCGTTTGCAGCCTTGGAATAAGAACTTTTCCATCTTTTTGCCAGTGTAGGTCTACATTTAGGAATCTTTGTCCCTTTTCTGAGGTTTTATTAGATCTGAATATCCCTCTCTTTATGACTAAAAACCTTATTGATGCTGAGAATCATGCAAGTTAGCAGACAAGGCAGGAGTTGGTGCCCTGAGAGGTGGTCAGGCTGGGGCATGTGGACAGTGGGGAGGAAGTAGGGCAGCCATGTTTTCTGCAATGCCCCACGCGTAGGGCTTGATTTCAGAAATCTACCTGGACACTTGCTAGTTTAGTCATTAGGTTAATACATGGAAGATAGCAAAAAACAATGCAATCATAAAACGTTATATTTAAAAGGGTCTTAGGTTTGATCTAGCACACACCTCTTTTTATAGAGATGAAAAAACTGGATCATAGAGAAAGAGTTTTACAAGGTCACACTGACTGCAGTGAGACCCTGGGATATTGGGTTGTTTGTGTTTTAATGGCATGCTCAGGCCTCTAGCCCAAAGGAGAGATGACGGGAGGATGCCAGAAGCCTGGCAGGCTGGAAGGGGAGGAGGGTGTCTGGATGCTTCTCGGATTGAACCAAACAGATGCTGCCCATTCCAAACACGCTGCCCCAGCAGCCGCCCTTGCTGGAACACCTTCTGTGTCTGTATTATGGCTTTCCAAAGAAATAGAACCAATAAGATTGACTGATTGATTGATTATTAGCTCATACAATTGTGGAGGCTAAGAAGTCCCACCATCTGCAAGCTGGAGACCCAGGGAAGCTGCTGATGTAATTTGAAGGCCTGATTGCTAGGGAGCTAACGGTGTAGACTCCAGTCTGGGCACGAAGGCCTGACAACCAGAAGCACCAGGACAGGAGAAGATCCATATCCCAGCTCAAGAGTCAGTCTGAGAGCCAGCAATCCTCCCTTCCTTCACTTTTTTGTTACATGCAGACCCTCAGTGGCTTCTGATACCAAGCAGGGCCCTGTGGGTCTCCTGTGCACGAAAGCCTTTCTGTATCCCACATTTCTTTGATTACAGGAAATAGACTTCAATCAGCCTCCATGAACTTCCCTGAGCTCCAAGGGGCAGATTCAAGTGGTCGTTAATTAGGGAAGGGAAGGGATGCGAGACCAGGGAGAAACAGTCAAGAGAAACAGTAGTACAGCCTTGGGGCTGGGTCCTGGTTCCCCCTCAAGGGATACACACAACAATATCTTTGAGCTGTTTTGCAGATACTGAAACCCCCTCCAGGTGGGAGAAGTTAAGTTATTGAGGACAATACGCTGCCCACAAGCACGTAGACCCCAGGCCAGTTGGAACCAGAAGGTTGACGACGTTGACTCCCACTTACCTCACCACCAACCCATCAGAAGAATGTCCACGTGCTAATCACGCCCTCTCTGAACCAGTATTACGGATCTCCTCACTATCCACTCCAGGTTGGGACACACAGTTTTGAGGGCATTAACCCGCTGTGCCCCCCTTCGCCTGGCAAAGCAATAAAGCTGTCCTTCTCTACTTCACACAAAACTCTGTCTCCTAGATTCAGTTCGGCACAAGTGTACAGAGAAGCTGAGCTTTCGGCATCAGTTGTGTGATGCCCACGCACTCTAGGGCGGATAATCTGCTTTCTACCAATTCATATGCTAATCTCTTCCAGAAACACCCTCACAGACATACCCAGAAATGATGTTTAACTACTTATGTGGGCATCCTATAATACAGTCAAGTTGACACATAAAATCAACTATCACAGTGGCATAACTCATACCCCCTCTTGCTACAGAAGAAGAAAATGGAACAGATGGTGGTGGTCTGTGCTCTACTTTTTTTTTTTTTTTTTTGCAGTACGCGGGCCTCTCACTGTTGTGGCTTCTCCCGTTGTGGAGCACAGGCTCTGGCTCAGTGGCCATGGCTCAGGGGCCCAGCCGCTCTGGGGTATGCGAGATCTTCCCGGACCGAGGCACGAACCCGTGTCCCCTGCATCGGCAGGCGGACTCTCAACCACTGCGCCACCCGGGAAGCCCAGCAAATCAATTTTTGAAAAATCACTCCAATTGCTTTCCCAGTAGTAAAATCCCAATAGATTCCATGGCATTACTGTCATCCCTTTGAATGCCTAGGTTAACATTTAAATTGAAAATCAATATAGATTTAAAGTGGTTTCACCACAGACTCCTAAAAAGTTGATCTGTTGTTGAGCTCACACTCACATTAGCTGTGGTAAATGGGAGGGAGAAAACACCTAAAAGGGGTGGGGGGGTGAAGAGGATATTGGTTTAAGTGGGCAGAGCCTATGCAGTTGATGAGGCCAAAGTTTGTGGAAAAAGTTAAACATAATTTGAACTTGTCTGCTAGGCAGCTTTAAGACAACATGAACTTT
>NW_020185320.1:2387414-2387998 GCF_003031525.2 Neophocaena asiaeorientalis asiaeorientalis
TACTTTTTTTTTTTTTTTTTTGCAGTACGCGGGCCTCTCACTGTTGTGGCTTCTCCCGTTGTGGAGCACAGGCTCTGGCTCAGTGGCCATGGCTCAGGGGCCCAGCCGCTCTGGGGTATGCGAGATCTTCCCGGACCGAGGCACGAACCCGTGTCCCCTGCATCGGCAGGCGGACTCTCAACCACTGCGCCACCCGGGAAGCCCAGCAAATCAATTTTTGAAAAATCACTCCAATTGCTTTCCCAGTAGTAAAATCCCAATAGATTCCATGGCATTACTGTCATCCCTTTGAATGCCTAGGTTAACATTTAAATTGAAAATCAATATAGATTTAAAGTGGTTTCACCACAGACTCCTAAAAAGTTGATCTGTTGTTGAGCTCACACTCACATTAGCTGTGGTAAATGGGAGGGAGAAAACACCTAAAAGGGGTGGGGGGGTGAAGAGGATATTGGTTTAAGTGGGCAGAGCCTATGCAGTTGATGAGGCCAAAGTTTGTGGAAAAAGTTAAACATAATTTGAACTTGTCTGCTAGGCAGCTTTAAGACAACATGAACTTTTAAAATATTTAATTTAGGTGAGTT
>NW_020185320.1:2388687-2415308 GCF_003031525.2 Neophocaena asiaeorientalis asiaeorientalis
TACTTTTTTTTTTTTTTTTTTGCAGTACGCGGGCCTCTCACTGTTGTGGCTTCTCCCGTTGTGGAGCACAGGCTCTGGCTCAGTGGCCATGGCTCAGGGGCCCAGCCGCTCTGGGGTATGCGAGATCTTCCCGGACCGAGGCACGAACCCGTGTCCCCTGCATCGGCAGGCGGACTCTCAACCACTGCGCCACCCGGGAAGCCCAGCAAATCAATTTTTGAAAAATCACTCCAATTGCTTTCCCAGTAGTAAAATCCCAATAGATTCCATGGCATTACTGTCATCCCTTTGAATGCCTAGGTTAACATTTAAATTGAAAATCAATATAGATTTAAAGTGGTTTCACCACAGACTCCTAAAAAGTTGATCTGTTGTTGAGCTCACACTCACATTAGCTGTGGTAAATGGGAGGGAGAAAACACCTAAAAGGGGTGGGGGGGTGAAGAGGATATTGGTTTAAGTGGGCAGAGCCTATGCAGTTGATGAGGCCAAAGTTTGTGGAAAAAGTTAAACATAATTTGAACTTGTCTGCTAGGCAGCTTTAAGACAACATGAACTTTTAAAATATTTAATTTAGGTGAGTTGTTAAAAGCTGCTACATATGAGGCTACATCATAAGTAGTTGAGAAAAAAAGTATACCTATGACAGAGGTATAAAAGCTAAGATGAGTCTTCTTAAAAGAGAATTGTAGTTTTGAGGCCTACAGATGGGGACAGAAGGAAAGGATCTGGGCACAAGGTAATTCTTAATTTATCCATCTTTTTATTTTACACAGTTGAGAAGGATCCCACTTGACATATGTTTTCCCTGGCTTGCCCATCTGGCTTTGCTTCATCCTCCTGCGCTTTTTCTTTGATTCCCTAGAATGTACCAAACTCCCAGTTGACTTTGGCCCACATACACACGTCTTCCTTTTTCCTGAAGACTCTTTTCTAGTATCTTCACTGGCTGACTGCTGTATATCCTTCAGTCTGATCTTACACAAGTTTGCCAGAGTTCCCACCACTTCTTTTACATCCTCCACACCTTTACTCATCTATATCACCCACCAGGATCCTAAAGGCTTTTGAATGTGAAGCTGAAACTAACCTAGGGGCTAACTCAATGATGTCCAATTGTTCTTTCATCTGCAATTTAGGGAAGATTTGACAGAACCTTTGCTGTATGGTGCTCATCTGATGTGGCTTTTTGACTGAGGCAAAGAAATCCAGAAGCTAGTTTTTTGGCTCTATAGGGATAGTGATCAGCTTCATTTAAACTCAGGAAAATGCTGGGTTCTTCTCTGTCCGTTGGGTTCTGAATAATACAGATATGTACTTAGCATTTTCTGCTTTACCAGTTTCCTCTTAAAGGCTTTTATTAAGTCCTTGTTTGTAGATGACATAGTCCTGGGCACCACTCAAAGAGAATAGATTGGAAATGGCAAAAAAGTAAATAGTTCAGACATGGAAACCTATCTATCTATCTATCTATCATCTATCTTTACTATACACACACACTTTAATTATATCTATATAAAATAAATGTCTACTTCAGCATAATTCCTGCCCCTAAGTGTAGCAGGTATAATTTTCAGGCCACAGACTCAGGCGCACACACAAAAATTTTTTTGTTTTCCCATAATTCAACTTCTATTCCCAACTCCACTCTCACAGACGGAAGAAACTCAAATTCTGGTGACTCCATTTACTTCAGTTCCCAGTTTTTCAGTCGTCCTAGGTCTGCATCTAAGTTCTAGGTGTCTACAGAGAGCCAAGGTGCCAGGAGAGTGGTGAAGAGAACCTCAGGTCTGATCCTCACCCCTTCGAGTGGGCACCTGCGGAGTCATCTGTATGCTGATGAGTCTCCTCCATTGCCCTGCACATCACTGTTGCCTTTTCCTCGTGCTGCCCTTGATGGGCCCATCAGCTTCCCCTGCCAAGTCTGGCCCCGCTCAGCCACTCTGCCCCACGCAGAGTGTGAAGGAGCTCTCTCAGGCTGTCACAGGCTATTCTGCCTGCAGATGCCACCCACAGCCTTCTTTATCCATTTCCCATGCCAGCTGGGCTACAGGCAGGGTGAACTGCTACACTAACATCTGATAACTGAAGAACAGTGGAAACAGCCATGAAGTGTCTGAATATATTCTTAAAGGACAGGAAAGATGGCA
Organism: Neophocaena asiaeorientalis asiaeorientalis; assembly: GCF_003031525.2. Lineage (NCBI taxonomy): Eukaryota > Metazoa > Chordata > Mammalia > Artiodactyla > Phocoenidae > Neophocaena > Neophocaena asiaeorientalis. The sequence goes on from NW_020185320.1 coordinate 2,390,838, forward strand.
TGTGACATGGGTTGGGTGCAGGTTCTCAGGCTGACAGGAGATAAACCAATAGAAGCGTTGCTGAACGAGGAAAGGACTAAAGTGGGATGTTGAAGAAATGGAAGGAGATGGGCTCTGCTGAAGAATTTTGACAGAGAGGCTAAAAATGCTGTCCAGTGTCCTACAGAGAGAGGAGGAAATATAGCACATGCTATTGTTTCTAGAAATGTTGAAACTTAAATGGACTTGAATATCGTCAAATCATCTGCTGGTCTCAAACACAAGAAAGGGTCCTAGAACTCTGAATGTTTGACTCATTTGCTACCTGTAATATGGAAGTCCCATCAGCTCCTTGGTTTAGAGGTTCTAAACCATCCTAGCTACCCAGTTTTTACGTTTGTATTTAGATAAATATTTTGGAATAAAAAAGATAAGCACCACTTCTTAAGTATTTTTGCTCATTTTCTAAAGTGGTATCTTTTCTGGCTACTAAAATAAAATAACTTCATTGTAGAATATTTGAAAAATACAGAAAAAGCTTAAAGAAGAAAAGAAAACCATCTATAATTCCATAACTCAGAGATAACCACCATTAACATTTTGATGTACTTAGTCTTTTTCTCTATATAAAGATGTGAATTTCTTATCACAAAAATGTAGTGGTACCTCACATACTATTTTCTAACCCACTCTTCCCCTTTAATTTATTGTGACCATTTTCCAAATCACTAACTATTCTTCTAAAATAATTCTTAATGTTTGCTCCAGATTTAATTATGTACATACACCATAATCCATTAATCTAATTCCCTATGGTTCAACATTTAAGTTGTTTTCAATTTTTTGCTATTACCAAGAGTACAACTTTCTTTTAAAATAGTAAAGAAGAAATTGCTTTGCTATTACTACTACTTTTTTTCTTTTTTTTTTTATAACAGTACACAAATTGAAATCAAGTTTACAGTTCAGGGAATGAAAGAACCAGAAAGAGAGGCTTACTTTGGTAAAAGTGATGAGAATTTTTAGAGTCTGTTTAACTTAGGATAAGAAGTTCTAATCATCAGTGGGGGAGATAACTAGCAGTTGGGCTAAGGCTGTAAGAGGAGGGATTATCACAAACAGAAACATAAAGGAAAGTAAGAAGGATTGGAGAACAAGATCATGTAGAATCCAAAGCAGAGGTTTTTAAATGGTTTTTTAAGGAGCAAAATTTTGTTGACTTTAACGGCAAACAAATCAGGTGCTAAAGTCGATGAAAGGGCAGCAAGGCAATGTGATGCAGACAGCTTCCTGACAAGGACTGTGGCTTCCGTGCTCGCAGCTGTGCATTGGGTCTTAGCCTCAAGCCAGTCCAGTGAACACACTGACCTGTGGTATTTACAACATGAAACTGCAGCTAAGCTAAGTATGATCAAAAAGAGTACAATTCTTCAAAGAATCGTCTACATCCAAAGTATCTTTGGAAAGTCCAATCCTTTGTGACTCATTCGTCCTGCCCCACAAGGAACATTATTTTGAAATGATTTTTAGCACAAAGGATTTTCTCCAAGTTGAAATGGGAACATGAGAGAATGTAAAGTAAAAAAAAAAAAAAATGAGGCAGGAAGTGTTTACTCCATGTTCAGGACATACAGAATTGCTTAGAGAGACCACGGATACCTTCAAAGAAAAGGAACTGGATATGATTCCCCAAGACTCTTCCCTCCTTCTGAGTACAGCCCAAGCAACAGCCCATTATGGAGAGCTCTGACTCTGACTTTCAATTTGTGTCATGATGTTGGAAAAGGCAGTGCCAAGATTTTTTCACTCTTTAGATCTTTGCAGAGAGATGTTTGCAGTTGGGCGAATGAAAGTGTTTGTGACATTAAAAGGCAATGGTGACCTGTCCTGGACTACAGTTTGTATGGCAAGTGACTGGTCTGAATTGGCTTCTACTCAGGCAAGAGAAAGTTGAAAAAGAAGTTTGAGGATTAAGTTTCCATGTGTGTCCCCATTCACAACAGATGGCCTCCACACGGACAAACTTTACGCATTTGGTGATCTCCAGATGGGCAAATAAAATGCCATTTTTGATCTTATTGTAAATTGGGGAGGGGGGTTTATTACATTCTCTCGATCAAACCGAAAAGGAAAATGAATTTTCTCCAGGCAGAGACTTTAAGCTAAAAGAATAAACATTAAGGCTATGAAGGATCCTCCGTATCAATGTATTAGTTTTCACTGAAGCGTAAGGTTTAATTCGCTGTAAGCCTTAAAGAAAAAAATATGAATAATTGTCAAACATTTTTGGTAGGTCATACATACGGCATATTCAAGAAAAAAATTAGTATTCAACTTTTGGCAAATCCTATGAGATTCAACATGTATTGTGGAAATAAACCCTTTCACTGAATATTTGATTTTGTAATTATCTTCACGATTATTTAAAACACACACTTTTAAGATTATCTTTTTCTTCTTCTCTCTCTAAGCAGTCAATTTTCCTCTTTATTCCTAAAATATTTCCTTTCCATACAACTAAACCACATTTTACAACTAAAACCACTGCCATATCATCTGGCGCCTCTCTGATTTACACAGTACAATAACAATTGACATCTTGTCTTTGATTTGGTGTTTCATTCTGCTTCCCCACCTGAACCAGTCTCTCCAATATTCTTCTCAATTATGTGACACCCCCCATCACCAACACACACACACACACACACACACACACACACACACACACACAGACACACCTGAAAGCATCTGATTTTAGTAGCTACCCCATGACTGAAGTCCAGGATCTTGACTGCAGCAATGAAGCTTAAATCACAATTGAGTAAAATAATGTTCTGTACAAACTTCAATTCCAAAAACCAATTGCTCTGCTTTAAAAAATAGTACAATCATAACGCGCACATGTTCTGATTCTATAGTTATGTTTAAATGTCACAGACTTTATATTTCACACTAGGACACCCAACAGCCAACACACTTATATGGAAACATTTGATGAACGCTTACATCTTTAATGAAACCAAAATACCTAGCCCCGTGTCAAGCTTAAGGTCAATTTTCAGTGAATAATGATTAAAAAATATTTTTACTGACTATTAAAATCTTAATTTACAAAAAGGCAGTCACGTCTGACAGCTACCATGCAGCGTGTAGAAGTGAGGCCCAGATACATTTACCCATGGACAGCCAAGTGAGAAGCAGCGCCACCTACTGGTAATGACTATAGTCTCTGGAATCCAATAGATGGGTTCCCATCCTGGCTCTTAAACATTAGCTTTTACCCTGGGAAGTTCCTAACTCTCCAAGTCTGAGTTTCTAAAGGGATCAAATAGAGAAAATAATAGAAATAATAAAAAATAAACATCAGGTTGTGTGAGGATTAAATAATATGGCACATGTAAAGCCCTTTGTGCATTTTAGCAATACCCCCTCGCACACACACAAAATTATGATTATGTTCAGGATCTATAAAATCCTAGAAGAGAGGGGCTCTGTTTCTGTCATGTTGGACAATGTTGAGCAAAACATCTCTTGGGTACTTTATTATGCCTTTGTTTTACTTTAATGATGAAAATTCTGTTGCCATATTCCCTCATTAACCCTCTACTTCAACTTCATTAAAAGTATAATCTTTCCAATAATTTTTTTTTTTTTCGCACCTCCACGATTTCACCCCATTCTCTCACCCACACCACCATTCTCTTTCCCAAAGGTTCTGGGAAGCAGCAAGTCACACAATGCTTTTCTAGTTAGCACCCATTGTGTTAACGGTCACCTGGCTTTAGCATCTGTTACCTTGTCCATCACCAGGACTGATGGGGCTGCTTTGGGTTATCTGTGCCTATATCTCCTTACTTTTTCACCTGGTGGTCTCCTTTCCAGAAGTCACAGCTTCAGCCAAAGAGACCAAGGGTTCCTGGGAGACAAGAAGCATCGTTGATTCTAGGGTGTGGGAAGGAGCATAACCATATATGGCCCTTGCCCATAAGTAGGGAAAGCACTGGAATTTCACCCAGCTGGGTGCCTACCATTACAGCCATGTCACAGGTCACATCCTTGGCACATGATTGGATCTGCAGGCCCTAAGAGACTCAGAATTTCTGCTCTAATTTACTGAGAAGCCACTCTTCTAACTGGTTGTGGGGTATATATCACTACCTGCCTTACCTCCCCCACAAGCTCTATGTTCATCTGAATCTTTTCATTGGCTCTTGCTATACCATATGCTGGCCACTCTTTACTCCAGCAGAAGAGTTGTCCCACCGATCATCTGCTAGAAAAAAAGGGCTTTAATTTTAACTTTTAAAACCTTCATTAGTTGAACGCAGAACATCTCAAAGAGTCTTGAGAATATTTTAGAAGAAAAATCCCATGGGCGCTCACGCAGAATGCAGTAGTGGAAGAGGCACAAATTTGGAGTCTTACAAACTCTGTGAGATCTGCACCTATTCCGTCACCTGTGAAAGGAAGGTTAGCATACTTAGGGTGCAGGGAGTGAAACAATGCAAGTATGTAAAGTACCTGCTGTTGTCCGTGAGACCTTCATTAGGACCCAATTAATCTTCCACACCTCCTCCCTGCCTGCTCTACATCTCCCCTCGGAGTTACAGTCTAGCAAGTGGAAAGACAGTCATACATGTCAAGCATCTCCCTGGAACATATATTCTTGGCTCAGAGATCAAGTTTACCTGTATATGCCAGGATGAGGAAGCTGTCAGCACTTGAAGCAAAGATAATATGGGTTCATTCTCCTGAAGCAAATTCCAGCTAAGCTGAAACATTACACCATGACTGTCTTCTTGAGAAAGGTGTTCTTCTCTTCTTTGTAGGTCTGATAAATGAGTAAATTCTGAGAATTTTTAACCATTTTAAAAATTTGAGTATAGTTGATTTACAATGTTGTGTTAGTTTCAGATATACAGCAAAGTGATTCAGTTTTATATATATATATATATATATATATATATATATTTCTTTAAATTCTTTTCCATTACAGGTTATTAAAAAATATTGAATATAGTTCCCTGTGCTATACAGTAGGACCTTGCTGTTTATTTTATATATAGTAGTGTGTATATGTTAATCCCAACCTCTTAATTTATCTCTCCTCCCCACACCCCTGCCCCGCTATCCCCTTTTGTAAGCATAAGTTAGTTTTCTATGTCTGTGAGTCTATTTCTGTTTTGTAAATAAGTTCCTTTAATCATTCCTTTTTTAGATTCCACATATAAGTGATATCATATGGTATTTGTCTTTCTCTTTCTGACTTACTTCACTTAATATGACAATCTCTAGGTCCATCCATGTTGCTGCAAATGGCACTATTTCATTCTTGTTATGGCTGAGTAATATTCCATTACATATATGTACCACATCTTCTTTATACATTCATCTGTCGATGGACATTTAGTTTCCATGTCTTGATTATTGTAAACAGTGCTGCTATAAACATTGGGGTGCATGTATCTTTTCGAGTTAGAGTCTTCTCTGGATATATGCCCAGGAGTGGGAATACAGGATCATATGGTAGTTCTATTTTTAGTTTTTTAAGGAACCTCCATACTGTTCTCTATAGTGGCTGCACCAATTTACATTCCCATCAACAGTATAGGACTGAGCATTTTATAAGATGAGTTGAAATAGACTTATGAGGAATTGCAAGGAACTTCAAGCACAGCATTAGCGTGTCAGAAGACAGCAGAATAACTGAGGGGTACACTTCATCCCAAGGATTGTAGATGGCTTCTTCTCTTTTCTGACTGTTATAACAAAGCACCATAGGCTGGATTGGCTTTTAAACAACAGAAATTTCTCACAGCTCTGGAATCTGAAAGTTCAAGATCAGGGTGCCAGACCGCTGACTTCCTTTTGTATCTTCACACGGCAGAAAGAGAGTGAGCTACCTCTTTGGCCACTTCTTATAAGGGCACTTATCCCATTCGCAAGGGCTCCACTCTCATGACCTAATTACCTCCCAAAGGCCTCGCCTCCAAATGCCATCACATTGGGATTAACATTTCAACATATGAATTTTGAAATGGGGGGGACACCAGTCTTCAGTCCATTGCAGGTTGGGTTTCTTTCCTCTTTCTCTTGTGCTTTCACCTTTATCCTCTGATGCTGCATCCATGTGGCCCTCACTTCCATATGACAGGTTTGGGTTCTAATTTTATGCCATACAGCCTGCCTCACACCTTGTTTTCCTTTTTGTTGACATCTAAAAATGGCTTATTATTATTATTACCCTTTCTTTTCATGCCCCCAAATGGGCTCATTTTATCCTTAGTAAATATCTCACCCTGAGCACCTTTCCCACAAAGCCAAACTCGGAATGCTGCATATTAACAGTTTCACAGCATCTTTCTCTTCTACTTGGTTTGGCTTGATGGTCAGAAGAGATGACTTTATGGAAGGTAAGGGGGCTTTTTGTATAAAAACTTGCAGTGTGTGGGCTTTCCTGGTGGTGCGGTGGTTTGGGAGTCCACCTGCTGATGCAGGGGACATGGGTTCGTGCCCTGGTCCGGGAGGATCCCACATGCCGTGGAGCGGCTAGGCCTGTGAGCCATGGCCGCTGAGCCTGTGCGTCCAGAGCCTGTGCTCTGCAATGGGAGAGGCCACAGCAGTGAGAGGCCCGTGTACCGCAAAAAACAAACAAACAAACAACAAAAAAACTTGCAGTGTGTTTCCCTCTGTCACTGTCTCATTTCTCTCTAGTTATGGATGTTCATAGTGATTGACAGTTCTGCAAACTCTTGCTTTGTGCCAAACTTGCTCCTGATTCTCTAGAAGTCTCAGATGGAGAAACAATCAACTTCTCATAGGTGTATCTGAACACTTCACCCTGTGGCCTAGAATTTCTATATTTAAAAAGGAGCAAACTTTTTTTTAAATGAAATTGGATTACAAACTCAAAATATTGTCCTCTAGTGGTAACCTCTACTATTCCCTGATACCCACAGATAACACTCAAATGGGTTTCCCTGTAAGTTAAATATATTAGGTTTAATATACTTAAATATATAGTGCAGACCTTTAGGTTTTGGAAGGAAAAAACTTATGGTTCTTGGCAATTGTTCTTTTTCTTTCTCTGCAAAAATGACTGTGGAACCATCTTTGGATTCCTTAGTCTTAGAGACATACATATGCTAAGTTTATAATCTCATGATTTCTCCATATAACACATGATTTGTTCTAGAACCTTAGCTCTGAATGCATGCTTCTGTGAATTAAAATGCCAAACTATTATCAGCTTTTATGATCAAGAGAAAAACAAGTAGATTATTATTATATTTTTAACAATATACTAAAAGTGAAAGATGATCTTGTAGACTCTGTGGTCTGGTCTCAGCCAAAGCAATCATGCCAGGAGTTCCCTGTAAAACTAATTAGGGAGGTTGAAAAAGTGAGCGCTTCCCAGATGTGATCTTACCAGTGGCCTTAATATATGACATCAATGAGTTAAATGAGGAAACTACCAGAGGCTGAACAGCTAGGTTTTAAGTTTCAGATGAAGTTTTTGCTTGTGCTCACCTCAGGAAATGAATATTGCATTCATAAATTGTCGTTCTTATCCAGGAGATGAACCATAGCAGTTTCATTTAGCCCTAGAGTATTAAATTTCTCTAACACTTTGCCACATTAGACTATGTTTTCCAACTGAATGTGATGATGCTATATTGGAAGGAAAAAATCGTTAGCCAAGTGACATTCCATAAAAAGCCATAAAAGTTTATGATGCCCATAGTAGGATAATTGCCACGACAGGAATTGAATACTTCCTTATGGGTAATATTTGATAAGAAATGGCATGTATAACAATCATAACATTTCAATCGATCAATGATGGCTACTTCAGAATGCATTTATTTTACTGTTTCCATGATGGACTTTACAGTGCCAGAATTGTTTCTACTCCACTAGATAGATGAGAAAAAGGATCATATTCCTTTTCTTCCTGCATTTATTTTCTATCGTAATCATTTGTCTGTGCATTTTTATCCTCCCCCCAGCGACTAGAATGTTTCACCACAAGCTGTTGACAAATGATTTGTTGAAAGCCAAAGCTAGTAGACAGCAATGTTTTCTTTTTCTTCTTGAGTCGGCATTCTTCTGCCTCAAGTCCTTTTGCAATATTAATTAAATAATTCATAGACAGTGTCCTTTCTCCCAGTTTCCAGATACTCTAAACCTCACACCTGTTTTTCTTTGGGTTTGTGCTCTCTCAGCTTATAAATCTTCCCATATTCCCCAGTATAGTTTCTTATGAAATGACACTTTTCTCCCCACAGTACAAACTTTGACCCAACTGTTTTCAATAGTGGCAGTCAAGCCTGAAGCTGTCAGTCAAAGAACAGCTTATCAGTCTGAGCTTTTCCTTTTTAAGCTTTTACTCAGTGACTTTTGAGACCCGTCAACACCCAGTTGATTTTAGCCCTAACAATAAAGTCACACTCTGTCTCCCACATAGAAGCTTTAAGATTAAATTCTGATGTCATAGACGTCATATTTACATAGTTAAAACTCATAACGAGCAACCCACAGGCAATAGGATGTAATAACCATGCAACAGAGCCATTTCCTGTCCCCCTTTTTTCTCTCACTCTATGTTTTGTGCAGTTTATTGGATGTGAATGTTATGAAAATGAAAATCGTCTGGGAGAAACCTGCTGGCCAGGTCTGAGGTTTAGAAGAATTCCACTGGATGAGTACATTGAGTTGTAAAGGCGTGGCCACCTCTTACATTATAAAACAGAAACCCTTTCAACATTCTTTCATTTCCAGGAAAAGGAGAGATGGGAGGCCACCGTTACAGGCTCGAACAGCAGACTTTTAACAGCTTTAATTCTTCTACTATTAAAGGAAAACAACCAACTTAGAGTCAAAAACTGTGAAACACCAGGAGTTTTACAGTTTTCATTTTTAAACACAAAGCACCTCCTTCAAATGCCCTGCGAGGTGAACTTCCACCGTGGATGAGCTGTCACGGTGAAATCTGCCCTGGCACTTGAAATGGCTGATTTAGAGGAGTTAAGCATTTTCCTGGCAATCACTTTAGAGCGAGAAATGTGCGTATCATGTTAAAGCGGGAAAATGAAAGACACTGTCCCTGATTGAAGTCTCCATCCCATCAAAAGATTAGGCTCCAAGTAGAAATACCGACAAGAAAATAAGGCTCTGATGGAAGCATATGATAAACCATGATGTGGACACTTTTTGTAGTTTCATTATTTAAAGAGAAGCAGAATGAAATCATTCTCTTAATAGTGTTACTTTGGAAAACCTTCTGTCTAAATAAAGTCTAGGGACTTCCCTGGCAGGCCAGTGGTTAAGACTTTGCCTTCCAATGCAGGGGGTGCAGGTTCAATCCCTGGTCAGGGAGCTAAGATCCCACATGCCTCGGAGCCAAAAAAACAAAACATAAAGCAGCAGCAATGGTGTAACAGATTCAATAAAGACTTTAAAAATGGTCCACATCAAAAAAATAAATAAATAAACAAATAAAGCCTAAAATGCCATTTTGAAATAAGGTCTTCTTCCTTCTGGGGCTGATCTTTCTTACCAGTCATATGAAAAGATGTACACTGAAATTTAACAGTCAGATTTGACCAATATGTTAGAACACATCTGCCTTGACTTTCTGTAATACATGAAAAGCACAGTCATATTCCTCATATGAAATAATATTAAGAAAAATTCAGTGGAATTAATATTCTCTCATGGCTATAATTCTATCTGAAAACAAATAGAGAAAAGGACTATAAAAGCATTTTTCATAGAGTCCCAAATTCCATAGCCTCCATACAAAAACTAGGTTCTTTCAATAGTTTTTTCTTGCTCAAATTATGTAGGAAGCTAATTTTTGGACTCACAGGTATTGTTTCAGCAAACAAAATAGAATTCCTAGAAGTACATAAGTCTTTTGTACGTTCCCAGAAATAGAAATAGCTTTTTGGCAGTAAAAGATGTATTTACACACTTCCCCATCCCCTCTGTCTCATGCACACACATGCACATGTCTACACCACATAGTCATGGAATGACTGAGAAAACTCAGGAGAGGACTCCTGCATCCGGACCTAAGTGCTTTCTCCTCCCTGGCCCACCCCTAGGCCCAAGGTTCTGCTAACAGAATCCATCTCTCGTTGTTAGGCATTTTGCCTTAATAATTCTCAATTCAAAAGAAAATACTCCTAAAGTAGGAGTTTGTGGAGCCCCTGAACACCCCCCCCCACCCTAAAGACCTAACACACTGGGCTCATGTTGGTTGCTGGTGCCATTGAGAAAGAGTTTACATTTCATTGGAGAAATAGTCATCGCACACTCTTGAGTGTGCTGTTTTAGGCACTGTGGGGAATGCCGGGATGACATTCTCTTACCTTCTGGGAAGCAAAACACAGGTAGATGCTGTCAAGGAGAAGGGGAGAGAGAGAAGGGAAGTTTACAGTACAAGGGGCAGAGGAAGAGAAGCCAAGAAGGGAATTAAAATGGGAAACCAGAAAATGCCGAAAGCATATTTCCTCTTTTACAGTTTTGTGTAGTGTAACCAAAGAGCTAAAACATTGCAATAATTTGTCACGTCTGTATTCTAGGTCCCCTTTTGCAGGCCAGAGAGACTTTCAGAATAAGAAAAAAATCAGTTGTGCCCATGAATTTTTTAATTGCAAAATATCTGACATTTTAACCCAACTATTTGTCTACATGAGTAAAAGAATACTATTAAGGATTCTATAGAATTGTAAACTTTTGCATAAGGTTTTATGAAACTTCAGTTATTAATAAAATTGCTATGGAAACATGAAACCAAGACATACCTCCGTATGAAAAAACATAACCCCTTTGTCTCTGCCTGATTCTTCCACTTGTGTGTGAAAGTAAACTACTGCTGGAAAAAGTGCAAAACAGCTTCTCAGAGCTGTAAACCCTGTTGAGGGTAAGACACTTAGAAAAAGGATGATTTGTCAAAGATTACTGGTCTCTTTCAGCTGGTATCAAATGTAAGGGCTAGATTCAACTCCTGGAGTCTTCGATAGCAATTACAGATGGAATGACTTTCAAACAATTTGGAGTTTGTATTTAATTCAGAACAGCACGTGACATCTTGGACAGATCCCAATATGCTCATGAAATTTCAAACGGAGTTGGAAATCTCATGAAATAAGTCAAAGATATCACCCTTTACGAGGTATGACTGACTATAAAGTAATAGAACTGCTTTTGAAACCAACATTGCAGAACCTACATGTGCACGTTGAGTGTTGCCCCTTTAAAAACCATCATGTGGGAGTCTTTGCATTCATTCAGTTGTTGATGTCAGAACCTGAGTCACCTTCTTTCCCATCTTCCCCCTGCCTCTTCTTTGGAGTGTAAATTTGAAATCTGAAAATGGATGAAGCTGTGCAGCCTCAGTTCTTGTGATTAGAGTGAAGAATTAAACTGAGGGCTAGAATTCAATGGGGCCGTAAATAAATGAAACTTGTTAGGAAACGTTGCATTGTAATATGTAATACAAATAGCTAACGCTTGCATTCTCACTATGTGCCAGACTCTGTTCTAAGCATGTGACACCCATGATTTGTTTTCATGTTTATTTTTAAAAAATTTTATTGATGACACCTATGATTTTATAGCATGCCCACACTAATCCCTTGATACAGGTCATACCATCACCATTTTAAAGTGATGGAAACTGAAGCACAGAGAGGGAAAACAAAAAGCCCAAGCCCACACAGCTAGTAAGTGGCAGAGTCAAGGATTCCAGCCTAGGAACTCAGTATCTCCAAAGCCCTTGCTTTTAACCACCATGCTCTACAGCAGCGGTCCCCAACCTTTTTGGCACCAGGGACCGGTTTTGTGGAAGACAATTTTTCCACGGACGGGGGTAGGCGGGCGGTTCAGGCAGTAATGCCAGCGATGGGGGGCGGGGGAGTGGCAGATGAAGCTTCGCTTGCTTGCCCACCGTTCACCTCCTGCTGTGCAGCCTGGTTCTCAACAGGCCGGTACTGGTCCACGGCCCGGGGGACTGGGGACCCCTGCTCTACAGTCTTCCCTCAGTAGCCGAGGGGGATTGGTCCCAGGGGTCCCCGCAGATACCAAAATTCACAGATGCTCAACTCCCTTATATAAAATGGCATAGGACAGTCTGCCCTTTCTATCTGTGGATGTGAACTGCACGGATAAGAAGGCAAATGTATTAACTCCAAGAGTGGTACTAAAGAGAAGCCCTGATTGAGTTCTGGTGCAGTGCCATGGGCTGTTGGACTTATTAAGAACATTTCCTCATTATCAACTCTAAACATTCATGATGTAATAATGTGCAGTTATTCCTCGGCTTGGGTTTGAATGTTTTTGGCCAGCTTGCAGGATCCTATCACACAACGAGTGACTGCGCCTCACTGACCTCCCGCAAGTCCATTTCAGTACAACTTTGCATCAGTTGTGGAGAAAAGTTTACACCATGATGCACTCTGAATTTGGGGATCTGAAAATTCTCAAGATACAGTGTTTGCAAATGCCAGACTCTCTTACAGGTATAAACTTCCGTAATGGCTACTTTCAAGGACGGCACTGACTCGGATGTCATAAATTCAGGGTGCTTGGAAATATTCAAGAGAATGAGGGATCTTGGCACCGGCAAGCACGTTTGTTAGGTGCCTCAGGTCTTAGGCCAGGCGAGCAGCGGAACAGTATGATATGCCAGTGGGACTGCAGACTTCGTAATCAACCAGACCTAGGCACAGATCTAGAATTTTCCACTTATCAGATATGTGACTTTGGGTAACTTGGTTAACTTCTCTGAGCCTCAGTTTCTGGTAGCATTGGGCGACAATGCTCACAAGTGTGAGGATTAAATAAAATACAATCAGTCTAATTTTGCATGGCACAATCTGTAGCAATATACCTTCCATGAATAATGTTTTCTGCTTTTTTCAGGACTATACTTGGACTCTCCAATTGAAAACAAATTACCTTCCAAATCATTGACTCCGCTTTCTGAGTGTTTAGGACTGTCATTGCCATACTATAATTTAGAGGCATTGGGGAAGGTTATTTTTACGGGTCTTGTTCGATTCACCCCTGCTATTTTATTTGTCTTGAGTTTAGTGCCTGCTGCAGGCACCAACTGGGTTCCAACTGATAGAGACAGCACGTGGGGGGGGAGGAGGGGCTGACAAAGGGCTTGCAGCTGTTGAGAGAGCAAATGGATTAGGCAGCCAAGTCCACAAGCATCTGGTAAAACTGACACTTTTTTTTTCACAATATTGACGTTTCTATCATAAATGATAATTCCCAGCTTTCTTTTAAATATATTTGGAAACAGTTTTGTATTTCTTTGGTTTTGGGTTTTTTTTTTTAGTGGTGGGAGTGAGGGTGGTGCGAAGATAGGGGTAGTTCTCTGTCTGATTATCCCCTTCTTCAGAGGAAGAGCCTTTCTCTGGGCACAGTAGAGGTCAAGGAAGTCGCGTGTGTGTGTCTGTAGCACAGAGAGGGCATGAGGGAAGACAGGGGCCCAGGGAGGCTGGGAAAGCTCACTAGGGTGAATCTTGGGGAGAACAACAGAAATTTTACTAGTGAGAGGTGTGCATCAAGATTATTAATCAGATATCATGGCTCATCAAACATCATCAACAGATGTCCTAGGATGTCCCTGAATTTGCACTGTCAAACGTTGCCTGGTTCTCCTTTCCTCATATACACCAAGTACCACCTTGGCCTTGAGGGGTGATTCCAGGTAGAGAGACATGGAAGGAAGTGGTGCCTCCAACAAGGATCATCCCACTTCTAAAGATCCCTTAGGAGGTGTTTGCAGGGACAACAGAGGGGTGATCTTGTCCACCCCAAAGATACCCAAAGGTTCAAAACCCAGGACCATCTGAAAGCAAAGCAAGACTTAGGCCTGGCCCAGGATTTATCTGGTCTAATGATGCTCCCCATTCCAGAAATAGCCCAGTGATGGCTTACTATTGCTCACAATAATTCATTCAGTAAACATTTACTAAACACCTGTGGTCTGCTATTAGTGTGGTTAGAAATTAGGAAATAATCACGAAACAAACAAATACCTCTGCCCTCCTGGAGGTGCTACCGGCTGTGCAGATATCATGCCTTCAGATGTTGCTTTGAAAACCTAAATTTAAAGGAGAGCAATAAAGGAAATGAGCCTCCTCTTTGATGGCATCCCAATTCGCAATGTCCTCTGGGCTGCTTTTGCCAATGAAAGTTCATAACAACTATCTTGGGTTTGTTTGGTGACTGTAATTTCATGTTTGTCACTTGTTTTATTGTGTACATTCAAAAGGAAGAGAGAAGATATACATGATATACATGATAATCATTTCCATGTAAGCCTGTTTTACTTCCAGCTGGTAAATGCAGGGAGCAGTGCAGGGGTGATCTCTGCTTTCTGTATCTTGACATGCAAAAGGCTCCCCTGATACTCTACATTCAAACTGATGAGGAAAATGGAAATCTCTAATGAAGCTTAATTAATGAATAAAAACTGCTTGGATGGTTTACTTTAAAAAACAAACAAAAAACCCTTGTGGTAGAGAGAGAAATAATAAACAAGATAAATAAATAAAATATATAGCATAATAGATGACAGTAAGTGCAAGAAAGGGGAATGAAAGTGAGAGTGAAAGAAGCAGTTTCAACAAAAAGTAGGGGAGGAAGGCACAGGCAGCTGGGGGAAGAGGCTCGTCCAGGTGCAGGGCTGGGGCAGGACAGCAGAGAGAAGGGGGCAGTGGTAAATGAGGTCGGGAGAATGGCGGCAGGGACACAAGCTAAGAAAGGCCCTCCGGACTTTTACTCTGTATGATGGAAACTGAGCACCTACGACTATTCCAGGCACTGAACGGGCTCTTTTCTCACCGCTATTCTCTCTAGTGCTATTGAACAGACAGAATTCGCTCCTTACTCAGACAAGGCAAGAGGAGCGGACAACTAACAATTAGGCCAAGGTCAGACTGCTACAAAACGGGAGAGCCAAGGACACAAACCTGAGGCCACGCCGGCGGAACCTGAAGCCACGCCTCCTGCAGGTAAGAATTGGAAGGCCTTCCAATAGGGTGCCACCTGCCGTATTGCAGGGCGGCCGAAAAGCAGTCCTGTGTGGAAGAGTTGTCAGAAAGTGTTGTCGTAAAATATTTACATCCCTCTTAGACCCCAGTGCCAGCTGCTCTGAAGCTCCCTGAAGTATTCATGGTTTCTGAGTCGGTATGTGTGTGAAACGCTTGAAGCATTTTTGAAAGTACTTGATTTCAGAGCCCCACCCCCAGTCAACTGAACTAGAAAATTACAGTTCCCAAATCTTCTGATGCTGAAACTGTTTTTTTCCTAGAACACCTCGTAGATATGTGAAGAGGAGGCATTCTGGAAATGAAACCACAACTACAAATCTTGGGATGTGCAGACTTAGATGCCAACAAATTAAAGGACAAAAAAAAAAGCCTGACCTGTGGCTTGGTTGGTTGCAAACATAATTGACTCACTTTTTATTTTTACATTTTGGGGTCATAGCTATTGAGTGCTCAGTAAATGTGCTTGGCCGACAGGTTTTGAAATAACCTTTTTTGTGCTCCACTTACTATTTTAATAAATACCACACTCTACCTGTTAAAAACAAAAATCTGACGCCAAGGAAAACAATTGATGTAAACTGCTAGAAAGTTTTCAGTTTCTTCCGTGCCTGTAATTTCACCATATTTATAACAGAGAAGTAAATTCTGCTTTCTCAAGAACTAATAGAATAATCTCCAGCAATTGTTTTAAAAATCCACACCAACAGACGTCTCTACGTTTCCTGACCAAAAATGTCTCATTTTTATAGTGACCATGAGTTGATTTTGCTTTCTGGATTACTGAAATGTTTGTTTACTTCAAGTGGAATTATTTAAAAGATTTTGCTACCACATGTAAGTAACTTGCTATTATTGTTCAGATGGGGGGAGGGGGTACGAGCAGAGCTTTGATTGTTGATGTTGTGGAAGATCATGAGGACGTGTGTGCCCTGGAGCTGTCATAGCTCTCAGGTCCCTCCTTCTACTTATTCTGCTGCTCAGTGGCCCAAGGATAAATGAATAATCTCTAAAAATAGACCAAGTCGTACCAATCCACTGTGGCAAAAGAGCAGTTCTTTTGGGTTTTTTTGTTTGTTTGTTTGCTTGTTGTACATGTTTGTTGCTGTCAGATCACACTGCAATGCTTGAAACAGAGCAAACATTACAAAAATCCCTGCTCATTAAAGATCGATGAATATTCACTTTTCAAAAATCACTTCCAGAGAACATCACCCACTTAAAATTGTTTTAAGTACTTTAATGCAGAAATGGTTGAAATTAAAGTGACACTTTTTTGCTAGCTGAAGGAGTGTTAGTTTATAGAAATTATTTTAGTAAAGTAGTCATAAAAGCCACGGTCTGAAACACCAACAGTCTTAAGTATGTGTTACAGATTAGTGGCACTCACAATGCACAGCCCTTCTTCCCTTGCAGTGAGGCAGGGCATATGCCTGGTTCTGGTAGATGAATTGGGAGTGGAAGAGTTGAATTGTCCAGGAAAGTGCTCCAGCATTTTCTCTCTCTCTGCAGCAATCACAGAGCAGGTGGAGGTGATGGAGCCCTGAGACTGAGATAACTGGATTCCTGGGTGACCACATGGAGGACAATTGCCCTGACAAGGCAATCAGACTTGCAGTAGACTTTACACAAATGAAAAATAAAACTTGTGTTGTATTAAGCAAGTGAGATTTGGGTGCTATTTGTTATTGCACCATAACCTAACCCAGCCTGACTAATACAGTGTGGACTAGATAAATATGCTTAACAATGGTAGCATGCCAACATCACAATAACTTCATTAGAGAGAATTCACCCACAGACATTCTGTGCATTTGGGCCCTACCCACTCCCCCCTTTTTGGGTAACTTTTGTTTGTATCCATGTATTATGGCCAAACATTTACAGTATTTTTTTTTAATTGTCATCTCCAAACGGGGTTCAAGATACCTGTATTCGAGCTACAAAAATGTTAAATCCTTCCAGTCTTTTACTCCTGATCCCCCACATCATTACTATTCTATTTCTTCTCCATGTTCATAGAGCAGTCTCATTCCACAGCATTTTCAGTGGTTAAGAGCACAGGCTTTAGAATCAAGTAGACCCGGGTTAAAGCCACTTACTAGCTATTTCAGTGCTTCCATTTCCTCAGTGCAAAACTATGATGATTGGAGAAACTTCCTCATGAGTTTTCAGTTTTGTTTTTGTTTTAAGATAAACAAGACAAATGCAAATAAAGCATTAGCACAGTGCCTGAATAAATGGTTCTTTGAGTTATTTAAAGAGGAAGAAAACTAATATTTGCTGGACAGATTTTACTGTTTTTACATGAATTATCTCACCTAAAACTCACAACAGCCCTGCAAGGCTGGTATCATCCCCACTTTATAAATAAGAAAATGAAGACTCTGAGAAGTTAAGGAATTTGTGCAAGCTCACAAAACCAGTCACTGAACGAGCTGTGAGTGGGGTCACGTCTGTCAGGGGCCAGGCTGACTGCTCCTTTCACTGCCAGGCTGTCTTTCCTCACAGTGACATGGAGTTGGAAAGGAACGTTTTCTGGGCACATGTTTTTAAAAAGCATTAAGAGGCAACAAACTAAAAATTGTTAAAAATCTACCCATAATGACTAGACAGTTGTTTAAAACAAATATTTATATTATCCACTAAAAATATTTTTAATTATTTTCAAAAATAAATTGTTTATATAATCAAGTCAAGTTTACTGGTGTTTCCTGTTCCTTTAATTCCTTAGCTCCTCAATCAAGCTCCTGTCAGTAAAGACTGTAACTTTTGTCATAAAAGTGGTTAAAGCCATTGGGGAAATTAATTAAATCAGTGGAACTGACATTTTTCTCTTTAGGCATATCACTTATTAAATACAATCTTTTAAAAAAATTTCTAGTAAAAGTCTTTTATTGGAAATATGAAGCAGTTACAAAGAAGTACCTCCTTTATTTGTATTTCTTCCTTCTGTAGGTGTTATAGTTTGTTTTTCTAGGTTTCTTAGGGGGCCTCTCCCATCATCTAGAGAACCCATTTAATAATGAACTATAACCTTCAAAGATTTCCCCATGTAGATCGCCAGCAACCAATATATAAGAAAAATCAACTACCTAAGGGAAGGATGTTACTTTGAATTTTGAATGTGTTTGGTTTTGAATTACCTCCGCCTCTGCCTGTGCCCTCATTTTTAAAACGCACCTGATCAGAGTGAATTATTCCTGAAATGGCAAAACAAACAGTACCTCCACATACGTATTCCAACTGCAACTAAAGAGCTGCTAATTGTGATTTGAGGTAATTTTTTAATGGCGAGTCCTGGCAATTTTTTATGAGTCCCAAATGAATTTCAGTCTGAAAGCATTTGGAAATCAAGGTGATAAACAATATGTCTAATTGCCATGTTCATATTTTACACACCCTTAAATTTTGGGTTTTGTATAATAAAAATTTTATTTTTAAATAAATAATTGACCCCAAGGCCACTGCCAGTGCCAATGACATCCTTCTTGGAAGAAAAGCATAGTACCTGGGCTGCCGAAGTGGCGCCTGTGGATCTTTCTCAACTTCTTGCTGAGACCTGCTCCTTTCTCTGAACCAGGAAAATAAATACAGAATGTACCTGAGCAACAAAACTTTACTTTGTTTCTTTCCATAAGTGGTACATATATTTTAGCTTTCAAAATAATCTGGTTTTTGGAGCAAAAACCATCTCCCTTTGAACTTTATGACTTCCTTTAAAAGGTTTGATTGTCAAACTAAAGGTTAGTTAATGTCTTGGCTTCAATAAAACTTGATTAAAGCTGAAAGACATAATAGTTACGAAATCATATGGAATAGAAAAATGACATTGGATTTTTTAACCTAAATCTCAGCAAATATCTGGAAAGTAGGATTTTCTAGAAAAAGCCAAATAGTAGTTATTCTTTATGCAATATATTTAAATTGTTTTGTAATTTCCCTGCCCCAGAAGAAAAATTACTTTTAAGTTAAAAAAAAAATAGGGGCTAAAGGATATAGTATATGTGCGTTATTGATAAAAAACTTAAGGGATCAACTTTTGTAAAAAATTTCTGTTAAATAAACCATTTTGAACTTATCCCTAAAAAGGTATTATAAATGCCTATACCGTACAAGTAAGTGCTATATTATCTTGGAAGTTAAAACCCAAAATTTAATTGGGAACTAAATAAAGAGCTGAGACTATTGTTTTTTTTTTTTTTTTGGTTTAATGAACCTACTTAAAGTTTAGAAAAATGCATCCAATGAAAAACAACCCTCAATTTAAGCTGCAACACGAAACACCCACAGACCTCAGGAAATCACCAGGCTCTTTCACCTTGACCTTTGGCCTCTCACACATTCTAACATTTAGCTTTCTTCCTTCTGCCCATCTGCTTGAACCATTAGTAAAGTTCTTTTGCAACAGCTTGCACAAGTAAGCCAGCTGTCATCGAGCACATTTAAATTCTGCCTCTTAGTTTCCACCGAGTCATGCGTTTGCCCACAGGTCTCATTAAATACAAGGAAGGGCAGTCGTGCAGTTTCCAAATGCTGTGAGGGAACAGACTGTCTACATAACAGGGTGGTCCAAAGGCCCTTAGACTACTTTGCTTGCTTCCTTTTTTTTCTTTTCAATCTATAGCCGAATTGTCTCTAGAGATACAAGGTAAATGGAAAATATATGCAAGGTGAGCTATAGCCAAAATGTTGGACAGGTACATTAACAAAAGAAAAAAAAAGGAATCTTTCCTTTAAGAATTGGCTCTTATAAAAAGAAAGAATTAAAAACCTCTTGCACAAACTCCCATTGTTTGATTTGATTTAGGAAATAAATGACTCATTCATGATAATTTCCTGATCTCACCACCAAGGGCCCAATAGAGGAGGAAATTCAAGAAAATGGTTAGATGTAAAGTCAGAATTGTCACACCTACTGTTCAAAGGTTAATTGAGCTGTCTTTAGTAAAGCCCCCAAATGCATCCACTTTCATACTGTGGAAATTGTTAAAATACTGGACTTCCAAGTGAACAGGATACGAAATAGAAAGGTCCATTCTAAGGGTAAGACCAGGAAGCAATTAACACCAGGTAAATCAGGTAGATTAGAATGGATATCAGGATATTCGGGGTTCCATTTTTCATAGGTGCAGCATAGATATTTTGACTGGTCTCTTAAATGCCTTCCATTTTCACTGCCATCAGTCTGCTGAGACCTAGGTCAGACTGCACCATCAATCGTGATGAATACTAACCAGGGCACACTCTGCTAAAGCCAGCCCATCAACAGAATGATCAGAAGCACAAATTAAGTAACCAGCCTAAGAGGTCTCACTTGTGCATCACTGAAATGGCCGATGGATTTTCATCTGAACCAATATTGTCTAGTCCAAAGGTGAAATTAACAGGGGTGTTTCCGAGGTCTCTCCGAATTAGATACAGCTCTGATGGTTCAAGTCACATATCTTGAGCTTTCTCTGCTTTTGCTCTCCCCCCTGCCCATTCTTGTCAGGCACACTCATGCACATACTGCCCACCTGATCACCAGGTACTACAGCATAATGTGTCATTAGTGTTTTCATAGGGAAAGTTATTTCACCTAGAAATTCCCTCTGTGCTAGACACACATTTTAATTCAAACTTGGTTTGCAGTTGTTTATTTTTGTATATTATTTTTCTGGATTGCTTTGGGGACAACTTCTCAAGGGGAATTTTTTAGAATATTCAAGATTCTTGGGCAAGGGGGACCGCCTATCTATGCTCTTTTCCTCACATTTAAACTTCTGCCCTTAAAAACTGCCCTTTCTCTGGGAGTGTGAGGTAGCAAAATATGGCATTTCCTCCTCTCTCCCTGGCCTTCCCTTACTTCTGAGAGACTGAGGATACAAAGGGACAATGCTCAGAAATGGAACTCTGACCCACAGCCTGCGGCAACCTTCCCAGGACCCCAACACCTTTATCTATACCGTTAAGACCCCTACCTACGAACCTTCAAGTTGCAAACTTTCAAAGATGTGAACGTGCGTTCCATCAACGTCAGGCGTGAGTGAAATTGCAGCTTGCCCTCCCTCTCCTATTGCTGACGATCCTTCAGCTCTACCATCTCCCACCTCCTCTCCCTCCTCCAGTCAGTAACTCTTCTTGCCTGTTCACTCGCTGCCAGCCCCTGGATGTCAGCGATTGTACTGTACTATTGTACTTTTCAAGGTACTGTACAATAAGATTAAAAACGTTTTCTTTATTGTTTGTGTTTGTTTGTTTTTATGTATTATTTGTGTGAAAAGTATTATAAACCTATTACGGTCCAGTACTATACAGCCACTTGTGTTAGTTGGGTACCTAGGCTAACTTTGTTGGACTTAAGAACAAAACTGGACTTACGAACACGCTGTTGTTCGTAGGGTATTTACTGGAATATCCAGCTAGGAGGTCAGTCGAATGTAAGTCAGACTTGTAGGAAGTCAGACTGTTATCTCTAGTAACAATCCAGGAAGCGAAATAATCTGCCCCAAATGGTCAGGCCTTGATTAATAATTTTTGTTTGCATTTCCAGCTTAGGACCAACCAGAGAAAGCCAAATATGCGCCCTAACAAATCACACAGAATTTCCCACTACTAGTTACCCCACCTCCAGCTTCCCCAGGCTGCAGAGAGGGGGAGCCCTGGTCTGAAACTGAGCAAAATATAAAATTGGAGACAGAAGAAGCTGCAAAATACAAAATTGTGGAGGGGGGCATTTTGGGTGATGATTTATAGCAATGGGTATTTCATTTCAGGGAATTATTTCATTCATTGTGTTATTTGAGCTTGTTGCAAGGTCTCTGAAGAGTTTTGCCGGGTATTTTGACAGTGCGTAATTTGAAAGAAGTGTCATAGATGGTGAATTTTGGGTTCAGCGTTCAGGAGGATAACATAAAAGTCCTCTCTGACCCACCTCAAAGGCTTTGGGACAGCAGCTGAATTGCCCATCTCACTGACTTAGAACATAAGGGGCAAAGCTGGAGTCGGTGGAATTGAACCACATACATGGGCCAGGACTCACCTCGTAAACTGCTGTCCTCTTCTTTAAGAGGACAGCTGTGCCCGTGGTTTATAGTATACTTGGCCAGGAAAAAAAATATTTGGGCAGTGTAGAGAAACTGGGGAAATATTTATGATCTTCTTCTTGTGTTCTGCCTCTGCCCATAGAGGACAGTATTTTTATCCTCCTTTTTTAATACAGGGAAGAGTCTGGATAAAGCTCCCTTTCTTCTATGCCCACCTATACTCACTGCTGCCCCTAGAGGTGTCTTATCTGATGTCCATGGGGCCGTGTTTCAGTAGTCAGGATATGTACATAAATGCATCCCGTTCTCTCTCTTCATCTATCTGCAGCTGAGGAGTAAGTTTGAGGGGCTTATACCAAGCTTTCTCTTGCCTTCAGTTCAGAAGCTTCACTTAGGCCTCCTGCGTTCTACCAAAGCTTTGTACTGGAGTAGTAGGCAGTTGTCCAAATTCATGTAATTGATCATTTCCCCCCGCTTTGGTTAATTATGTTTACTTGTGAGCTCCATCGACCAATGTGCCAAAGTGGGGAATCCTTAAGTTCTATACTGAGGGATTCAATGATAATTTCTCAGAATAAAGATAAATTAAAAATATTAGAAGTGGAAGGTATCTTCAAAATCATCTCTTCCAAATTCCTCACTTTATGAAGAATTGAGATCCAGAGAGATTATGTGCTTTCGCAAGGCACAGAGTTGATAAATGGCAGGTATGAAATCAGTGGTCATTATATGAAGGGATTTTACTATTGGACAGACCTGAATTTGAAAGCTGTCTTTATCCTTTAGTAGCTGTGGAATCTTGGGTGAGTTGCCTAACATCTGACAATAATTTTTCTTTCTTTTTTTTTTAAAAGGAAAAGGGAATTATAAATACTTACCTCACAGGGACATTGGGAGGAATAAATGAGATACTATTCAAAGCTTTTAGGCAACATTTGATGCATAGTAATTTATCACCTCAAGGTAGTTATTAACACTTAAAACAGCACCATCATTATCATCACCACCATATCCTGATTCTTATCACAAGTCCCAGTACATGCCACCATGCTGATTCCCAGGAAACTTACACCATCTCTATAATTTTTAGAGGAGGGGTCGGCTCACACTAACACAGGTAAAAGAAAGCAAATTGTTTTATTTGCAATTAATTGATTTGAATTTTGACTTTTTATGCCCACGGGTAGGAAATAAAAGGGAACTTAGATCTAATATTGTTGTGTCTTTCCATAGGATACATTAGAAATATTAGTTTGAGTGATTTGTTTAAAGTCATTAAGCCTGATTAACTGCATGCCAAAATTACAACTCCATATTCCCAAGTCAATTTTTTTGCTTTTCCCTTTTTTATAATAAATATTTTATTTAAGAATACTTTTAGATTATGGAAAAATTATAAAGAGAGTACAGAAAGTTACCATATACCACATACCCAGGTTCCCTTATTATTAACATCTAACATTTGTATGGTACATGTGTCATAATCCAAGAGCCAATATTGATGCATTATTATTAATCAAAGTCCATCCACACTTTATTCAGACTTCCTTTATCTTTACCTAATGTCCTCTTTCTATCCCAGGATCCCATCCAGGGTACCACATTGCTTGTAGTAGTCATGTCTCCTGAGGCTCCTCTTGGTCATGACAATTTCTCAGACTTTCCTTGTGTGTTTTTTTTTTTTTTTATGGTACGCGGGCCTCTCACTGTTGTGGTCTCTCCCGTTGCTGAGCACAGGCTCCGGACGCGCAGGATCAGCGGCCATGGCTCATGGGCCTAGCCGCTCCGCGGCATGTGGGATCCTCCCGCACCGGAGCACGAACCCGCGTCCCCTGCATCGGCAGGTGGACTCTCAACCACTGCGCCACCAGGGAAGCCCAGACTTTCCTTGTTTTGATAACCTTGATAGTTTTGAGGAATACTTGTCAGGCATTTTGCAGAAAATCCTTCCGTTGGGATTCATCTGATGTTTTCCTCTTAATTTGACTGGGGTTAAGGGTTTGAGGAAGGAAGGACACAGAAAGTACCATTTTCATCACATCATTTCCAGGGCACACACTGTACACATACCTTCCCACTGTTGATGTTAACCTTGACCACCTGGCTGAGGTGGTGATTGTCAGATTTCTTCACTGTAAAGTTACTCTTTTCCCCCCTTTTCATACTGTACTCCTTTGAAAGAAGTCACTATGTGCAAGCCCACGATTAGGGAGTTGGAAGTTATGTTCCACCACATTGAAGGCGTAGTATCTACAGAGATTATTTAGAATTATTTTGTCTATTCTTTCCCATTTATTTGCCTATTTGATAATTTCTTTATATCAGTGTGGACACATGAGTATATATTTTATACTTTGGGTTCTCATTCAAAGCTGCTATATATATATATA
>NW_020185320.1:2415555-2578132 GCF_003031525.2 Neophocaena asiaeorientalis asiaeorientalis
GCTGCTATATATATATATATATATATATATATATATATATATACATACATACATATATTGCTCTAATTATTCTAGTATTGGCCATTGGGAGCTTCTTCAGTTGGTTCGTGTGTCTTTTTGACGTGCCCCCATCCTTGTGGATTTCCTGAGCACTTCCATACTTCCTGGCACTACAAGATGATTCAGGCTCATCTTGCATATTCCCCAGCTAGTTTTCCTCCCACCTTTCTGCAACAATAATAATGTATCTGGATACAACATTATGTCCAGACATCAAACAAGTTACCAAAATAAGGCATGTATTCAAATTCCCAAGAAAATTATAACTTCACATCTGGTAACTAATAGGACAAATCAAAAACAACAAAAAAATGACAAAAATCACAAACATACTCCAAAGATATGCCAAACATTGTGCAATTGTGCAAGTATCCAGAAGATATGAGATACAGAGAGCATCCTTCCTAAAAAATGGATCCTGGAATTCTGTTTCCATATGGTTGACTAGTGATCCTGACAGAGCTTTCCGCTAACAATAACTTAAAATGCTGGGTAATTTTTAAAGTATCTTTTTGGATGCTTCTATAATTTGTCAAGGAAATAAGAAATTTTCAGACTCCAATAACTAAGGGAAAGAAGGAACCTGGAGCTGTTAGCCAAGAACTAAGAACAACTTGCATTCTGAAGACTGATCCCTGGTTAACTTCTGCTTTCAAGGTTTATCAAGCTTTGAAGACAAGAGATAAAGGCCAGGGCCCACCCACCATGTGCATTGTGTATTCCCTAAAGGCATCATCCATGTTACAGTGAGCTATAAATAAACACATCTTTCTTCTGTTCCCCAAGAAACAGCAAGAAAATTGTCTCAGACATTGGTGCTGGGGGAGGAGAGAAAATAAACTCCCTTGAAAATTTGTAACCACAAACTTGCCTTACATGTGTTATAGCCCAAATTCACTCAACCTGGAAGATATGAAGAACCTCAAATCCAGAGTTCAGTTTAAAGTGATTCCAAGTTGGAGGTAACCCCAGTTGACTAGCAGAACAAATATACATCATTCCTGGAGAAATCCACCTTCAATCTAGTCCTCAAAGAATTTACTCAGATGAAATTCCAAAGAATTAGAATTCAAGATTTAATAAAATTCCTAACAGGTACTAGGAAATAAGGTACTGTTGTTAAAGAGAAAAACCACAGGCCCAAAATGGTGTCACTTGTGCTAAATCCCATGATACTGTTGTAGGAAGGGGGACCCCTTCCAGGGCCCGAGAGTGGGCTCTTGTCTAACACTCAGAAATGAATTGTCTGAGGAGACACATGTGCTGACAAAACAAGAGACATTATTGGGAAAGGGCACCCGGGTGGAAAGCAGGAGGGTAAGGGAATTCAGGAGGACAGCTCTGCCATGTGGCTTGAAGTCTCAGGTTTTATGGTAATGTGGTTAGTTTCCGGGCTATCTCTGGCCAATCACTCAGACTCAGGGTCCTTCCTGGTGGCACGCACATCACTGAGCCAAGATGGATTCCAGCTAGAAGGACTCTGGGAGGTTGGTAGGACATTAAGGACTGGAGTCTCCTCTCACCTTTTGATCTTTCCCGAATTCTTCTGGTTTGTGGTAGCTTGTTAGTTCCGCATTCCTTAACAGGACCTCCTGCTTAAGGTAACTCATGCAAGTGGTTACTATGGAGCCTGGCCAGGGCGGGTGGTTTCAGTCAGTGGTTCCCCTAACAATACCAAGCCTAGATTCAATACCTAACCTAACTGCAGTTTCCACCTTCCCCAGAAATGTAATCTTCATCAACAGTTTGAAATTTTCTTGTCAGCACCAATGAAGTGATCTGTCCATTCCCCAGAGGAAGAAGAGATGACCCATCTGGTAAAACACTTGCCATTCCCTCCCCTCCCCCCAAAAAAGATGTCCTAGCCCAATATAACCCTTTCTTTTTTTTGCTAATGACTTCCTTGCCCCACCCTCCTTTCTATAAAAGCCTTCCATTTTTTATTTCTCCTCCCAACACCCTTCTAGTTGCTAGATGGGATGCTACCTGATTCATGACTCATTGAATAAAGCAAATTAGATCTTCAAACTTACTCTGTTGAATTTTGTTTTTTGACACCATGAACAACCCAAAAAACCATCAGGCAAATTATAAATTAAGGATGTTCTATATATTTAACCAAATAAAGTGAGAAGTTTTTAAAATAGAAATAAGGTGAAGGAGACTTTTTAAAGGTTCAAACAGATGCTTAAAAACTTTAAGAACTTCAAGAAAGTAAAAATATAACTATTAGAATTAAAACTCAGTGGAAAAGTTCAATAGAACTGAAGAATGAATGAATAGAAAGACAAATCTAAAAAATTGTCTATAATGCAGCACAGAATGACAGAGTCAGAGAGAGTTGAGAGTCAGGAAAGACAGGAAAAAGTTAACACAGTTTCCAAAGGGAAGTGAGTGAGAACAGGAAACAGCTACATTTGAATAGATAATGACTGAGAATTTTCCACAATTGATCTTCTTACACAATCTTCTTATTTAGGTGACCCAGAAATCCAAGACAGGATGTATATAAAGAAACCCACTCATGATGAAAGTACACAATACCAAAAAAAAAAAAAAGAAAAGAAAAGAAAAAGTGTAAAAGTAGCCAGAAAGAAAAGCCATTTCACCTAAAATGAAACGACAATCTGTGAAATGACCTCCCAAAAACAACAGAAGGAGAAAGATAAGGGAATTGTATCAACAACATGTTGAGAAAAAAAAATGTACTGAAAGTTGTACACTCAACGAAATATATTTCAAGAATAACATACAAAGACATTTTCAGACAATATAGATTGAGAGAGTTTGCCACCAACAGACACTCAACAGGGAATTTCTAAATGATGCACCTCAGGCAGAGAGAAAGCAATTACAAATGGAAGGTCTGAGATGGAAGAAAAAAGAATGATGTAAAGAAAATGGTAACTAGGTGGATAAATCACTGATTGTTTTTTTTTTTAAACATCTTTATTGGGGTATAATTGCTTTACAATGCTGTGTTAGTTTCTGCTTTAAAATCACTGATTGTTGAGTAATAATCTCTTGTGAGGATTTGGTGAAAAATATACCTAAAATACCTGCCACCAATAGCATGTAAGTCTGCAGTGAGGTGTCTGGAGTTCCAGTGATCTAAGGGGGCTGGGAGTGTTCAGAGGTAGTTACAGATATAGAATAGACGTAGACTTTGATAAGTTAGGTATGCAAGCTAAAATGATTAGGGTAACCAATTAGAATACCAATATCAAGTTTAATTTCCCAATAAATGGGAGACATGGAATAAGAGAAAATATTCTGTCAATCCAAAAGAAAGCAAGAAAAAATTACAAAAGAGACACAGAAGAGGTGGGAGAAAAGAGTACAGAATGAGATGATAGTACTAATCCAAATGTATCAGTAATACCAATAAGCACAAAAAGACCAAATATTCCAGTTAATTCATTTTTTAAGAAAGACTCAATATATAATAGCACCAAACATATGAATTTCCTAGGAATATATGTAGCAAAATCTGTATAAGAGCTTTATGGAGTCATAAAATTTTATCAAAATACATTAAATAAGACTCTGTAAATGGAGAGATATGTCTTGTTCATGGAATAAATTGAGTATATATATATATACACACACACACACAAAATGGGAAAAATAAATATGGAATACAGCAGCTGAAAGTGATAATTTTTAATTCCATACAAAACCATAGATGAATCTCATGAATCTCAAATAATACACACCATCAGTTGAAAATAATTCCATGCCTGCTACTTTTTTGAGGTAGTTCCCTAGTAATTAGAATTTTCTTCATAGTTGGTGGTCTATTCAAATATTCAACTTTTATAATTATTTAGAGTTCTAGAATAAGAACACTTATTTTATCAAGATTTTCAAATTCCTAAGTATATCAAAGAAGTGAGTATAGTATACTCTTATTTTGTAAATATTTATTTGTCTCCCATTCCTTGATTATATTTGTCATATATTTTTGCTACGTTATTTCTGGCTTGTTTGTCTCTATTGTCAAAAAAATCAATACTTGAACTTTTTCAACAGTTAGTCAGTGTAGAAATCAGTTCCCCCCAATTTTTCTACGCTGAAATGTTTTTTAGTGTCTGGATAGTTAACAGTTCAGGATGGTAAAATTGCTGAGATGTTTTAATCGCTCAACTGGTATAACTTGTTATTAACCTAAATTTACAAACAGTTATTAGCAAACCAATCTGGATTAGTTGTAATCTCTGGGACAGTTAATCCACTGCTCTTTATAAACAATATATTCTTTAACTTTATAACAGCCTAGAGACCAACTAACCTGTCAGATGCCATAGATCAATATTTCGGATTGTTAAAAATAAAACACCGATATTAAAACAGACAGTGAGAATTTAGGTATAATTTTAAAACAATCAAAATTCTTCACTATGTAAACCACATATACAACACATTGGGTTTGAAATGATTGTCCTATCATAAATTTCTCTGAAAGAAGCCACAGGTGGCCCAGAGCTAGCAACCACAAGCAGCTAACATTTTATAAATGCTTATTATCTGCCAGGCTTTTCACTAAGCACTCTTTAACTGCAACAAAAACTCTATGAGAAAGATACTATTAGTATAGATGAAGAGACCCAGGCTCAGGTTAATTAACGTACCCAAGAACAGAAAGTTCTAAGTGACAATTTAGATTTGAACCCAGATGTATTTTTCAATAATATCCATTGAGTACCTGCTGCGTGCCAAGATTTATGCTAGGTACAGGGGGTCCAGAGGGGAATAAGGCAGACAAGGCATCTATTATTATGTAGTTTTTGTTCTAATAGAGGGAAACAGATACTAAGTAACAGGTAAATATTTATATATATTACACACACATATTCTTTCAGAAAATGAGAGAGCTATGAATAGCTATCTCAGACATATTCAGTTAATACGTAGGGAGTGAGCAGGAATGTAAATCCTTGATTAAACTAACCCTTCCGAAGAGTTCAAAGGAACAGAGCTACTGAGCAAAGAGGTTTTATTGCTCAAAAGAAGAGACTGAAAATATTTTAAGGTAGCAATGTTAATTTAAATCATCTCCCAGAAACTGCTAGTATTGTTACCAAAGAAAAAAGAAAAAGATAACAGGATAGCCTATTGAAATTCTTTCGACCCAAGGCCTGAGCGGTTTAGGAAAACCTCTATAGTCTGTTCTGCTCATTCCCCTTCCACCTCCCCATCCCTGTCTCTACACCCCATTCATCACTTTACAATAATTCATCCAAGATATACTGAGCACAAAGATGGCTCTGGCAGACTTTCCTGGCCAGAGGGTGAGGGTGGAAAAATGATTTAGCCATCGATGTCAATGAAAGTCAGGAGCTGGGAATGACTCTGGTAAGAACTTAAAGAAATTAAGACTTCCATCTCAGCCTCATGATTTGGGGGTAAACTTCCTCAGTCCACAATAAAGTCCTATTTCTTGCCAGTTGTTGAAGTTCTTTCCCCTGTCAATCAACATCATTTTGGTTGAATGTAAGACATGTGGATTTCATCAGGACCTCTTTTTTAAACAGAATCTCAAGGAAACTGTTCTGTTTGGATTTAGAACATATACACTTTATGCTCTTGTATAGAGTAACCCTACTCTAGAGGTATGTATAAGAGAAATTTATGATGTCTACTTCTTCCATTGTTAAAAGTGAAATGGTACAATTGCAGTAATAAACTTTACACTTAATGTGAAAATGATTTCTGATTGTGGTGTTCCTTTCACACCACAAAGACAGTGGTCACCGTTGGTAGTGTCAGGTAAGAAGAGTGTGTTTTCCCCTCAGAGTAACTCAGTTTCTAGTGAAAGGTTGAATTTTACCATATTTGATTTTGAGATTCTTTTCTTTTTCTTTCTTTCTTTCTTTCTTTCTTTCTTTCTTTCTTTCTTTCTTTCTTTCTTTCTTTCTCTCTCTCTTTCTTCTTTCTTTCTTTCTCTCTCTCTTCCTTCCTTCCTTTCTTTCTAAATTTATTTATTTATTATTTTTATTTTTGGCTGCATTGGGTCTTTGTTGCTGTGAGCGGGCTTTCTCTGGTTGTGGCCAGCGGGGGCTACTCTTGTGGTGCGCGGGCTTCTCATTGCGGTGGCTTCTCTTGTTGCAGAGCATGGGCTCTAGGCACGTGGGCTTCAGTAGTTGTGGCTCGTGGGCTCTAGAGCACAGGCTCAGTGGCTGTGGCACACAGGCTTAGTTGCTCCGCGGCATGTGGGATCTTCCTGGGCCAGGGCTCGAACCCGTGTCCCCTGCATTGGCAGGCGTATTCTTAACCACTGTGCCACCAGGGAAGCCCCTCTTTTCTTTTTTAAAAAAATTTTATTGAAGTACAGTTGATTGAGATTGTTGTGTTAATTTATGCTGTACAGCAAAGTGACTCATTTATACATATCTATATTCTGCTTCCTATTCTTTTCCATTATGGTTTATCCCAGGATATTGCATACAGTTCCCTGTGCTCTACAGTAGGACCTTGTTGTTTATTCACCCTATAGATTCTTCTCTTGTTGTATGGAATGCCAGAATGCCTCCCATCACTCTTTCAGCACACAGACCCCCAGTGAACATCTCTCAAGAGAGGGTACCAATTAGACCAATGAGTCTCTGAATAATTCTGAGGTAACACCCACTTCCTAACTTAAAAGAATTGTTGGTCTGTCTAGATAAGTCAAGACTGATCAACAAATGTTAGCATAAACATACACATTTGTTTATTTGTCTGTTCTCTATTTCCTAAACTGATTTAAGGCAGCTTAAAATAAAAAGAACAGAAAACTTTGTGACACTAGCCTTGGTATCCTTCCAGTGCATTTTTTTTTTTTTTTTTTTTTTTTTTTTTTGCGGTATGCGGGCCTCTCACTGTTGTGGCCTCTCCCTTTGCGGAGCACAGGCTCCAGACGCACAGGCTCAGCGGCCATGGCTCACGGGCCCAGCCACTCCGCGGCATGTGGGATCTTCCCGGACCAGGGCACGAACCTGTGTCCCCTGCATCGGCAGGCGGACTCTCAACCACTGTGCCACCAGGGAAGCCCTTTCCAGTGCATTTTTATTCAATCCAAGGTACTTGATTTCATAGAATGAGCAGTTTCCTTTTTTCTGGGCAATGTCATTATTTTTCTTCTTAAATCCAATTCATTTACTTAATTCATTAAGTGTGTATTACCTTAACATCTTTCAGAAATAAAATAAACAATAAGAAGTCATACAATGAAAAGTCCCTTACCTCTGTCCCATATTCGCCTAGTTCCCTCTTCCTACTTTCAACCCATTCTAACTGGAACCACGCTTGTGAATTTTCTTATGTATCCCTTGTGAGTTTCCTTATGCATATTCAATGTACAGACAAACCTCAGCAATATTGTGGGTTTGGTTTCAGACCACTGCAATAAAGCAAATTTTGCAATTAAGTGAGTCACATGATTTTTTTGTTTTCCCAGTGCATGTAAAAGGCAGGTGTACACTATGCTATAGTCCACTAAGTGTGCAGTACATTATATTTAAAAGAACAATATACATACCTTAATTAAAAATACTTTGGGGCTTCCCTGGTGGCGCAGTGGTTGGGAATCTGCCTTCCAGTGCAGGGGATGCGTGTTTGAGCCCTGGTCAGGAAGGATCTCACATGCCGCGGAGCAGCTAGGCCCGTGTGCCACAGCTACTGAGCCTGAGCTCTGGAGCCCGTGAGCCACAACTGTTGAGCCTGTGTGCCACAACTACTGAGCCCGTGTGCCATAACTACTGAGCCCGTGTGCCATGACTACTGAGGCCCGCACGCCTAGAGCCCGTGCTCTGCAACAAGAGAAGCCACCGTGATGGGAATCTAGCACACTGCAGCAAAGAGTGGCCCCTGCTCACCACAACCGGAGAAAAGCCTGTGCACAGAAACAAAGGCCCAACACAACCAAAAAAAAAGAAAAAATAATAAATAAATTAAAAAAAAATACCTTCTTGTTTAAAAATGATAATCATCATTGAGTCTTCAGTGAGTCATAATCTTTTTGCGACAGTAACATCAAAGATCACTGACCACAGATCACCATAACAAGTATAATGATGATGAAAATTTTGAAATACTGTGAGAATTACCAAAAAATGACACAGAGACACGAAGTGAGCAACTGTTGTTGGAAAAATGGTGCCGATAGGCACCACTCTAGGTATGCTGGGAAATGGAGCCAAGAGTCAGGAGTTACTGATAAGGTAGAAGATGAAGAGATGCACAGAAGGGAACTAGATACCACCTGGTTTCGGAAGGGGATCAGGAATCAGGCTGGTCAACACAGAGAGCCTCTGGGGTGTGGGGATTACCTACAGCAAGCAGGCAGTATTTTCTATGAAGGCTGGAATGGGCCTGTTCTGGGAAAAACAAATTCAGATCACCTGGGTAAAACTGGCCTTAATTATGAAAAAGTCTGAATTAGGGGCTTCCCTGGTGGCGCAGTGGTTGAGAGTCTGCCTGCCGACTCAGAGGGCGCGGGTTCGTGCCCCGGTCCGGGAGGATCCCACATGCCGCAGAGCGGCTGGGCCCGTGAGCCATGGCCGCTGAGCCTGCGCGTCCGGAGCCTGTGCTCCGCAACGGGAGAGGTCACAACAGTGAGTAGGCCCGCGTACCATAAAAAAAAAAAAGTATGAATTAAAGAACATTTTAAATAAAATGCAATTTTTATGTTCTCAGTTATATTCAATAACATGGGTTTCTCTGTGCAAAGCAATTTGTTCTCTTACTAAGCATGATCTTATTTGTCCTCTTAATTTACCTACAATTCTTCATAGATAGTACAGAAATGAACTGTAGTCCCTGCCTTGTCCAAATGATGAAAGGTATTTTATGAATGAATTGCCATTAATGAGGTTTTCCCTGCTGTCTGGCTCCCTCGTGCTTCATCTTTTATTCTGATAGGCAGCTCTAGTCTGTTTTGCTACTTCTCAGCTTACTATCCTCTTCTGTAAACTCAGGTTGTTGTGGCAGAGACATCTCAGGACAGAGTTATACCCAGAGTCCTTCCAAGAGTGGAGAGAAGCGGTGATGCTTAGTTAAACAAGAAGTCAGAACCCTCCGTGATAGCAGCGTCTATTAGATTCTCATGCTGGTTGCCTTCTCCTGGCTACTTGGAACTGGAATTCCCTATGGCTGGAAATGACTTCCCCAGATGTTATTCTTGCAGAATCCCTAAAGCCAGGTGCTGCTTTGATTCAGGAGGCTCAGGAAATAAGTATTTTTGAAGTACCTTCTAGCCGGGGGAATCCCCATTCACCTCCTTCCATCCTGAAGAACCAGATTCGGCAACTCTGCTGAGGCTGACAAGAAACACTGGAGCCAAAGGCCGGCAAAGAAGAGTCCTTTCATGTACCAGTTCTGATTGGTAGTAGCTGTCTGGAGCATGCCACTGAGAAAGATTCTGAAGGACACTCAAATCTATGGGAAGGCATATGCCATAATGGGTTAGTAATGTCTGCCGTGGACAGTGACGGCAAGTGGCAGAATGTGGGCTGGTTCTGTGCTATTACAAGTCACAGTTGCCCCACAAATTACCTTCTGAAAAATCCTTAACGAGCATCTAAGACTCTTCTGGTTGTGAAAATAATCATGAGAATCGACGATTCACACAGAAACAGAATATAGTAAGGAGCTACAGCCTGTTGAGAACGTATCTGCCCACCCTGGAAAAGGGCCCTGATTCTGAGAGGAATGTTTGATTAAAAGAGGGAAAAAAAATCCTTGTTTACAGATTCCTGGTGAAAAGAAGAGGAAAAGAAAACCAAGGGAAGGGTGATGTTTTCTAGTTGTTAAAGTTAAGGAAGCTCGTGGCAAAAGCCAAAAACTCCACAAAGAAAAAAGTAAGGAATTCCCTAGTGTCCTACGTGCTTACCTCCCTCCTCTGCCAACATTTGAAGAACAGTACAAATGTTTAGGCGATGATTTTTCACCTCTGTGGTATTTCCATTCCTCTAGGTGTTGGTCCTTTTTCATATAACTCATATTACTTAATAAAAGTATGAATAAAATATTGAAAAAATGTTTAACTTTATTTATTTTTGGCTGCTGCATTGGGTCTTCATTGCTGCACATGGGCTTTCTCTAGTTGCGGTGAGTGGGAGCTTCTCTTGTTGTGGAGCACAGGCTCCAGGCGCATGGGCTTCAGTAGTTGCGGCCTGTGGGCTCAGTAGTTGTGACGCACGGGCTTAGTTGCTCTGCGGCATGTAGGATCTTCCTGGACCAGGGATCGAACCCAAGTCCCCGGCGCTGGCAGGCAGATTCTTAACCACTGCGCCACCAGGGAAGTCCCTGAAAAAATTTTAAAACTGGCAAACCTTAACAAAGATGGGTATTTCATCTCTGAGGACAGTGAACTTTGCAATGAGGAACTGGGCCTTAGGTTTAGGAAGGATTCTATTTAAGTTCTGCACCACAATTTCAACAAAGTGGCTGCACAGATCCAGTTGGTGTGGCTCGTACTCCAACACCACCACCAGAGTACCAGAGGCTTGGCCCGAATGTTCCCATCACAGGGCATCAGTGGCCAGAGGCAGTTCTCTTGGCCAGTCAGGATGACTGACAAATCATTGGATCTTTTTCCACTACAGGGTGCCAAACTGTGCACTCAGTGACTCAGAAATCAGGTCCACTTCAACACACTGTGCTATGAAAGGAAAACAAAGTCTATCAAGTAACTCTTTTCATTTTAAGTTCCCATTTGTTCTTTTTCATTCTTTTAGCATTTCAACATGTTTTGGAGTGCGCGGCAGGAGACGGAAGCAAGAGTAAGGGGAAGAGACTTCCCTTAGATGCTGGAATCCATTTTTGCTGGGTCAGCTACACGATGCCAAAGTGGGTCACACCAATCATCGTATGGTACCCTAGAGCCGGGACTGAGCCTGAAGACTTGGACAGTGGTAATGCCAGATTCACTGCAGAGCAAGAGGGCTCTTCTGAGATCCACCGAGTAGGCTTGAGAGAGATGGATGGAAACATCACAAGGTACAAGAAAGGATAAGCAAGAGATACGGTCACAAATCCTGCATGGCGTGTTTGTTTCACTGGGATGTTCCAAGTGTGTTGAGTGATTATGGGTGTTTGGGTTTTGCTGGTTACTTCTAAGGTTTTGTCTTTATCCAGTAACTTGAAAGCACAATCTTCCAAGCTTACAGGAAAAAAAAATGCTTAAATACTTTATGTTTTTCTCAACTCTGGTCTTCTTTAGGCTTCTAAATTAAATGTCTAACAGTGTCAAATGCTGATTCTCCATAAAAAAGCATGGGGGAGTTATCCTAATATCCACCACTCTCTTCACAGCCATACCTTTATATATGTGCTGTGGTGTTCGATTCATCAACTACTCCCCAGACCTTCAAACCAGATACATAATCCTGAACTTGACCTCATTGAATGTAAAACTTTTCGGCAGCTTCATAGATTTACCAAAGGTTTTATTCAACCCCTACTCCCGGATTTTGCTTGCAAATTTAGCAAGTGCATTGCATAGCTCCTTTCCAAATCAAATCAGAGTAAGAAGGTAGCTATCATAGTGTCTGCCCTAAAGAAATGCTGAATATGCCTGTTACAATATTAATTATCATAAGGCTGATTATTTTGTGAAAATGCTGCTGTAGCTTGACAAGTCACCAATACATCAGTTTCTTTGAGACTGTTTTTGTTTTTTTTATTTTTAAACAGTCTGTCGTTATAGTCTTGGCTCAAAAACAAATATCAGCCTACATGGCAGGCTGATTATTCTGGGCTATTCAACCTCAGCAATCAAAATTCATGCCATATTGTATGTAGCTGACTGATCCCATTGAACCAGAATCAAGGTCTGAAAATCACAAGGAAGTGATAAGTGACTACACCAGCCCCACCCACAGTGGCCCTCTCCCAAACCGATTATATCAGAATTGCTCAGGAATGAGATACCTCTTGGGAAAAACACAAACTAAACAGAATCAGAACAGTGTCAATGGCTGCATCTATACAGACATGTCAGCCGAATTTAAGAAGACAGTTGAGAGCCAAATAGCAATGGAGGTTGGGGGAGTCAGGGTGCCTGAGGCTTGTCCCTTTATAGGGGAAGGAAACTTGCACATGAACTGTGCTCTAGTAGAGCCCGAAGTTACAGGGAACAGGGTCCCAAATATGGAGCCTGGCTCAGGCTCTCTGAACGTGGGTGAATGTGGCCACTAACAGCATGGTGGCCACTCTACTTAGTCATGCCTCAGGCTCACCTTGCTTTGGGATTTCTAAATGAAAACATAGATGGAGGCTTCTTTGCATTCAGCAACCGCCTGGAGCAGTCAGCAGGAATTCTCAGCCTGTGAAGGGGACTCTGCTCTGCAGAGACAATGACACACTGGCTGGCAGATTTCAGGCTTAGCTCACACTGGGAGTAGCAGAACCTCTTCTGAGCCACAGCTGAAAATGTGGCAACAGAGAGGGAAAACACAGACCAATTCTAGAGGCATGTGAGAGCCCTCCTGGGACTCCCAGAAACACTCTGGGGAAAGTTTAGAGAGGGCAAGAGTTGTCATGCAATAGGATTTTTTGGTGATGGAACTTGCAACTCAAGTTCCAATTCAAACTGGTTTAAGCAGGAAATTTATTAGCTCACATAATGAGTAATCCAAGGGGGCAGTGCTGACCTCCAGCATGGCTGGATTCAAGGTTTCAATGTCATTAGTCTGTCTCTGTCTGTATGTTTATCTCTGTTCCTGTCTCTGTTTCTCCTTCCGTGTCTCTCTTTCCCTCTGGTTCTCCCTTCTCAGTTCTGCTTTTCATTAAGAAGACTTTCCAAGTCAGGAAAACATCTACCAGGCTCATAACATATTTGTAGCCAGTGTTCCTAAAAAGGAGTGTAATCTCCCAGTATCCACATCATTTCTCAGAAGAACCCAAATCTGTGTGGATCGTGTAACTTGCCCATCCCAGAACCAACTGCTGTGGCCAAGAGTTTGAAATACTCTGATTCTCCAGCCTGACTCATGGCCCCTACTCCAGGGTTAGAGGTAGGTGAGGCCTGTTGGTTGATGTGCCCACAATGGGAAGAGCCTGTCCTCAGAAGGAAGGGGGAACAAAAAAAGAGGGACAAAAAGTTACAAAGGACCTCTATACTGTAGAGGCAGACAGGGGCTTGGACAAAACAACTATACGATTAACAACTCATTGTACAGCAGAAACTAACATGATATTGTAAAGCAATTATACTCCAATAAAAAGAAGAGAAAAGAAAAGAAAACTTTTAGCCAGAATTCACTGTAAAAAAAAAAAAAAGGAGAGAGAGATTAACTACTAAGAGAGTATCAATAACAAATCTGAGTACATTTGAGAAATATCTTATTGGCATCTTTGAGCCATTTTTACTGTTTCGTTGCTGATAGCCATCCTACCTCATTCCCCCCAGGCAACAGCTACTTGGATTTCTTGCTTTTGCTCCTAGATGAAAATACTTCTTTTTTTTCCTAAAATTTACGGACTTACTGAAGCACACCTTGATTGAACGTATACATGTCTATTTTCTTTTTCTGATTATGAGTAATGAAACAGTATGCTGGTCACCTTTCTGTCCTTAACACAAAAAGCAGTTTCTGCCTCAAGACCTTAGCATTGGCTATTCCCTCTGCTGAGATCACTCTTCCCTCAAAGATCCATGTGGTTAGCTCCCCCATCTTCTTCAAGTCTTTGCTTATCTTAATCATCCTAGTTAAAATTGTAAACTACCCCCTTCACCCCCTGCCTATCCACACTTCTGTTCTACTTTTTCTTTTTTTCTATAGCACTTCTTACTTTATAAAACTTTATAAAAATTACCTATTTCTTATTTTTCTTTTATACTGTTTGATCCTTATCCAAAAGCAAGCTCCAAAGGACAGGGATCTCTGTTGTATCCCAAGCACCCAGAATGCCAGAATGGTACCTGGCACAGAGTAGATGCTCAGAAAATATCTGGTAAAGGAATGAATTCCCCCAAAGCATCAAAAGCATAAGCAGACTGTGGTTAAAATTTTAGAAATGTTGGCACAAAACAAATAGCAATGACTAAATATTAGATATATATTCTAAAAATTCATTAAACAATTTCTGGCCACAGGAAATTTCTCTCCTTAGACCACAGTTTATTACCTTCGTCATAGGCTTCTTTTTTTTTAAGCCTTCTATTTTCTCTTCCTCTTCTCCACTTTCCTCTGGAACACTACAGATTTGCCTTTTTATTAGGAAGAAAAATTCAGTCCTCTCTTTTCTCACCTACTTGCATATGACATGCTCATGAGACCTCATCAGAAAATTCCACCAAGAAACATGATGGTGTTTCCCAATAAAAGAATCCCCTAGCTCTGAGATGGCATTGCTCCTCCCCAAACTGGAGTGAGTAGTAAGTTTTTGTTCTAAATAGAACTCTCTTTTGCTGCATATGTCAGTCTATCAGGAAATGTCAATGTCAGAATAATAACCTCAATGTAGAAGACTTAAAGGAGATTTTTGCTTATTTTCTACTTTTTTCCAAATAAACATGTAGCACTTGTATAATAAGAAGAACATTTTTTTAAAGTATTCTGCTCTATAATATGAGTGTGTACATCTAAAAAGTAAGCAGGTAGCTCTTAAGACATCTTAGTCAGTCACAGATAAAGTAAGTAGGAAAGGACCATAGACAGGAAAGGATGGAAGGAAGGAGCAAATGACTACCCAAGATTAATGAAGCAACTACCACTTCTGGTCAAGATGAAGGAACAGAGACCTTCCTCTTTAAGCAATTAGAAAACTGAATATAACTTACATATTAATGGTTTTCAGACACTGGACAGCAGGCAGTACACGACAGTGATCTTTGGTGAAAAGAAAACAAATGTGGTGAGCCCTGCACTGGATGGAATAACAGGAGACTGGAAGAGAGTTTATGGAGAGTTTCCAGGCCATAGGCAAGGGAGGGGAGACTCAGACAGAGCCCATCAGATTCCCCGAGCTAAAGATACAGGCTTGAGAATTCAGGGACACAAAACAGCTAGGATTTGAAGAGTAGAGTACTAGCAAGGACAGAGCTTCATGGAAAGGAGTGAATACATTTCATGGAAAGTAGAGAGCTGCAGAGAGGGAGAGAGATAAAGTTAGAGATAGAGATGGAGAGAGAGAGAGAGAAACTACACAGAGTTCCACAGGGCTTTCAGCTGAACTCTGGTCAGCATATGTGTGAGAAAGCTGCCTGATACTGGGGAAAGACTTGCAGGAAAGAAACAGGCAGAACAATACTTAGAGCTCATCCAAGGTTGGGAAGAGTTTATGTTCCTATCAGCCATGGAAAAATCTTCATAATATATAAGGACTCAGGTAGAGTACTCAGAAAGGTATTGCCTCAGTAGTGGGGAAAAATTAGCTCTAGACTAAATGCTACTTTTTCCCCAGCTAACAAAGCCTAACAGCATGCCTTGAAAGGATCAAATTGTTGCCAAGGAACTTAATTGCATTCTAGAACAAAGCTCAAGCATATTTAAAGAAATAGAAAAATATCTAGCACCCAACTAGGTCACAATATCTGGCATGCAATAAAAAATTACCAAACATGAAAAGAAGCAAAAGAATGTAACTCATAATTCAAAGAAAAATCAGTCAATAGAAATAGACTCAGAAATTATATAGATGACATAATTAGTAGGCAAAGACATTAAACATTTATTATAAATATATTCCATATGTCCAAGAAAGTGGAGGAAAACATAAGCATGATAAGGAGAGACATGTAAGATTAGGAAAAAAAAAACCCAAAACTGAAATTCTGAGCTGAAAATGACTGGATGGGACTAAGAGCAGATTAGACAGTGTAGAAGAAAAGGTTAGTAAACTTGAAGACAGGGCAATAGAAACTATCCAAATTGAAACACACAGAGAAGAAACTAAAAAAAGGAAAAAGTGAAAGAATAGAGAAACAGGAAACTGTGAGACAGCAGCTTGAAGCAGCCTAATAATAACAATAATAAGCAGCCTGGGTTCTAATCTAACCTCTTCTCTTGTTCCAATTATTAAAGGTCTCTGGGTTCTAATCTAACCTCTTCTCTTGTTCCAATTATTAAAGGTCTCTGGGCTTCCCTGGCGGCACAGTGGTTGAGTGTCTGCCTGCCGATGCAGGGGACGTGGTTTCGTGCCCCGGTCCAGGAAGATCCCACATGCCGCGGAGCGGCTGGGCCCGTGAGTCATGGCTGCTGAGCCTGTGCATCTGGAGCCTGTGCTCCGCAGCGGGAGAGGCCCACGTACTGCAAAAAAAAAAAAAAAAAAAAAAAAGGTCTCCAAAATTCATTATTTGTAAATCTATTAGAAATCTAGACTTCTCAGATATGGAAATCTATGGAATGGGAATGAAAACTCCCTTTCTTGTCAAGTTTTGTAATGGTTCAATGACTTATCTTTCTAGTGCCTGCGATGGAGCTTAACACAAAATAAGTAATCTTCAAATGTTCACTATGTTTTTCTTCTTTCCCTTCCCCCTGCCTTTGCAACATTTCTGCTGAGTGGCTTTCCCTCTCTTTCATTTCAGCAACCGTGGCCTGCATGCCATGTGCATCATCTTCTGTCTCCAGTTAGATGCCTTCTCCCCTCTGAGATGCTCCCATCAGTGGCTCCACCCTCCGCAGCCTCTACCCAGGCAGGATGCTGTTTTTGTGGTCCATACCCTCGTTTTCTAAGAGCACTAAGAAAGTGCCCCGGCCCATCCTCTCTGCTGGCTTCATTCTCATCCTCCTCTCCCTCTACTACTAAACCAGTTACAACTTGCATAAGGCAGGAATCAAAGGTCTGTTACAGGCCCAGCCCAGAGGAACAACTATAGGAAAAAGAGTAATAGTTAAGGACCCTGCAGTTAGTTCTTTCAGCATCACTGTGAGGTGATTTTCTCATAGATTCTCTAAAACTTCAGGTACCCTGGCTGCAGCCATCTAATTTCCAGCCTCGAAACTTCCTGCCCTGTTTCTACTGAAGTGAAAGACTTATAGGAGGTGTTGTAACCCTAACCATGGCTGAGAGAAGGTAAGAGCCACCTTGTGATTCAATGATCCCAAACCCAAATTCAAGAAGGCTTTCCCCCATTTCCCTAATTGGACTTGTCACCTCTTGTGTGTCCTTTATCTTCTCATTACCTAGTTCCACTCTTGCTTCTCCACATAATTGCCTCTTATTTTAACAATTGTTCTCCTGATTCAATGAGGGAAAGAGCTCATTTGAATTGATTTTTATGTTGAAGTCCTGCATTTCTGTCACTGTACTCTTGTACACTTGCTGTTTATATTTTGTAGGATAGTCATAAGTAAGCAGACTTATGATGTGTGACTGTCAAAAGTGAGCGATAAAGAAACTGAAGGAGAAGGAGAAGTAGGAGAAAGTGGAGGAGGAGGGCAGAGGGAGAAGAAGAGGAAATAGGAAATATATATGTAGGGAATCCATTGCCTTTGGAAGTTAGAAAAGCACATTATCAAGTTGTTTGGGAATTCTTTTAAATTCCCAGGATTCCTTTGGAAAGTTCAACCCTCAAAGGCAGTAACTGCACACATAACTAGCGTGCAACTAAAGAGCCATGTCCTTACTGTTATTTTCACTCATTGGCTGAATCAGTTACCTGAGCGTCTAGACTCAAAACAAAAGGTTCTAGGTACTCCAGACATGACCAATCCAGTTCAGGTTGTGTATTGGAATATTTCTTGAATACACACACACACACACACACACACACACACACACACACACACAAACACAAACATTTTTCTATGTGGAAAATGACAGGTTCCCCAAACTATCCAGTTTCTGATTAAAAACCTGAGCAAAACTTGGAAGTACAAAAATTGACATAATCTCATCTCTCTAAATGCTTTCCTGACTATATTAATTTAAATCAAAGCCAGAAAAATAGCAGAATACATTATAAAAGAATTCTGTAAAACCTGAGCTTCATATTTTTAACTTGTGGGGAATAAAGTGGTTTTATTTAATTTAAGCTGACTTTGTCCTTCCAGATGAGCTGTGCAATATCTTTGGCAATTAGTTCTCAGATTAGGAAACCTGAATTTTTTCTCGCTTTTCCCATCTTTTTCTTTCTTTTCAAATAAGACTGTTTTGTGAGCCACATTTCAGGATAGACTAAGTTGCCTCTGGCGTGGGAGTTAGATAAACTAGGAATCCATTCAGATCTAAAGAGGTCTGCAGTAGATATTCAGTTTCATATATTGGTGATACAGTATAGAGGACGATGCTCCTGGGCTTAATTCCCCTCAGTCCTTCTGTACCTTTCCAGCTCTCTCTGTCCTTCCTTTCCTGAGCAGAGAGAAGGCAGGGTCACAGTATGAAAACAGATGAGACAAAGCAGGGACCTGTGATAACTGTCTTTCTCCACCCTAATGGAGACATAGGACTCAGAGTTTGATAAGCCAGACTGCACCAGTTAGCTGTAGAATCAGATTATTATTTTGGCAAACTGAATCGTTTCAATTCCCGCCACCGATTTTGGACAGTCAGCAACAGATGTCATGGCAAGTCTGACGTTGCTATCAAGTTTAGCCCATTAGAACTGGTATCTGTATGGGTTTTTTATTTTTGTTTGTTTGTTTTTGATAGTCAGAGACTGAAATTTTTAAACTTAAAAATTAATATAATAAAGGACAACAAAGTATTTTAAGATAAAAATGTGAGAAGACAAATGAAAAACTGTAATAAACCTGAGAAAAAGTAATTATTTGAACAAGATAATTCAAAGGTTGAAACATGCGTGGCTCAAGGATTTCCTTTTTTTTCTTCAAAGAAATTTTGTTTTTCTTAATTCCCTTGACATCTGAATAAAATTCTCAAAGCCAAGAGGGACTTAGGGACAAAACCTGGAAACTTATGTGAAATGTGCATTCTGGCTGCTTGGAGGG
Organism: Neophocaena asiaeorientalis asiaeorientalis; assembly: GCF_003031525.2. Lineage (NCBI taxonomy): Eukaryota > Metazoa > Chordata > Mammalia > Artiodactyla > Phocoenidae > Neophocaena > Neophocaena asiaeorientalis. The sequence continues at coordinate 2,434,497 of NW_020185320.1, forward strand.
ATTTCATGGAAAAATTAAAAACATAAGTCTTTTTTCAATATATTGATTTTTATTTAGTATGTTTCTACATTACTTTTCAATACAAATGAAAGTACAATTATGCTTTATCTTTTCTTTGAGGTAATTGACAGTTTTTAACACTTTCAACTTGTGTCTAGGCTTATTATGTATTAAAGCTTACTTTATATAAACGTTTTAGAGGATTTTAAAGGTTAAATCTTTTAAAGGTGCTCATTCTTACAAACAATATTGATGAGAAAAATAATTTTCACAAAATACAGTTAATCTAAGACTTCTTTTGAGCACTTGAGAGAAAAGTACAACTTTGTAATAGGCTTGACAAATTTTTATTATTTCCAGCCACTTTTCGGGTCTTATACACCTGGTAGTATTTGTTCTTTCTAAACTCTTCCATCTAATTTTAGAAGAATTTTGATTTGGAATCCAAGGCACATTTCCTGAGGAAAGGATATCATTTTGAGTGACTTCACCTCACCACACCACACAGCCCCTCCATGTTTCAGCCTACACTTCCCTGGGTGACTTCCCTCTATTGGGAGCCATGCCTTGGTCATTCTGATTACCCAGGGAGCATCTTAAGTGGACTTCTCTTTAAGAAAATGTATACTTCTTCAAGTTTAAAGGAAAGCCAAATTCAAGGTTTCAAATTCTATTGTGATATTTCATTTTAAAAGATAAAACATGGTATTTCTTTGCTTTTAATGAGAAAAAAAGCTTTTGAAAAAGTAAGTGTATAACTAAAAGCAAGACAATTATAGCCACTTAAAAATACTAAACTACACATCTATAACCAACAGAATGTCAGCTGTACTTGTGTTTGTGGGTAGATGTTCATTTTTTAACGTGATTCTACATTCCAAATTGTTTTTAATACACTTGTATTACTTTTGTGATGAAAAAACACCCATAAAGATTCAAATAAATATTAACCTAATGAGATAACTTAACACTTCAAGTTCTTGCTATAATCTTTTTTTTTTTTAACATCTTTATTGGAGTATAATTGCTTTACAATGGTGTGTTAGTTTCTGCTTTATAACAAAGTGAATCAGTTATACATATACATATGTCCCTATATCTCCTTCCTCTTGCATCTCCCTCCCTCCCACCCTCCCAATCCCACCCCTCTAGGTGGTCACAAACCACCAAGCTGATCTCCCTGTGCTATGTGGCTGCTTCCCATTAGCTACTGGTTTTACATTTGGTAGTGTATATATGTCCATGCCACTCTCTCACTTTGTCCCAGTTTACCCTTCCCCCTCCCCATATCCTCAAGTCCATTCTCTAGTAGGTCTGCATCTTTATTCCCGTCTTGCCCCTAGGAGTTTTTGCTGTAATCTTTTGTTCATAATTCAGATGCAGTAAACCATACCAATTTATACTAATGCATGTGAAAAAGCCTTCTCTAAAGGTTTTCCGGGTATTCTTCAATTTAACTAAGACTTTTGAGGATAAAATCTGTATCTTACAAACAGGAATACTAGCTTCTTAACATCATTGAGGAAAGGAAGAGCTGTGCTTGGAAGAAAATATCCAGTGGCACCTAAAGAGTAGAGCTGGAGCCTGTAAATGCTCCCCAGTTTCCACAGGAAATACATTCTGCCAAGAACACAGGCTGGACAGGAGAAGGAGGGAGGCTGCAAGTCATCCCCACTGCCTCCTTACCTTCTGTCACTGTTGGAAATATCAGAAGCAACCCAGGAATTTTGCCCAGTTCCCCCATTTCTGCTCTAAAGGGTGGGGGATGAAATACAATATCCGTTATCCATGAGGATACAAGCTCCAGGACTGCTCTCACTAATGAGCAGGTGAGAGCCTGACATCAGTAGATACCTTATAAAAGTATGTTGAATGAATAAATGACATGGAAGAAACATGCAGTATTTCATTTAGCGTTTTTGGTTTTTGTTTTGTTTGTTTATTTTGTTTTGTTTTTGTCTGTGTGTGCCCGTTACAGAATAAACCCTCTTAGGGGCAAGAACATGACCTTCTCAGTATCTAGTACAGTATTGGTACATAACTAATTTTAAGGAGTGTCCAAAATTCTTAAGTCACAGGGTAACACTATGGAAACAGGAAGTACAGTATAGTGTTTAAATGTTTAGACACAGGGGCCCAGCCTGCCTGGTTTCAAATCCAGCTCCACCCCTATGAGCTGTGTAAGTCTGGGGCAGGTGACATAACTTCTTTTTTAAAATAGAGATAGTAACAGCACCTACCATACATGGTAGTTGCAAGAATTAAATAAATTGAAACACCAAAAATGCTTAGAACAAACCAAACGCATAGTGAGTATGATATGTGTCTCCTGTTTTATTAATTTTAACTTTTAGCCTAGGTTTGAAGTCTTCTAACCAACTCTAGCCTCTAGGTTTTTTTAGTTCGTTTACTCTCAGAAAAACACAACTTCCTGTTTCTAAGGAGGGAGAAAAGCTTTTAAAAGTTATAAAAAGACTCAAAGCCTCTTGGACATCAAATAGCTCTTACAAAACAACATTTTGATGAGTTAAGTGTAAAGGAATCAAAAACATACGGATTAAATTTCCTTTATAATACACATGGGCTTAAAATGAAGAGAAAAGTGCTTAGCAAAACACACTTTGGGTCTGTCAAACCCAAAACATTGAAAACCACTTCAAGACATTCTGCAGATCCACAGCAGAACGAGATCCCCTCCATCCACATTTAAAATCCCCTCCTCTGGACTCCTGAGCTCCCAACTAGTCCACAGCTTGTCATCTCTTGATCCATCTTCTCAAAGGATAAACTTCCCCCGATTTATGAGAAAGTACGCTGCACCTCAGAAGCAGGACATAAGCAATTTATAGATTAGAAGGCACAAATAGGCCATCATTGGCAGATGATTTTCATTTCAATATTTTATTGAAGATCTCTACCGCATGTGAATGCAACGATACGTGCTGCATATGCGAAAACTAAGATGTAGCCAAACGTCTTGTAATTTTTCTTTTTGCAGCATAACCATGAGTAAAAGGTAATTTGGACATCTGAAAGTATTATTCAGGATGAAATAATATTCTAAAAATTGTTTTCTGCATAAAAATAAGTTTTTCTAAGGTAATTTTCACATTGAGAGTCTTGATTCCACTCTGCACGTTATCAGGATTGGAAAACATGCAATTGCCTGACCTGGACACTCTTTTCCTCGTGTATTAAGTCTATGAGGTGTGCTATAGCTCTAATTTAAGAAAGTAAAAAAGTTTCAGGTTTTAGATTTCTTTTGAATAGTTTCCTACACTGAATCCCTTTACCCGTTTTCATAAAGGAGCAAAGAAAAGCAGCCTGCAAAACTAACTGATATCCCGGAAAAGCAGCCAGGAATACAAAAAAACCAATGTTAATATTAATGAGCTGGTCACATTTAAAGAAGCAATTTTTTAAATAACACTGGTAGCTATGATCATCTGTTATTTTTTCCTGCTAAGCCCTACTACCTCAGAGTCTTTCCTGTAGTAACCTGGATCCAATATCATAAGACTTTATGTATCAGTTAGTAAGTCTCTTTGAAAATAAAATATTAAGTTAAAATAGAAAAGAGGTTAATGTTTCTGAAAATATCTTAAGTTGAGATTGGAGGGTGGCAAAACTAACTTAAAACATATTTCTCTATTTTGAAATGTATTACTTTATTTTTTTCTTTTTTTGTTTCTTAATGATTTACATAAAAAGATACTGGCCTTGAAAGTATGTTTCCCTGTTTAAGAGAAATGTGGGTGACCCCTTCCTTTAGGGACAGTTGGATTCTCTTTGAGTGGGAAGTTTACCACTAAAAGAACTATTGTCAGCACAAAACGTTGACCTGATATGCACATATATTTTCTCATTTTTAGAACGAATTAAAAATTTGATGACTAGAGACACTAGTTTGCATTTCATTCATTTTGTTGAAATATCACAGAAGAACTCAGTACAGGACCTATTATGATCTGCACCAATTCCCTATCCACTGTTCCAGTTTGCCTAAGAAATTTCTTTTTGATGAATTCATAACCAGATTTTCTGCAGACAGTTTATCTTGGCTCACTAGAGACTGGGAAGCACTTGATCAGTCATGGAAAGTGTTTCAGTTATAAAATACAAATAACCACTCTGAAAGTAAAATTTTATGATAACCATTGCACTTTATCTATATTTTGATTTCTTTTTTTTAAATAAATTTATTTATTTTATTTATTTATTTTTGGCTGCATTGGGCCTTAATTGCTGTGCGCAGGCTTTCCCTAGTTGTGGAGAGAGCGGGGGCCACTCTTCGTTGTGGTGCGCAGGCTTCTCATTGCAGTGGCTTCTCTTGTTGTGGAGCACGAGCTCTAGGCGTGCAGGCTTCAGTAGTTGTGGCATATGGGCTCAGTAGCTGTGGCTCGTGGGCTCTAGAGTGCAGGCTCAGTAGTTGTGGCTCACGGGCTTAGTTGCTCTGCAGCATGTGGGATCTTCCCAGACCAAGGCTCAATCCCGTGTCCCCTGCTTTGGCAGGCAGATTCTTAACCACTGCGCCACCAGGGAAGCCCTGCATTTTGATTTCTTATAACCAAAAAGGATAACATATCTCAGATATCTACAATTTTTGCCATAGTAAAACATGTCAAAATGTTCAAAGATTTCACCTTTAGACAGGAGAACCAGTCAAAATTAGTGAAAAGACTATATTATGGATTATTTTCAAGAATATATTTGAATTAGTTTAAATTTTTTAAGTGACTCAAAATAATCTAATAAAGTTACCTTATACTTCAGTGATTACTTTGTCTGTATTTATTATTATTCATATGTAAATAAGAATTTCTGGAATAACTAATAATGTATAATGCAAAATGAATAATTAATAAAGCAGGCTATTCTTTAATAGTATAAACATTTCCCAGAAATCTTGATTATGACATCAATCACTTAAGAAAGAAGTAAAAAAAAAAAAATTCAGCCCAGCCAAAACCATCAAACCATCAAAAATATCAAATGAATGAAAATCAAATTAACGAAGGTTTAGTACAACTAACATACATTATACAAAGAAAGTGACCCCAGGCGCTCACTACTTGACCTATTTCAAATCTCATGAACTGGATTGACTTTTAAAATCAACAGCTATAAGAACAACTGTGGTCTCTGACTACTTGTAGTCACTCAAATATGGAAGTATAATGGCTATTTGATCCCATAAAGATATTAAAATAGCATAATAGCAGTCATCAAAATAAAGTCTGTAGGTCTATCATGTCTTTTTTTTTTGCAGTATGCGGGCCTCTCACTGTTGTGGCCTCTCCCGCTGTGGAGCACAGGCTCTGGACGCGCAGGCTCAGCAGCCATGGCTCACGGGCCCAGCCACTTGTGGGATCTTCCCGGACCAGGGCACGAACCCATGTCTCCTGCATCCACAGGCGGACTCTCAACCACTGCACCACCAGGTAAGCCCTGTCATGTCTATTAAGAAATACTGTAATTAACCTCCTTTCTCTTATGGAAGCTAATGAAAAGGACTCTAGGTTCACTTATTCATCAACTACGTACTGAAGATCTAGTATATACTAGCCATTGAGGAACCTAAGAGAAATAAGATGTCATAGTTTAACCATAGGTTATAATTTATTTAAAATTAAGACTTAAAGCCTGAAAAAATACAGAGTTGAAGGAGACCTCAGAGGTCATCTAATTCTAACCTCTCATTTTAATCCCCAGAGCAGTCAAAAGATTTGTCCAAATTAAGTGCCATTTGGTGTGTTTAAAAGTTAGAAAAGAATGATGCATAATTTATGCTCTTTTGACATATATGTAAAGTCTAGTGCATTAATTTATGTAGCAACCATTTATCACTTCACAACCTCATAACTGTCTATGCCATTCTTTGGCTCAAAATAGGTTTGTTTGCTGTTTCCTTGAAGTAAAATCTCTGACTGAACATCCACTTTGCTAATTAATAGCTATTTAATCAAGGCTATATGCTGATTCTTCTTAGGACCTGTTAATTTGGTTATGTGTCATGGTCTTAAATCTGACTAGGCATCTCATAAATACACTTGAAGTAATCTAGGCAAGACATCACAGCTAAATCAAACAAAATCCATTAGCCTTGCTAGAAGAACTACTCAGCCTTAATATCCTACTGAAAATGAATCTGTAGAACATGGACCTTGTTGATAGCTATGCAGAATTATTCCATGATTGTTCAAGGATCATTCAATTTTTTTTCTCTCTCTCTCTAATTATCTCCATATCAGCTTGCCCTGCATCAGCAGCTAAAGTCCATTCTCTGCTCATGTTCAGCCGAGTATAACTATTTTGAAAAAGACATTATCTATGGTGACTAGAAGATCTTGTTAATCTTCTTCCAGACAACCTCAGTTTCATTCAGATATTCATTACTCAGGCAGGGTGATCCTGTAAGCAGCTGAAAGATAAATCTGCATTAGTTTAAGTCAGTCATGTTTTTCCCATTCTCCTTCCCAACGATAAGTGTGCCCATAGCTGTGTAAGAGGAAGTCTACAGGCATCTCTCTGGGAAAGGTTTCTATAGCTAGATGGTTAGCTGACCCCTAAAGTTTAATTTTCCCCTTTCATAGCAGGTTTCTAGGAAACAGCTGACTATCCAGGCACCATATTTCCAATCCCCCTTTTCATACATAGAATTATGTGGTTAGTTCTAGCCAATGGAATGTGATCAGAAGATACTCACATATGCAGCCTGCATTCCCCACCAACTCTTCCCCATTCTGCAGCAACCTTGGATGTCATGTCTGAAGAAGGCAGCATCATATAACTCTCTAGTCTGAGGTTTGACCAGAAATATCTGCACTGGAATTTGCATGAGTGAGAAATATTATGTGAAGATACTTCTCTAAATCCTACTTCTTATTCAAGGAACAGAGGCAAGATGTGGTACAGAAGAAAGAGTAAAGGTATCTAGTCTTCATCTACATATGCAAGCACTGTAGATGTTTTAGTCTGGATACTTTTTTACTCCAGGCTTTGGTTTCTTCATCAGTAAAATTACAGGGTTGGGACCAATGGCCTTTAAACGTTTTATAGGCATTACATTCTATGATCTAGGATGCCAATGTATCAGTTATCCATTGCCACAATATTCTTTAGTATTGAATATAATCTACTCCTATCCTTGTGAACTCTCAAAGGTGATGAGGCAGATCCTTCTTAGGACAGGGCCTTACAGTGAGCAAAAACTGCTGGAAGTGGAACGAAAATCAAGCAGGATGGGACAATGGAGGCAAAGAAAAGAAAACATCCAGATAAAGTGCAGGAGAGAAAATGAACCAAGAAATCTCAAAAACCAAGGCACCATATTTTTTTAATACCACGTGAAAACAATTGAAGAGTGTGCTCAGTAAAGTTAGAAAATCCATCTAAGCCAAGTCTCCTTCTGAAGCTCTGGAAAACTAACTCATATAAACTAAACTTCACAGAAAATTATGAAGGTCGAATCCCATGGTAAGTTACTGTAAGAAAAAAAAAAAAAGAGAAGAAGTAGAATCACAGTCCCATAAATAATTACCATATTCCAGTAACACTCAAAAAAACAGATCAAAACTATAATGTAGCATTTTAAAATGAGCTAAAAGACATTAAGAAAATGATGGTACAAGACATGAACAATAGACCTAAATAAGAATTAGAAAAATTTGGAAATGAGATGATATATTTAAAGAAAAGTTGAAAATAAAGGAAAAAATATCATTTTAGAAATGAAGACTCACAAAATAGAAGGATCACAAAAGTAAATAAACTCAACAAAAAATGCCTTAAGAAATTGGTAAAAAGAATGAAACATCTGATGCAAGAGGCAAGAGATATGGGAACATATGTATATGTATAACTGATTCACTTTGTTATAAAGCAGAAACTAACACACCATTGTAAAGCAATTATACTCCAATAAAGATGTTAAAAAAAACGAAACATTTGAAAATCAAAAGTAAATGAAGAGAGAGGAGGGAATGGAGAGTTACTGTTGAATGGGCAGAGTGTTTCAGTTTGGAAGATGAAAAAATTCTGGAGGTGGATAGTGGTGACGACTGCACAACATGGTGAATGTGCTTAATGCCACTGGGTTGTTCACTTAAAAATGGTTAAACGGTATATTTTACCTTGTGTATATTTTACCTCAATTTATAAAAACAAATGAAGAAAGAGGTTGAAAAATAAAAGGGAAAAAGAAGAAGCGACAAATATTATTGATAGTCAAAAAGTTTCTGAAAAAGAAAAAAGACAAGAAAATAAACATAACACTAAGATTCAAGAAAACTTTCCTGAAACTGAAAAAGAAAATTGGAACAACATGTTAGAAGAATGCACGTACCTGAGAATATTGACTCAGAACAACCAGTATCTACACATAATTTAGTAAAACCAATGGGCTTTTGAAAACAGAAAAAAATCCTTTTTGCATCTATGCTGAAATAGCACATGATTTATAAGGGGAAATAAAGAGGCTTTTTTGACAGGAGCATATAATACCAGAAAAAAAATGAAGAACACATTGAAGACACTCAAGGGAAGAGAATGTAAAATGTATAAAGACCATTGACAAATTGCTGTCAACATGTAGGAACTCAGGGAATTTCATTCCCATAGGTCTTCCCTTTAGAATTTACGAGAGAGTGAGCTTCAGACAGTTAAAAGGACTAGAAGGACATGGACATAAGGACTGGGGTTGAACACTAAATATGTCATTACTTACAGAACTAAAATTTAATGAGAAAGTTGTTCTAGATGGTAAAGAGCATAGGAGCTGATAATATAGATACAACAATCATGAAAAAGGTAGGGGAAGAATAGGGTGAGAAGATGGAAACAAACCTAACTGCTTTCAGTAATCATGATGGTGATCTCAATAGACGTTTTGTTATTCTGAGACTGTCCATGTGTAACATGATATAAAGGAAGTGAGTAATTCTGGGACATTCTAATTTGTTCATCCTCTAAGTCCTTGAGAACTAAGATTCTCATTATAGACAGAAGAAAATACAGATGGAATATAGACAAGGTAAAGGATAAACCCTGTAGTCCTGTATTTGAATTGGAAATATTAGAGAGAATTCTCTGAAAAAGCCTAGAAACAATGATAGCCTAGAAACAGCCTAGAAAAAGCCTAGAAACAATGATAAGCTTAGTTCCATTGAGTGATCCTAAAGCATACAGCCTATTAAAAAACTATTTCTTTTAAAAAACACCTGTGCTTCTTGGAGAAATGGCTGATTCTAAGTCAGGAGCAAGAAATATACAAGATGACCTGAAATATCTTGACGTACCAGAGAGCAAGGAAAGACCATTCTATAATGTCAGAAGACTTTGGAGCCAACTTGAAAGAAGCGCCCATTGGCCAAAAGCAGGACAAAGAATATCAAGAAGGATAAAAATAATAATCAATAGAAACCCAACCAATATATTTATATTTTGTAATGATATTTAAGATAATCTAATTGGTCATCTGCACAGAATAACGGAGAACTGCTTCATTATCTTAAAAATTGGGTAAATAGAAAAAGAATCATATGCTTATGCTTCCACTCCTATCTGAATTGGGTAGCCAATTAGTAGATGAGAGAAAGCATCTCCTTATAAAATTATGCCAACTAATAAATGAAAAAGAAGTGATAGAATTAAGTATTACATTTTTTGCAACCTCAGTGAATTAATATACCTAAACTTTGAACATCAACTGCTATAAACATTACAAAAGAGCAAAAATCAAATATAATGAACCTCTTGGTAGAAACCATAGTATTGTCAAAGAGATTGAACCTGAGTCTTATTGTCAGGATCCAGCTGCCAATCTCCAGGAAATACAAAGGACAGAGGAGCATGTTGAACTGTACTATGAGTATGAGTCAGCAAAATCGGGACTGTTGCCTCTGGACAGGTCAAATGCTCCGGGTTCTTCACAGATATATTATAAGAAGAAGAAAGAAATGGTTGAGGAAGATATAGATTAAAAGAGGCATAAAAGAGGGGTAGGGAAGAGAAAGATTGGGAGTTTGGGATTAGCAGAGGCAAACTATTATGTATAGAATGGATAAACAACAAGGTCCTACTGTACAGCACAGGGAACTATATTCAATATCCTGTGACAAACCACAATGCAAAAGAAGATGAAAAAGAATATGTGTGTGTGTGTGTGTATGTAACTGAGTCACTTCGCTGTGCTGGAGAATAACACAACATTGTAAATCAACTATACGTCAATAAAATTTAAATAAAGAGGCATAAAAGATGCATCAAGTTTTCTAAAATGGGCAAGGCTGAACTAAAGATGCTCACCTGGGTGATAAAACTATAAAGAAATGCAAGGAAATGCTCACTATACACAACAGGATTGTGGTTACTTTTGCAGGGAGGAAAATGCTGTGATTGGAACATGTTCCTGGAGGTATATCTGGAAAGGATGCTGTATTAGTCAGGGTTCTCTAGAGAAACAGAACCAGTAGAATATAGAGAGAGACAGAGATAGAGCTAGAGATGAAGATGGAGAGACAGAGATAAAGATATAGGTATATAAGTTCATGCAATTCTGGAGTCTGAGAAGTCACACAATCTGATCTGTGGTCTTAAGCTGGAGACGCAGGAGAGCTGATGGTGTAAATCCCAGTCTGAGGGTCGGGAGAACATACAATATGTTCCAGCTCAACAGCGAGGCAGGAGCAAAGGGTCAAGTACCTCCTTACTCCGCTTTTCGTTCTATCCACACCCTCAGTGGATTGGATGGTGCTCACCCACATTGAAGAGGGCAATCTACCTTACTGAGTCCACAGATTCAAATGTAATCTTGTCTAGAAACGTCCTCACAGACATGCCCAGAAAGCAATGTTTAATCTGGGCATTCTGTGGCCTGTCAAGTTAACACATAAAATTAGCCATCACAACTGGCAATATTCTATTTCTTAAAATGAGTGGTGTTTCAAGGCTGTCGCCTCATAATAATTTCCTAAACTATACATTTTTGTGTATGTGTTTTTCTGTACCTATGTTTTATCTTACAATAAAAGGTAATAAAACAAATAAAATACAAGCATATCCCATATCAAATATAATTTATATACCTATATGAAAGATACATTGTGTAGGCAAGAATATTTTTTAAATGAATCATTTTTTAAATGTTCCAACCTGCTGTGCAGAGCCCAGGATTCTTAATATAATAGAGAAAGTATTATTAATAATGTAGCCTCTTTTTTTTCTTTTTTTGGCCATGCCACATGGCTTGTGGGATCTTAGTTACCTGACCAGGGATGGAACCCGTGCCCCTGAAGCAGAAGTGCGGAGTCCTAAGGACCACCAGTGAATTCCCAATAGTGTAGCCTCTTTAAACATAGGCAGTATCTCGAATATCTTTTATGTTATCCCGTGGGCCTAGAACAATGGAGAGAATCTAACAGGTACCATTTACTGAGAGATCACAGTGTTGTCGGCCCTATGACAATTGCTCTACGTGAATTAGCTCATTTAATCCTCCTACAACCTTAAAAATAGTGATTGTAATTACTTTAAAGAATATTCCAGATAAAGAGACTGAGGCTTAGAGAGGTAAAGTCCCATGCCTAAGTTCCTCCGACTTAAGTGGCACAGCTGGAATTGGAACCCATATACTCTAGAGCAGGTTTTACCTCTGAAGTCAATGTTCAACAAATACTTGTCTAATTGAATTTTTTTCAGTGAAAAACATTTTGTCCACCTACTTTCTGTTCACTGCATCACACTAGACACACAAAAAATCAGATAATTATATTTGTGTTGGACTTAAAATTTTATACGAAATTAATGTAAATAATATATCAAGTTAATGAAACACAATGTATCAAACAACATTTCGTAATTTTTACTGTCAAGATGAATCTTTAACTCAGGTGATTTTCATAAATTTAACTGCTTATTTAGGTAAATATAGGAAGTCGATACTGTACAGAAAAAATAGATAATTATTTTTATCAAATTAATAAGCATGAACCTTTTGAGCGGGGGTATCTTAGAAAGTTGTTCTTGGGCTTCCCTGGTGGAGCAGTGGTTAAGAGTCTGCGTGCCACTGCAGGGAACACGGGTTCAAGCCCTGGTTTGGGAAGATCCCACATGCCGCGGAGCAACTAAGCCCGTGCACCACAACTACTGAGCCTGTACTCTAGAGCCCGTGAGCCACACTACTGAGCCCGCAAGTCACAACTACTGAGCCCGTGTGCCACAGCTACTGAAGCCTGCGCACATACACCCCATGGCCCGCAACAAGAGAAGCCACCACAATGAGAAGCCCGCGCACCACAGCAAAGAGTAGCCCCCGCTCATCACAGCTAGAGAAAGTCCACGTGCAGCAACAAAGACCCAATGCAGCCCAAAGTAAATAAATAAAATAAAATAAATTAATTAAAAAAAAAGTTGTTCTATTCAAAACAGCATTTATATCATCCAGTTTAACCTTAGGTGTTCTAAGAACAATTCATATAGACTATATTATTGGATAATGAACTATCCAGAAGAATGAAGACTCTCAAAATACCCTTATGTGTAGTTGTTTGAGGATAAGGAAAGTTCACAGTATTACTGGGAAAGGTAACCCAAGGAATTATGAATGTGAATACCTGAACTAAACTCCTCAATTAATAATTTTCTGGTGCTTTATTAAGAGAGGGAGCTATAAGAAAAATTCCACTCAAATAAGAGCCACAGTGGGAATTATGAGTTGACTGTTCAATATCTCAATTTCAGTAAGATGAATGATTTTAATAAAATTGTACATGGAATACTACATTCTAGAACCTCACTATATTTAAGGATACTTTTACATTATGCAATTAAACTTTGGAATCTATTATACATAAATATAAAATGGTCTTTATTTCACAGTGAGGTAGTTATGGTCACATTCTATATTTGCTATTACAAATATTATTACTAACCTCATTAGAAACCATTTGCTTTCTGTTATTATCATTTGTATTGGGTTATACCCAGTAATATTTTGTGTGTTTTGTTACTGTTGTTATTTCCAGATTCTGGATCAGTTTAAAAATTCACTTACCTTATGATATCAATCTATCACCCTGTGACACCTTTTTCTTTCCTCCTTTCCTTCTACCTGTCTTCCTTTCTTTCTGTCATCTATCGATCAAATAATTATTAACTGCCTATAGTATACCAAACCCTATGCTAGATGAATACAACATGATTCTGCCTTCACGTATCTTAACGTAGAGGGGATACAGCAAATACACAGGTGCATATCACAAAATGTGGTATTTGCAAAGTAGAAATAAACTCTGGATGGTTTGGGAGCATAAGGAAGAAGCTCCCAAGCATAAGGAAGAAGCGTTGAGCTCAGCCTGGTAGGGGGGGTGGAGAGTGGCACACTTCTTTGACATCACCACCCTCAACAATGAGGGCAACTGTTCCAAAGCCAGTAGAGAGAATCAAAATTCTCTCAAATGTCTGCAACCAGACCTGTTTCCTTCCATAGCCTCCAACTCATTGCTCTCCTGAGCTCGGCCACCCTATTTAAAGCACCACTTTAAAAATGTTGCCCTTAAAGGACTAAGATCAGGAAACTGACAGCTCACAAAGTAGTCTGCTGGCACCAGGGCTCAAAAGAACAGCCCCTAAAAGCAGAGGCTCCACTCGTTAGCCCAAACACAAGTTGTTATAATCCCTTGCAGCCTCCTGTGCTTATATAATACAGGCCTTCTTCGATTACAAGACACTTTGAAGATCTCACCTTCTCCCATTACTTGTCTTCTACGTAAAATGCCCACAGATGTGAGTCTGTTAGAATGTGTGAGAACTGCAGTTGATAATTTATAAACCAGTACTTCCTAAGGTTTGAAATTTGGGGGAATTCAGTGGCACTGAAAGAGGGCCTGTTGCTGCGGGAGCGCCCCCTACTGACCATAAGGAGAAGTGTTATAAAACCGGAGGTAGGAGCTGACAGGCCTGGAAAAAATATTCAACACTTCCTGTCTAATAACAAGTATTTATTGAGTGTTATTTTGCGATACAAGAGGACTGACATTATACGTGCAAATGGCCAAAGCAATTACATATCTATTTTTTAATTTTAAAAACTAACACATTTCGGGACTTCCCTGGCAGTCCAGTGGTTAAGGCTTCACCTTCCAGTGCAGGGGGTGCAGGTTCGATCCCTGGTCAGGGAGCTAAGATCCCGCAGGCTTCCCAGGTAAAAAACAAAACAAAACATAAAACAGAAGCAATATTGTAACAAATTCCATAAAGACTTTAAAAATGGTCCACATCAAAAAAAAATCTTTAAGAAAAAACAAAAAAACTAACACATTTAATCATTTGACCCCTTCTAGAACAACAATCAGTCACAAAAGGAACTTGTGGTTTGGCTGAATTCAAGCATCATGGGAGTGCTTTGTTTCTGTTTTGTTTCTTCTCTAAATGTAATCAGGTTATGTACTAACTGAACAAGAAGAGAAAGACACAAGAGGGCACCTAGATAGACCATGTTCTTGCATGGGGACATTCAATAATATGAAATTGCCAACTGCCCCAGATACTTCTATAAATGTAACATATTCTTAATCAGAACCTAAATTGAATTCTTTAATAAATATGACAAGTTGACTCTATAGCTCATCTCTAAAAGAATAGACAAGGCAGTTTTTAGTCGATAAACCAAGTATTAGAACACAATAGAAAGCTATAGTAACTAAAACATCATGGTACTGGCAAAGTCAATACACCAGAAACAGACCCAGGTGTTTGGGGGAATTTAGAATTTGATATAAGTATCTTTTAAGTTAATTGGAAGAGGATTCAATAACTGATGTTGAGATAATCAGACATAACGCCTATCTTAAGACATATATCAAAATATATTACAGCTGGGTTAAAAATCAAAGCCAAAAAAATGTCATAAAAGAAATAGAAGAAAATGTAGAATGACACTTGTACAATACTAGGAGGAAGTAGGTTTTCCTAAACCAAACATAAGTAAGCCATAGTTTCTGGCTCCAAGAAATATGTGTTATCTTACGATGTGCCACAGTATTTAACTATATGAATAGTTTTAGGGGTTTTTTTCCCCTGTTCAGTTCTGATCTCTCTATCCTTACTCTTAACACATATTTTGCTATTGTTACTGATTGGCCACCTCTTTTTTTGAGATAGATAAAATAAAGCACAAGGAAATGAATTTGCTTGGCTAATAAGTGTGGAGCCATGGACAGAGTTTCAGGAATTCAAAGGTATAAGTTGTCCTTTTAGATACTTGGACTTCCTCAAAGTAGTTCAAAACCACAGACGCTAGCTGGAGTATCTAGGTGTCTGGGACTTGTTTTGAATATGTTATTTTTCCCAAAAAACTTTTATCCCAGTCCAGAAGACCAACCCCCCACCCCACAAAAGAGCAAGGAGTAGAGACTAAATCCTCTACATTCTTAGAGAGAGAACAGGTAAGAGGTAAAAGGCTTCAGCTGCCAGAAAACTCACTTTAAAGCTGATGTGTATGGGCACATTAACAACCACACTAATCTGTGGAAGAAAGCCACTTACAACGCCACTGTCAGAACTGGGTAAGGAATCAGCTGAAGAAGCCACTACCTGAAATTTAACATCCAGTAATCCCTCCATCAAAAGACCCTCGAGCCACTGTGTGAAGGAAACGGGTCTAGACAGCCACTCTCCTAGAATGTGCCATTGTGTGTGTAGCAGATTGAGTTCACACTCCACTCCTGGTTCACAGAGGAGGGCCAGTGTCCCAGGGGGCCACCAGCCAGGATGTGAGGGGTAAAATAAGTGCTTTTGGAGGGAGCAGTGTTCTTCTGGGAACTGCATCAGCGCACCAGCTGAGCAACGCATGCAGAAGTTTTGAATGAAGTTAGACAAGAAGATAAATTGGACGTGATTTTTCCAATGTGTAAAGGGTGGGCATCCACCACATTTCCGGACTGTCATATTTCTAGGTAATTCTGCATAATGATCAATGTTTCTCTGTGAGATTCACATGAGGAAGACTTGTCTGTGCCAGTTACATATGGGAATTCTGTGACTATGCCTACATTACTATATTTTAGACACTACCTGCATGATTTGATTGCACTTGTATATCTATGACTCCATTCCATTTATATTCAGATGGGAGGATAGAAAATAGGGACAGAAATTAATCTAGATGTTTCTAAGTGGATTTGAAATACATTAGGGGGAAAAAAAAACACCTCCTGCCAAAACAAATTTTTTTCTTAATTCATTACCAAAGAAACTTAAATCCCACCTCTTTCATGAAGAATTTCATTGCTTAAAAGAAAAAAAAAAAAGTCAGTAATTTCACCCAAACCCCAAGCTGTGCAAATTCATTTCCCATGATTATACATTTACTTAATACTTAAGGGGATATGTTATTTGCCTATGACTAATACAAGTACCTTCATATTCGAGGTGTTTAATCTAAAGGATAGTTTTCTTATTTTTTCATATTGCTGCCTGGATTTTAAAGAAGAAAATCATGAAAAAGTGTTTAAAATAAAAATTTCCCCACAATTTACCTTTTTCCAGCTTTGACAGAAATAATGCTGCTGTCATGGGCTTCACTAATGCAAAGTTCTTTTCCCCATCAGAAAAAACATGGAATTGAATAAAAGACCTTGATTTTATGCCAGTGAGATGCATGACAGATGTCTAACCTACAGAACTGTAAGATAAGAAACTTTTTGTTGTGTTGTTGTTTTGGCCGCACCGTGCAGCATGCAGGATCTTATATCCCCAAACAGGGATTGAACCCAGGTCCCCTGAAGTGGATATGCAGAGTCCTAACCACTGGACCACCAGGGAATTCCCAAGAAATTGTTTTAAGGTACCATGTTTGTGATCATTTGTTTCAGCAACAATAGAAAATGAATACTAATAGTTGCAGAAACCAGGGCCATTAGTCATAGAGCTAAAGCAACACACCAGGCCTAAGACTCAGAGAAGCTAAGAAAAACCCAAGGGGAGGTAGGGCAGTTGAAGCCCAGCCACTGCTTTGTTCCAGGGTGAGTCAGCACATCAGCAGTCCTGTGTGTGTGAATGTGAGTGTGTGTGTGTGTGTGTGTGTGTGTGTGTGTGTGTGTGAGCTACAAAATAGCTGCTGCTTCCTTTTGCTTCCAAATCTCCCAAGAAGCTCCCGTGTGGTTCATGCCATACAAGAAAGAGGATTCTGGGAAGTTCAGTTCAATCCAGCCAAACTGACACATCACAAAGCCATTTAATAGGTTTTTCATGCCATAAACTTCTCTGATTTTCCTTCCTTTCTTCCTTTTGAGAAAATTAATATCAAACTGATTTCAAAATGTTTATCTTAAAATGTTTAAATGAATTCAAGGTGTTTTATTTAGGAAGAGAAAAAGAAAATACTCCCCATGAGTCTAGAGTACTATGCATACTATGCATATGTATTAATGTATGTTTTACATACTAATTTACTTAGTTATTGACTTACAAAAGGTGAGCTTCATCTAAGCTAACAACAGGTTCCTTACTGAAATCTAGGCAGTTTCCAAATGAGTGTTTTACGAAGATGCATGGTTTCCTGCAAATTGTCACTACCATAAAAAATTGTCTTCAAAGATGCAATGCATAGAACCTGGAAAATTAATAAAGTTACAAAAGGCAGAAAGAATATTTAGGTTCTAGCCCCCTCTCCACTCTGTCTGAGGTGGGCAGGCATATTTTAAAAATCACCTATTTCTCTGAAATTTAATTTTCTCATCCACAAAACAAGAATGAACTCTTCAGCTACCTTCAATTCCAGGAAACATAACTTTGAGTTACCTACGATTTTCTGAAGTTGAAGGTATGTAATGGAAAGAATGGTTACTACGAGGTGGTTGTTCTGAACATGTTTCTTAACTGCTTGATATAATCAGCCACTATCTATAAAGAAAACAGCCAGAAGAGTGACTACATAGATAGTAGCCATAACGGTCTATTTTTCAAAAAACTTAACTAAATAGAACAGTGAGATCCCTTGATGCACTAAAGTTGTAGTCCCTCTCTGTGGGGCAATCACAAGCCTTTGAAACACGTGAAAGGAAACTGACCTTACCCTGAAAAGTAACACAGCAATGTTAAAAGAACCACAAGTATATAGTAGATCAAGAGAGTAAACTCTTTGAATCTCTACTGTTTTACAATGAGCTGTAGTGACCTCAATCAGGTATGTGCTCTTCTGATCCATAACTCTAAAAAAGCAAATTTTGACTGTAAAATGTATTAAGAATTTAACTTATTTGCCATATGTGTTATCTGAAAGGGGGCGGTGGGGAAACCTGCTGTGAAAACATTAAAAAAGAAAAAAAAGTTTGACCACATTCAAAGAGTAAGTAAGGCACACAAGGACAAAAGGATAATGATTTTTTTTCTCCTATACTCCTGGCCTGAACGTAAGTCCGCCTAAAGCCCCCCTTACCAGATGGCTAACCCAGCGAGGGAAGACAGCCAACTAGATTTCAAATGTGAGAGTGATTTTTTTATTTAAATGAAAGATAGAAACTGTCTCAACTCCATTATATCTAAGAGGAGAGCTCAAGTGTTCAGCATTTGGGTCTGGTCTGAGTAGGGAGTTTGTCTTTTTTTGAATAGAAATCATATGTAAACCCAGGCAGTGGCCTGAACCATTTGCTAAAACTAATTGTTGGTGGTGGAAAGCAGAGTAGGAGATTGTTAGTCTTCCCTGGCAGAAACCTGATCTGTGGAAATGGACTTCACAGGAACTGTGATGAGGTTTGCAGCTGGCAGGAGAGGACGAGAGTGTGGACACCTGCGTCCCCATCTTCCCTTTGGCAGTGCAATCGAGACACTGAAACAGCTCTGGGAGGTGGCCAACGGCCCAGAATGCAGATTTGGCATTCTTTTCCTCCCCAGCCCCTCCTCAGCCCAGGATATGACAACAAAAACTGAAGCGGGTGTATTTCTAAGAACTTATATTCTCAAAAAATTATTTAAGGATGTGGCTATTTTGAACTATGATGAATATAAGTACATTTAAGATATACCATTGACAAGTTAGAAAACCACCAAGTAAGGCCAGATGTATAAACTGACTTGATGTTTTAATTTAAAACACCAGCATCCAGTTGAAAGGTCTATTAAGATATGAATCAACTCACAGAGAATTCATACACAAATGAGGCTGACCTCTTATTCCTGGAACCTAGAAATGATTGCCTTTTTTTTTTTGAGGTACGCGGGCCTCTCACTGTTGTGGCCTCTCCCGTTGTGGAGCACAGGCTCCAGACGCGCAGGCTCAGTGGCCATGGCTGACGGGCCCAGCCACTCTGCGGCATGTGGGATCCTCCCAGAGCGGGACACGAACCCGTGTCCCCTGCATCGGCAGGCGGACTCTCAACCACTGAGCCACCAGGGAAGCCCATGATTGCCTTTTTAAATGAGCATTAACTGGGACTTCCCTGGTGGTCCAGTGGGTAGGACTCCATGCTCCCAATGTAGGGGGCCAAGTTTCGATCCCTGGTCGGGGAACTAGATCCCACATGCATGCCGCAACTAAGAAGCCTGCCTGCCACAACTAAAGATCCCGCATGCCACAACTAAAGATCCGCATGCCTCAAGGAAGATCCTGCGTGCTGCAACTAAGACCCAGAGCAGCCAAATAAATAAATAAATAAATATTTTTTAAAATAAATAAAATAAAATGATTATTAACTAATCTATACATCATCAAGATAAGAGGACTTCATTAGTTAAGACATTTTATTATAAAAGTAAACTCTTGGTTTTATGTTAGTTATGACAATATTTTAGAATCCAGTTGTGTTCTATAAGCTATAACATAAAGTATCCTATGTTTTAAATTGTTGTGCGACATGTAAAATTTTTGCTAAACTACTGTTACATTCTTTTCTGATTTAGCTTTTGTCCACTAATACCTAGAAATTCCTCCCCCCCGGCCCCGCCCCAGTCAGCACTGCAGATTCTGTATGAATCTGCTGTTTCAGTGTTAGTGGACATTACCGTGGCTTCTTCCAGATGATGGCGAAAGATACCTGATCACAGCTGATTAGGGAGAACACATAATAATATCAAGTAGATATTCTAAATGTACTTTCAAGAATAAGGAGTGACGTCCCCACTACTCATACATTTATCAGCTGTTATTTAATAAGTATAAAAACCTGCATATGGTTCTTTCACACTTGTTAGAGTTAATACTCTAGCTTTTCAACCAAACACTTACTGTCACTGTTTTACAGACAAGGAAACACAGTCCCAGAGTCCTGAGCAGAAGCGGGGCTCAACAGATCCATGCTCTTTCCATGATATTTACTCATCTAAAAAAAGAGAAAAGAAAGTGAAATTACAGATACTACTTTGGGAAAGGTGTAGAGTGGTCCACCCCATGGAAAAAAAAGTAAAAAAAATTAAATATGGGACTTCCTTGGTGGCACAGTGGTTAAGCATCCGCCTGCCAATGCAGGGGACATGGGTTCGAGCCCTGGTCCTGGAAGATCCCACATGCCACGGAACAACTAATCCCGTGTGCCACAACTACTGAGTCTGCTCTCTAGAGCCTGCGAGCCACAACTACTGAAGCCTGCGCGCCTAGAGCCCGTGCTCCACAACAAGAGAAACCACTGCAATGAGAAACCTGTGCACCGCAACGAAGAGTAGCCCTTGCTCACCACAACTAGAGAAAGCCTGCGTGCAGCAACGAAGACCCAACACAGCCAAAACTCAATCAATCAATCAATAAGAATCAGTGTGGTTTATCAGTCATTTATCAGATGTCGATCAAAAAATGTCAATATCTTTGTAATATTACAGATTACAACCCTATGAGTATGCTGCCATTGGCTTATAAAAGAAAATCCCGTCTGCTATCTGGCAGAGCTCTTTAGTTCAAAACATTTAAGAGAAAAATGTTGTTTTTTCAAGTGAGTGTTCTTTTTATAGTATATTTTAAACAAATTATGTTAGCTAGAAACACATTGTTGTTTATAAGCAATTTTTTAAAAAGCCTTCTTGATTTGCTTTTGGATTTTGTTTTCCTTTAAAATGCTTAGCAGAGGCCAGAGTAGATAGGCTAAAGTAACGGGGTGCTGTACACAAGGGGGAAGCCAGTTTCCTGGCTTCTCATCCCCCATCTAAGAAAAAATGTTTCCTCTAGTGCATGCTTCTAGATTTATGTTCCAGTTTCTCCAGCTACAACACATGACTATTATCGAATAGTTACCAGGACGTTGGCCTCTTCCTTTCACTGGTGCGCGTTTGAACAAACATCCATATCCACTCTCCAACCCCTCACCTCCCGCATCCTCCAGCCTTCTCCTACAATGTGACACATTTGAAGGCAGGGCCTGTGTCTTAGCCTGCAGGACCAAGCACAGTGTCTGGCACGTGATCGAAATGAATTGAGTTAATTAATTGGAACTTGCTGTTTCCATATACCAGGTAATCCTGACTAATAGACCAGCGCTTCTCAAACTGGGCTGTGAATTGAAATCACGTGGGGAGCCTTAAAAATGCTACTGCATGGCCCCCACTTCCTGAGATCCTGATTTAATTTGTCCAGGGTGTGACCTGAGCATCAAAATGGTTTAAAACTCTGCACGTGGTTCTAACAAGAAGCCAAGAGTGGGAATAGCTGTAACGATTAGAAGCTTCCCGATTTGACAGATTCTAATCCCATGTTTATTCTGTAACTGCAAGGTCTTAGGTTATACTGGACAGTTATTTTCCCTCCCTTTATGATCCCATTCCCTGCTCTTTGGTAATAAGCAAAGTGACTGCTTTTTAGTTATTGGCTGCTAAACCAGTATTTAAATCAATGCAATATGAAATGCCCCCAAACTTCCAGTGGAATGTGTTTTGATTGTATTTTAAGTTGGTTTTGAGCAGCTTTTCTTTTAGAAAAAAGAAATCATTTTACAAGTCTAGGCCCAGGGAACACACAGAACATAATTTGTAACTCTCACTTACTCCCCCTGATATATAGATGTTTTCCATGCCAGTAATCTGAAAGATGTTTGTATGCTCTGGAAGACACACACACACACACACACACATTTTGCTAATATAATTTTATAGAGTAAGACCACACAGAGATGTTTGGGGAAGCCATTTTTGCAAATAAATTGGCATGATTCTTAAATCAATAGACAATGTTCCTCTTGAACTCACTGGGGTTGCACACCAGAGAGAAATTAACTCCCAGTCAACTATAGGATAACATGGCTTACAAGATCCTTTGTGTTCTGGCTCCCTCCTACCCTCATCTCCGCTGCTAGGCAACCCCACTTTCCCCTTCTCTCCTCACCCTCCACTCTCAGCACTTCTTACTCTGTGGAGCCATCATCCCATGAACGTGCTGCCAGTGCCGCACTAATCTCATTTATATTCCTGTCCCCATCACTAGACTGTAAGCTCCTCATGGGGCCATCCTGTGTCTTATCTCTAACACCTGGAACAGAGCAGCGGCCAGGAATACCTTTGACCTGTTAAATGATTAAACTCCAAAGTCCATGCTCTTTCTGGGACCTTTTACAAGAGCAGTCAGAGGAGGTTAGGAGGTAGATAACTTGTTCTAATCAACCACAGCTCTGGGTGTGACTTGAATACACAGACCTTGGGTCAGCGTGTTAAGTCATTCAGAGAAAGGGAAGAACAACATGAAAAGTGGCTGTGTGTTTTCGGACAGCACCAATAGACTGAAATAGCAGGAGTTCATTTATATTATTAAGTTTGCCATTGTTTTCAACACTTCCTTGGTGGAGGAACTTCAAAGAATCATCATCTCTCCGTTTTCATCTCCTTTGAAAACTGGTTGGTATTCATCTGTTGCATTTCTGCCAGAGAAGGAAAACTAGCAAACGTGTCAGGGTTTACCCACAAAGTACTCAGGCCATTTATCTGAGTGTGGATTCTCTGGTATGCATTCAGGTTGACTGGTTTACCTTGCATTGCCCTCAGGTGTTTTTTTTTTTTTTTTTATAATTACTCACTTGCAATCAATTTGTAGCAACAAGAAGATACTCAGGACCCGGCTCTCATCTGTGGCAGACACTGCCAGCTGACCACCAAAGCTATTTCCTTGTCTTCCTGGGCAAACAGCAAGACTACACTTTCCAATCCTTTGCGATCCTACGTGGTCACCTGACACTAGCCAATGATCTATGAGTGGAAGTGATGTGAGCCCCTCCCAGGCCTGGCCCATAAAAATCTCCAGTGCACGTCGTCCGATAACGCTTTTTCTTTCCTCTACCACCAGCTTGATGCCAAGTGGTGAAGACCGGCAGAAGCACCAGGTGGAAAGAATCTGCATCACTGAAACCGCGCGGAGGAAAACTGCCTGCAGGAGGACTTCACGTGAGCGTGAGTAAGCACTAAATTTCCACTGTGATAATCAACTGAGATTTGGGGGTATATCAGTTACACTGATAATACACAATCCAGCCCTGGTGCCCCGTGTGACGGGGATTCTGCACAATATTGATGCAGAAATGAGCACCGCAGCTGCCGCCGGTGTCTGGGAAACTCGGCACCCTGGAACCCTCACTGCTCCCCCTCTGGGAACTGGACCCACCTGGGCAACACGCCCCAGAGCCTCTCCCTAGTTCCTATCACCTTGCTCATCAGTGGATAGGATCACCGCAGGAGCCCCTCTTTACCCACTCCTCTTCAGAGTTTAGTGGCGGGTGGGCAGGTGGGGAAAAGAATAAAGAGAATGTTCTTGAGCATCCATTATGTATCAGGTATTGTTCACACATTATCTCATCTTCAACATCACAGATCCCACAAGGGAGGCATCCTTATCCCCACTCTCCATCCAGGGAAACTAAACACTCACACAGGGTTACCAGATGGTTGTGGCAGAATCTTGATACCGAGTGGCTCTTCTGTCTAGAGGGCCAGTGATGACTCCACCCACCATGAGCCCCATACAGATACACACCCATCCTGCTTCCCTGTCACGGGGTCTCCCTTGGAGCGCGCCCCTCTTGGAAGGGCAGTGTGGGAGCCTCTCCTTACAAGCCAAGTCGTTTCACAGAGACCAGAGTGGGTGGAGGATGTGTTACTAGCCTCCTCATTTAAAACTTGGAACACATTTTTCCATGGAAAAGAATATTATGCAGAGACATTCCATTTCTTTAAATGTATGTGAAAGCACTTTGCAAACCATGAAGAAGTATGCAGTATGCCTATAAGGAATTACTACTCTACAGTTCATTAGCACTCTAATTTTGATACTTTGTGGATTAAAGAGGCTTTTGTGAAGTAGTTGGAGAATTTAACCACTGACTGTTACATTGTCTCAAAGGAAAAACACATTCCATAGCCAAACAGCTGACTTACAACAGACATTTGGAACCGAACCCATTCATAAACTGAGAGCCGCCTGGATTAACATGAAGAGGACACATCATCACCATCTTCATCAAGTATTATTTATTAAGAACAGTGCATAGGGTGAAGGCTTCGGGATAGAGGAAAAAAAGAAGTGTTAATCTAATTTTTTAATGGCTAAAATTCCATAT
The DNA here is from genome assembly GCF_003031525.2 of Neophocaena asiaeorientalis asiaeorientalis. NCBI lineage: Eukaryota > Metazoa > Chordata > Mammalia > Artiodactyla > Phocoenidae > Neophocaena > Neophocaena asiaeorientalis. The sequence continues at coordinate 2,459,015 of NW_020185320.1, forward strand.
CCCCAGTTGTGAATGAACTCAAGCTGTTCCCAAACATCCCTCTCATCTTTCTCTTTATTTCCTTCCCTTCGTTTTGCACTTATCTTTGACTTTCCTTTCTTTTTCTTTTCCTCTTGCCATTACATTTTTGGTCTATCTTCCCCATTTACTCACATTTATTCTTGCAAGAAACAAACATTTTTCTAAAGCTAACATCTTCTCAGACTTTGTGATAAAGTCTAGAAATACCAAGATGAGTAAAATGCAGTTCTCTGCAAACTCCCCAACCAGTAGGGGAGGCGAGCCCGTAAACAAATAAAATTCTGTCTAGTGTGATCAACACAGAGACCTGTTGGGGGAAGTGAGGGTTTTGTCTAGGCAGGAGTTAAGGGGCAATTCAAGTTCCCTTCGTGCTCACCTTACACTTGCATGCCCTTTCTCCTGCCACGGCAGTTTAAACCTTTATTACTTCTCTTCTGAACTACTTTACAGTGGTCCTAACCCGTCTCCTGGCCTCTGCCTCTCTCCACTATAATCTAATGCATATGTTGCTGCCAGAAATGTTTCATTGGGACAACTTCAATTGTACAGTGCCCCCTACTTATCTCACTGATATGTTTTGCTCTCAGAGTTTTATAATAATTCCTCACATTGTATTTGGAGGCCCTCCATGGCTATATCTGTAGCCCATCCCTATACAGAGCTCCCTTATTAGTTATTCAAATTGAACCACATGTTATTCCCCAGACATGCTTCCTTCCGTATGCTATTCTGTCTTCCTGAACAGTACTCTGCAAACCACTAGCATGAACTTCTATGTATCCATCAACACCCTGCCCAAAGCCCACTTACTTGCAGAGCATTCCCTAATCCCCTCAGCTATGGATCCTTTATTCCTTGTTTGGAGGAATGAACCAATGTTTGTTGAGCATCTTTTATGTATCCAGTGTGGTCCAGGGTAGTTTTCATGGACTGTCCTATTCAGCATTCACAACATCCCTACGAAGTCACAGTGTCAGTTTCCCCACTTCTCAGGTAAAGAAAGCAAGGCTCTGAGAGGTAAAGTGGTGTGCTCTAGGTAAGGAAGTGGCAGACCCAGAATCTGAACTGCTGTACAACCGGAGTTCAAAGCCCATGTTTGTCTCTTTCTGTCAAGCCTCATTGTCTCCTTCTCTTAGAAAAACAGATTGAAAAGTGGTGTGTGTACTCACCAATGTCTTTATAATCTTGTGGATGCTTTCATGTCAGAAACTTGGTCTTAAACATCTTTGCATACCAGAGTACCAACTGCTGTGTGTGGGATAGTATTGATAGAAACTTAAATAATGTGACATTGATGAAAGTGCCGCATCAGCATGACACTGGGGAGGTGGGGTGGAATCAACAAGCCCTATCTTGTTGCCATATGCAGCTTAACTCATTAAGTTATATTGTTACATTACATCAGTAACCGAACCACAGAATCATATGTCCACAGACTCATCAATGCAAGGAATCAGATATGGGATTCTCACCGATGTAATTCTCTAAAGAGATTCTAAACAGAACAGAAACTAGAGAAATGGGCCCTTGGTGTTTGCATCTGGCAAAGTTTGAGGAGGAAAGGATAGTGAGTGTCAGAAAATACTGAAAATGCTTTGTTTATTTGCTTAGATATTCAAAGCGAGCTATTTGCCAAATTTAGGGACCCAAGTACAAGACTGAGAAACAAACAAGTGTTTCTTCTCAGCCAATAATAGCTTCTAATACCATCTGGAAACCTACACCAGTTAAGAAAGAAATAAATAGGCCTTTTTTTCCGCTTTCCTTCTAAGACCTCAAAGCTTGTAAATCTGGGATCTGTTGGGTAGGGAAAAGGAGAGAGTTCAAAAAATGGAGGCCCTCCATAAAACTCCAGCCCCCTGGCAACCAAGACTTCAGATCATAGAGGCAGTCAGAGATGATGTTTGTTCTGATCTCAGTGGTTCAGGAACAAAATAGAGGTTGCTGCTATCTCATTCCGCCCTGAAAGAGCGTCATTGTGACCCAATTTAGAGTTCAGTCCAACCCTGTAAATTACTATGATATTTTTATTGATACCATGAAAATGTACCCTCATTTCTCTATGGTCACTAAAGCATGTTGTTGAAACACTTAAAATATCTTGGCACGCTTTAAAAGTGATTTTTACAAAAGAGACATGAAATTCATGGTGAATTTCAGTCAACATGTCCCTCACAGTGCTTTCTCTCCCCATCCTCAAAGCCACAGAATAAAACAAAGTGGGTCCAAGCAAGACCTCTGAACATTTTCTGATGGTAAGAACATCTGGGTACCCAGGAATGGCAATCGGTGTTACAATCTTCTCTCATAACCTAACGCACACAGGAACAGTATTAAGCTAGTTTTATCATCAGATTTCACTTTTCAGTGAAGTTTTAATTACCAACCCTTACCATTTCATTTCTGCGAGGGAGACTTGTAGTTCATCTCCCATTTTCTTGCTTTCCAAATCTTTCTCTTGGCGGGTCCCAGCCTACTCCTTTTCCTGCCTCCTCCTTTCATGCCCCATTCAGAAAGCTTCAGATCCGATGTGACTGCTCACCATTCCCTCGGCAGGAGTTTTTTTTTTGAATCCTGTATTATCCTAACCACACAACAGTTTCCAGCCATCAGGCACATAATCTGAGTTGCACGTTAGCCTGGAAATGGACTTTTCCCCCATTTGGTTATCTTATCCACAACATGTGCAACAATTACCTCATTCATGCTTGTGCTGGTTCCAGAGATTAACCCCCAAACTGTCATGATAAATGTACAATTTAAAAAATAGTCAGTTTCCTCAAACTTTATTTTGTCAGCACTGTTTTAAATTTCATCCCCTGTTATGACGTGGCTACTAGAACTTGTCATCTTTTATACACTCTCATTTCCAAATGCTGGAGCCAAAGATGATGTCATATGTTCTAGTAGCACTGCACTTATCTAAAGGAAAAAGCATACCAAGAACTTTTTCTAATGTTTTTATTTGTTATAATAACACACACAGCACAAGTTGGAAAACATATTTTTAAGGGAAACCAATGAGACAAGCTTTAACCTTTAACCGTGAAAAGGATTCCTTGAGTATTTCAAAGGAAAGACAAATTCTATTCCTGAGACCGATTAGGCGCTGACCGGCAGAGGTTTTCGTTTTCTTCGTGAGTGTTCGGTACAAGCAAAATCACTCCATTTATTAGTCAAGCAACAATTTTGTCATAAGCATCGTGCAGGTATCATGGAGAGTGTTAAGAAGTGAGGGATTTTGTTCATATCCAAAAGAATTTAACATCTTATCTTTTTAAAAAAAGGAAAATAAAAGAATACGAAGATTCTTCCATTTTCTAATTAACACTGGTAGCATCATATTTAATCAGCATAAATGGAAGGAGGTGTCATGGGAGACAGAAGACCAGGGCATGGTCTTGGGAATGTGATACTGGACAAGTCTCTTGCTTTTCCTCGTTTATTAGAGATAGTCTGTTTTATCTCAAAGTGCTTGAGGAAGATTAAAACAAGTAATTCATGCAAAAGTGCTTCGAAACTATAAAGTACTGCTATACAAATATATGGTATCATCTCTGCCAAGTTTCAGCCCCGCTCTTAATTTTTAAAATTATCAATAAAGATGTTAAAAAAAAATTATCAGAGTTGGCACTCTCCCCCATTTACAGTTTGTACACCCTTCTCTCCCAGCAGTGACCACCCTGTCCTGTAATCACATCTATCTGATTGTCCCTCCTACTAGCCTGCGAGATCCTTCAATTCATCTTTATAGCTCCAGTGCCCAGGGCAGTCTTGGTACATGTCTGTTGAATGATTTACTTTCCAAGTGAATGCTTATATGGAGCCCGCAATTTTCATTAACTCATTTCTCATTTTCCGTCTTTCCATTAAAGCCTAAAGCTCTTGTCTTTGCCTCACTACTATACTGTCTACAAGAATAATGTTAATTTTTGTTCTACCTCCCAAACCGCCTCTTCTTCTTCCGTACTTTTCTGTGGAATTTTACCTTTGGCCAAGAAGAGAGAATTGTTACCATAACTGAAGCCACCACATGTAGGAAATTTCACTGAAGTCTTAGGAATTACTCTTTCAAATTCATGGAAATTTTGAATGGAAACTCATGTTATAACTGAATTTATCTTAATAAAAATAATATTTTTTCTCCTAAGTATTTGAGTAAAATGGGGGTTTCAGAAAAATGAGCCCGCACATTCAAAGACCCAATATCTTGGCTATACAAAGCACAAGAATAATCTATATTAAAAGTTTTATTAATGTATAAAGATTAAGGAGGAAATTTGATCTCAAAAGTAAATGTAATTTAACTGTATATTCTGAGCATATACCATTACCACCAAACAAATTAAAAAGTCTGGAGAACGTAAGTAAGCCATTTTTTTAAAAAAATCACCTGGGAAGGCGTTTGTTTAATAGAATGAACAAGCCTACTCTTGCATTCTCATTTAATTGGTCTGTTAGACCTCATGAAAGCATTTTTTAAGCTTCCAGTGTGCTTCTACTGCACAGTCAGGGTGGAGAATTTCTGAAGCACACCCAGAACTGAGAAGCACAGAGGAAAATGTAACCTAAGAACCTGGGAATAAGAAACAAATGCCTCCTATGAGTTAAACTCCAAAATAGGAATCCAAAGTTGCAGAGTACAGATACCTAACTTAGAGAGAGAGAATGGCTCTCAGATGCAGGATTTATGATTAGGGTGTTGATAGGGCTAAAGAAAGGGTATTTCAGTCAGAAGAGGAACTGATCACCCGTGGAAGCATGGAGAAAAGAATCAGAAAGATCAATATTGACAGAATGAGGACAGCATTGTTCTAGGGAGAGGAACTCTGACCTCCAGGTATACCCTCCATGGAGGAGGCAACCCCATCCTTGATTCAAAATAACCTCGGGCTAAATCCTGGCTTTAATCACTTATCAGCTGTGTGATCTTATGTAAATCACCTAACCTCTCTGATCTTCAGATCCTCCTCTGAAAAATAGTTTTATCATATTCAAATGTAAATCCATGTAAATTAACACAATGTCTCCTATATAGTAAAAGCTCAATACCGATGGCTATTATTATTATTATTAGCTATTGTAAGTTGATGACACAGTTATTGAAATCACTCAGTTAACACTCTCCTTTGTTTTCACACTTACTAAGCAACTATCTAATTGTAACTTTGCTTTCCATAAAGGTTTATCTATTGGGAAAGAATGTAATGATCAGTGATCAGAAGTGGCTGATCAACTGAATAGCTCTATTTCTCATCAGAAATTAATAAATTAGAATTTTTGTTTTTATATATCATTCTTTTGTGACCGTGGTTACTGAGTTTCCTGGAATAAAGTTACTTATACTTAATTTTAACATCAAATGTTTTAGCTTTAGCCTAATGTTAAGAATTAGCCCCTGGGCTGTAAAAACTGACCAGAGACCTCCTTGGATAACACTGGGCCTAACCTAGACAAGGGCCCTTCTCATTCTAGTTGCCTACTGCTCCAAACTGCGACACGTGTGCTTAAAGAAAAAAAATATATATATATTTTAATTTTTTTAATTTTTATATTTTAATTTTATTGGACTACAGTAGATTTACAATATTGTGTTATTTCAGGTATACAGCAAAGGGATTCAATTATACATATACACATATTCATTTCTTTTTTAGATTCTTTTGTCACGTAGGTTATCACAGAATATTGAGTAGAGTTCCCTGTGCTATATAGTAGGTCCTTGTTGGTTATCTATAAAAATTTTTTTTTCAATTAGATCCTCAGGATTCTCCCTTATAAAATGAAGATAACTTCTTTTCCATTTAGAAAAGACCCTTTACCATTTCTTTTAGGGTAGGTTTAGTATCGATGAACTCTTTATTTTTGCTTCTCTAAGATGTTCTTTCTCTCTCCTTAGATTCTATTGATAAATGACAGTCTTGCTGGGTAGAGTATCCTAGGTGTTAGTGGTCTCAAGCAGCAGGGAAGGAGGGAAGGGACAGCACGAGAAGGAAATGTCAGCTGGTTGTCACAGAGAGAAAAGAGAATTCAGGCTCCAGGGTTGCTGTTTCTGGAGTGGGCACTCATCTTTAACGCATATAATGTGCAGACTATCTGCATTATGATTTTTGAGGTTTTTTTCTATAATATTGGGGGGAGAGGAAATTTCTTACAAATTAATCTTTAATTCTGTTTTGGTATATTTTTTCTCTCTGTCCTAAAGAGTACAAACAGCATTTTCTTATTCCCATATGAAAAAATCACTCCGAATGTAAGTTGGTGCAGCCGCTGTGGAAAACACTGTGGAGGTTCCTCAGAAAACAAAAAAATAGAATTACCATATGATCCAGCAATCCCACTCCTGGACATATATCAAGACAAAACCATAATTCAAAAAGATACATGCACCCTGATGTTCATAGCAGCACTATTCACAATAGCCAAGCCATGGAAACAACCTAAATGTCCATTGACAGAAGAATGGATAAAGAAGGTGTGGTACATATATACAATGGAATACTACTCAGCCACAAAAAGAATGAAATAATGCCATTTGCAGCAATATGGATGCAACTAGAGATTATCATACTAAGTTAAGTGAGTCAGAAAGAGAAAGACAAATACCATATGATATCACATGTGGAATCTAAAATATGACACGAATGAACATATCTATGAAACAGAATCACAGACATCGAGAACAGACTGGTAGTTGCCAAGGGGGAGAGTGTTGGAGGAAGGATGGAGTAGGAGGTTGGGTTAGCAGATGTAAGCTTTTATATATAGAATAAATAAACAACAAGGTCCTACTGCATAACACAGGGAACTATATTCAGTAGCCTATGATGAACCATAATGGAAAAGGATATAATAAAAAGAATGTATATGTATGTATAACCGAATCACTTTGCTGTACAGCAGAAATTAATACAACATTGTAAATCAACTATACTTCAATTTTAAAAAAATGAAAAAAAAGAAAAGAAAATAGCAATATGGATGCAACTAGAGATTATCATACTAAGTTAAGTGAGTCAGAAAGAGAAAGACAAATACCATATGATATCACATGTGGAATCTAAAATATGACACGAATGAACATATCTATGAAACAGAATCACAGACATCGAGAACAGACTGGTAGTTGCCAAGGGGGAGAGTGTTGGAGGAAGGATGGAGTAGGAGGTTGGGTTAGCAGATGTAAGCTTTTATATATAGAATAAATAAACAACAAGGTCCTACTGCATAACACAGGGAACTATATTCAGTAGCCTATGATGAACCATAATGGAAAAGGATATAATAAAAAGAATGTATATGTATGTATAACCGAATCACTTTGCTGTACAGCAGAAATTAATACAACATTGTAAATCAACTATACTTCAATTTTAAAAAAATGAAAAAAAAGAAAAGAAAATTCACTCCCAGAATTTGATTTCATTTTGTGACCTCCAGTAGCTATTTATGAATGATGTGTGAATCATCTGAAATATTTTTTCTAGAAATGTCATTGAATGTTTCATTTCCAGTTGAGAAACAGCTGAAGGATTCTGTGCATACAGCATACTTATTATATGTATTACAGAATTTTACGTCAACCTTTGCATATCAAAAAGAAGTGGACATCTTCGTACTGATACACAACACACTACATGCAGAAAGAATAACCTTATCCGCGAGGAGACAGTAAAACAAAAGGAAGTGTGTATATGTGTAATTTCATTGTTGTGTTGTTGTTTTCATCATATTTGTCACTGATCGAGAGACAGAAGGCAGTGTTGGTGGAATTTCCATGTATCTCTCAGTCATCCTTTTTGTGGGTCATAGGGCCTTTACAGACTCTGATGAATGTCATGGTCCCTTCCTCCCACAAGTAACAGACACAAAATTTTGCATTCAGTTTCTGGAGCTTATGGATCTACTGAAGTCTATCTATGTCCTAAAGGCCCAAGGTTAAGAACTTCTGCTCTAAGAAATTTCAGAATCTGCCCACAGTGGGGTCATGGTCTCTACTACAATGGATCCAGATTCACTTAATTTATTTGTGTTTGTTGGATTCAATTTGTAGATAAAACTACATTAATCTCTACCTTGTAAAAGAGGAAAGGCTAGACACCCAGTACCTGAGCTGTTTCCTCCTAAGAAAGACAGTTGAGAGCACACACCTTATGATGTCCATGAATCTGGAAAATAATGTAAACGAGCAGAAGCCATATTGACGATGTACTCACAAAACAAGGTGAACAGTAGCTCTAATGTGTATTTTATTATGTTTGATCATTTTAATCTCCCAAATTGAAAGGAAGCCCCATAATATAAAAATATACATCTACATAGGCAATTATTGAAAATTTATTTCTATATGACTTGAACATGAGGAGCCTGAAATACACTGCCTTTTCTCTTTAATCCATTGCCATAGGAACAGGGTGATGCTTTCTGCACTGGCCCCTACTTGTGGCCTCTTATAAGTATTTAGGTCTGAAGAGATACAGTTAGAACTAAATAGAATATTTCTGAGAGTATGGATTTGTACTTCCTGCCAAGCATTCTATTCTCATATACCCTTGTGACCCTATGGAAATGGGAATGATGAAAATATTTTCTGGCTTAGAGGTTAATCTATAGTTCACTTTCTCCAATGTACTCCACCAAAGACCAGATGGGATACTAAAATGAACTAGATTCTAACTACAAAGCACCCTTGTAGCCTGAGGCAGGGGAAGGCATTACAAATATGTGTGCTATGTGGAAGTCCCAGCGGGATTTCCACAAAGAGCCTGTCTGAAGGCACATATCCACTCTGGGAAGCAAACCACTCTGAAATTCCCAATTCACTCTCAGCACTGATCCTGCAGCCTGGGTACGAAGGCCAATTGGAACCATGTGTATGGACTACAGCTCTAGGCAGATTGCCGTGCCCTTGCCATACCACCTTGTGGTTCTGGTCCCAGAGCCTTCCCAGTTCCACGCTTGCAGAACAAACTCTCTAAAGCCATTGACTTTGCCTTCCAGAAAAAGTGTACCTCTTGTGATGGGGAAACACAAGCTTTGGCATCATTCAGGCCCAGGTTGAATTCTGGGTCTCCCGCGTTTTAGCTATATGATTTGGAGCAAGTGACAATCTCTGGGGTTTATAACCTCATATGTAAATGGGATAATTATACCCTTTTATCTTGCAGAATATTACAAAGATTAAGAAAATAGAGTAGCAAAGTGGTTAAGCGTTTTAAAGCTCTACATTGTCAGCTTCAGTTTCCTCATCAGCAAAGTGGAAATAACAAAACACTTACCTAATAGGGTTCCTGGTAAGGATTCAGTGACTTAATATATTTAAAGGGCTTCAGCCAGAGTTTGACATGTATTAGACACTTAATAAATGTTCATATTATTGAATGATGCCCCTATAATATTTAGCAGAATGCTGTGGTAAAGTAGGAGCTCAAAAAATGGCAGTATTATTATCATTTTATTTCTTCCTAAACATAGTGTGAAAGGAAACTGTAATGTTTATTTCCGTGATCCTACAAATTCAATGTTTAGTGTCCTCAAAAGCATCTCGTTTAAAATGTCCTAAAACGTCATATACCATATCCAGATTTTCTGTACCAAACTCAGCTTGTGTCTGTTCCCCAAATTTTCTAAGGATATAAAGCATAGGCTGAATTAAACAGATTCAGTGAAAGCTAAAGAGAAGTGCACAAGGTGAGAATGTTGGTCCAAGATAATAGGTATGTGACAGAAGAATTTAGTAATCTCTACCCAAAATACTCTGGTCCTTCTTGAAAATCTCAACAAGAAAAATAAAATATTTTCAAAAAAGAATCTTTTCTTAATGGCCAAATGAAAGATTTGTATAGTATTTTACTCAAAATAGCAATTTTTATTCTGCGTCGAGGATACTTTAAAGAGGAGAAAGCACAGTTGTGTGCACGGTCATGAAAATGATTCCAGGTGCAACGAGCCCTCAAGATTTATATAACTCAGCTCTTAATTTATTTCCTTTAATCCACACGATATTTCCCGGCTTCTCAATTGTCAGCCACATGTTTCTCAATAAAGACTATGGTGGCACCAAACTTCCAAGTTAGATGCTCTGAGTGCGTTTCTTGAGTGGCCAAAATGAAAAGTAGTTGCTCTTTTTAATAATTATTTTCTCTTGTGATATTTCCAGAGGAAAAAGTCAAAGGTTTAATGCCAAAACTTGTAATTCTGCATAGAACCCGTCAATGGACACAGGGTTACCAGAAAGCCGGGTTGGCAAATTCTGATGGTAATGCCAGCATGGAGCAGCCCTGGAATTGATAAGAAACTATCTCACTGGTGTAATGCATGGAGCATGTAATGCATGGGGGGAAGGCAGCTAATTAAAATCGAAGTCCATTGCAATTTCAATATAGAAGCATTCTTTGAAAAGAACTGTAATACAGGAATATTAACCAATGGGCAACATGCTCTTATTATCCAAGTAACAAGGGAAAAGATAAAGCTGTGTAGATAACTGCAAGAACTATAAAACTATAATACAAGTTTTAGTGAATGAAAGTTCAAACTCAGTTATTAAAAATCAATCTTTTGAGAGATAGAAAAAAGCTTTTATCTAGAAGAAGTTCACCTTTACACCTGCCTGCTTGTACTTTACCTGCAAGAACAATTTCTTGCAGCCAATTAAGTAAGCAAAGGTCATTATGCAAACGGAAAAATTTTATTACATTTGTTTAAAAATCATATCCATAAAAAAAACCTATGGGGCTTCCCTGGTGGCGCAGTGGTTGAGAGTCCGCCTGCCGATGCAGGGGACACGGGTTCGTGCCCCGGTCTGGAAAGATCCCACATGCCGCGGAGCGGCTGGGCCCGTGAGCCATGGCCACTGAGCCTGCGCGTCCGGAGCCTGTGCTCCGCAACGGGAGGGGCCACAACAGTGAGAGGCCCGCATACCGCAAAAAAAAAAAAAAAAAACTATGTAAAATTAAAAGTTCAACCAGAGTGACACTATTAACACTTTCCTCTAAGAGGTCTGAGTAAGAATTCATTAGAATGGAAAGGTAATTTGTGAAAGTTTTATATGAAAAATGCTATAAATCCCCCCTTTTAATATTAAACATTAATTTATTACATCCCCACTTAAAATTAGTGAAATCTATTCTACACCATCAGCTACCATTCAAAATTCCAGGAGAAGCCCTTTTGTTACCTTCCTCGTGGTATTCCAAAGCCTTTGTTAATATAAGGAGCAGTCATTTCTAGTTGTGCATCTTGTGATGAGAATTTATTTTTTAGGATAAACGTCCAAATGAGCAATTTTCACATGCTCTGAGTGTGGTGTTCATGTCGACATCACGGCTTATGAGCAGAGGTTAAATGATAGATAAATCATTTCATGAGCAACATACTTAAAACTCTTTCTACTCTCCATGGCTATCAGTGCCTTGGTGCTGTCTTTATCTTTGCTACAGCCTGTGTTCTTTTTTTTTTTTCTTTTTAATATGATTCCCAGCGTTTTGATGTCATATGTTTTGCCTTATTCAGCCATTTGGAGTACAGGTGTACCACTGTGTTTCTGATGGAGTGTTGCTATTCCAGAAAGCTCCATCCAAAACACAACCCCACACATGTAATCCAAACCCGAAGATGAGTCAGCCACGGTGCCTTTGCTCCAGTTCTTAAGAGAACGCCTCACATAGCTCCACAGAATATAGAATTAGTAACACACGTGATAGTTAAGGAATAATCCTGAACTTGAAAAGATCTCCATCTTCCTCTATGAATTTTCAAGGAAGAAATTTGGTTATAAATTCTGTGTGCATTCTACTAGAATTACAGTCAGTGCTTTCAGATTACAAGAGTCTTTCCTTGGCGAATAAACCCCCATATACGTGCCTTATACCAGCTCCGAAACGGGGACATTCCACAATACTGGTTCAATTATTTTTTCAATAAGAACAAGAAACTTAAGAGAATTTCTCGCCATGGAAATATTCCCTCAAGTGCCGGTCAAGACTCTATGGATCCTGACAAACACGTCACCCAATTCTTATGTCTTTGAAAATGTTTCAGTTTCTTATCACATTAAGGAAACGACCACTTTCCCAAAGCAGGCAACAACAAAGAGCACAGCCTGGGTTTTAGGTTAATCTGGGTATTATTTTCAAGGCACGCTTTGGAGAGAGCCTTTGAGTGCTCTGTCGGAGGCTTGTCTCTGCCAGTGTTTATTTCTTGTACTGATGCAGTTCAGAGGTGATTAGTGAAAAGAATGCTGAAAGAAAGGGAATAAACGAGTGGACGGGCGTCATAGTCTTTTTGCTCTTGTTCAGAGCCTGCACGGCCGATTCCATGGGGGGCAGATTTGGCACTAGGTGGGTGGCTGCCTGACTTCAGATGCTCAGCTGCTCATGCTGCCTGGACACTGACAGACTGTCTCCTCCCTTTGGGACCCCCAGGTGATGAGTCTCTGACCCTTTAAACACGGAGGCTGAGTACCACATGGTGACTCGGGAAAATGCTATCTCAAGATGCAGGACTTTATGTCGAACATTCGCATGCCGCTTCGCTGCCTGGGGTCAGTTTGTTACATTGTTTTTGTTGGTAGAAACTACCTTCCAGTCTGCATCCTTTAATAAAATATAGCCACGGACGAATAGAAGTTTCAAGCTGGGAGAAACTGATAAACCATCTAGCCCACACTTCTTCAAGGATTCAAAAGATAACATGTGGGAAAACACTTTGTAAACTGAAAAACTCTCCCTAAGAAGAACGTATTTTATTTTGAAGATGGGGACAACCAATGACAAGAGAATTATGTCTTGTCTACTATACTTTAGGCCGATTGATAACGGCATAATTAATTTTAGCATTTTCATACGAAGTTTTAATGACAAAGTTCATTTAAAGTTTAAAATTAGACCATTGGTTCTGTGACTTCTGTTTTGAATGTATATTTTTGGATGAGGAATTCAGGACGTTTTCATGCAAAAAGTCTGTCTTACAAAAATACGTGAAACGCCAAACAAAGAAGTTGTCAACCACAGCCAGAACACTTCTGTAGAGGTGACCACACAATCTGACCTAATGGGAAAAAGTACAAGTGAGGAGTGAATTATTTCACAGGACAGACAGAAACACTTTGCCAAGGCATGTTCTTTGGGTAAAAATAAAAGAGTGATATAAACTCTTGTGTAATATTTTAATACCAGAAGTCTTCCCATGCCTTTGTCTAGGGGTATCTGCAATCCAAAAAGCAGAAAGGTGTAGGTGGCTGCCCAGAGATGGGCCATCAGATTTCCATTTTTGACTAGGATCCCTAAACTAACAGAGCCACAGTGGTACGGAGAAGCAAGTTCCAGGCCCTGTTCCCACACGGCATCGCACAGGGAGGCACAGGAAAGAGAGAGAACTGCCAGACAGGCTCACACCTGGTTGATCTCAGCCGAGGTGCTGGATGCCATGGTGGCCAGGAAGCCAGGTGTTTCTTTACCGCTACACTTTGGGCCCATCAGTGATGCTCTCAGGTTTGAAGGAGTGAGGGTGAAATAATTGTTCATTGACTTCTGTGGATGTCCCCCAGCATCTACAGCTGTCATGGAACCTGCATGTCCACAGTGAGCAGCTCGAACAGGCCTGGCTAACAGGTGGAATCTGGTGGAGTCACGTCCCTGCTGGGATGTCGGCTGAGCCCACCATCCTGTTTCCTCATCCTCTTTTTCTTTTGTTTTTTTTTTTTTGGCCGCGCCTTGCGGCTTGTGGGATCTTAGCTCCCCAACCAGGGATGGAACCTGGGCCCTTGGCAGTGAGATCACAGAGTCCTAACCACCAGATCACCAGAGAATTCCCTCCTCATTCTTTTCTATGAATGCCTTCCGGCCCTCTGCACAGACCTCAGGATTCCCTGGCCCAAGCTTTCTCCAGTTCCTCCACTAAAACCCTCTCCCACCTCCGGCACGGTGCCTCTTAGCTGCTCATAATGTGTTAAAGAAGAATCAGGGTATTGATCCACGAAGTGAGAAGTTGAGAATTCAGAGAGAAAGAAGGAAGTGTAGCAGTGCTGACTTTACTCAAAGCTAAGACATTAAATGCCTTATTAGAATTTGACTCATTTTAGCTTCTTCTTAACCGTGGGCATCAGCAAATTGGGAGGAAATGGGTTAAGAATTTGGAGTGATTTTCATGTTATTAACTAAAAGTGACACGTAAGACGATCTTGAACGGCGAGATTAAAATCCAGGGCACTTCAGTGACAACCCAAGCCCAGAAGGTGCCAGATGTCCATCCACCCTCTTGTGTTTCAGTACCAGGCCCCCTTTTATTTGTTTTCTTTTACAAAGTGGTGATACTGGGAACGGGGATGTATAGTGTCGTTTATCCAAGTAGCCCTGTCAAAGCTCTTGATCACAACTGTCAACACATCAACCACCCCCGCCTCCCTGGTTAGAGGCTGTCTCCTATTCACCAGGCCCAAATCTGGCAAACCCAGGAATCCAGTGGCAGAACTGAAACAGACTTCATTTCTCAACTCCGCCTGGGGGGAGAATTTCCACCCACCCTGACTCCCGTGATCCTCTTCCATTCCCGTAATGGAGGGAAAAGACTGCATTCAATTCCTCCAATATCATATTGGGAAATTTAAAACAAATATCCACTTTTATAGCTTAAATTTGGTCCTGATTTACCTTCTAAGCTAATAAGAGGGATGAAAACTGGTTATAATGTTGAGAGTGAATCTCTCATGTCTAGAGAGGGAATCTCTCTCTCTCAGTGTGGTGCTTAGGATAAACATACATTCACATACTGTTTGTTATACTTCAAAAATTAAAAAAAAAAAGTTCAGTGCAGGGAAAATGTTTCTAGCTGTATTTAGAGAGTGACCTGAGATGTGGGAAAGTTGTCTATTGCTTATGTTATTTTTTTCACCCACTTTTGAATTCTTTGAGGCTACATTTCCCCCGAGTTAAGCAGAGATTGCCACCCACCTTGGCTCTTCCTGCCTCTGCCCCAACAGAACCTCTTTGTTGTTTTATCTAATCAGATTCAGAGGCCCTGCTATGGTTGGCTCGCTTGGATTTTTCAAGGAGGTTATATTTCTTATTTCCCAGGCTTCAGAAGAACTAAAAATAACTGGGTGAAAAATCTGAAAGGCAAAGCTGCTCTATCTGCCAGCATTATAAGGAGATAGGATCCGGCTCAACCAGAAGAGAGCGTATCTCTGTCCGTCTGGGATGATTAAAGCAAACTGGTATCTGATACCAGTTTGGTAGCTACAGACTCTGGTTTTTTGAATGCTCATATTCAATAGGCTTATATTTTTCTTATTTGTCAGTTAACACTATTCATGTGAACGCTCTGCTTCTGTGTAAAACTGAAATTGCCGTTGAGTCATGCTTGGCCTTCACCTTTCTGTATCTAATATTGAAAAAAAAAACCAAAAAACAACAACAGCTAGTGGAGTAAATTTAAAATAGCACCAATGGAAAGTGTTCTATCTGAGTGGCCACTGTCACCATTAGTCCACTTCCAGCCACCTTCTACATTGTAGTCTCATGCTGATTCTTTTACCACTCCCTGTCGAATCTCATCCAGAAACCTGAATAGTGTGTAGCCCTAAGGCTCATTATGAAGGATTTGCTAATCAAGACAAGCAGTCCTCTTTTTGGAGGCTTTGCTGGCAGAAACATCCACCTCTGTGTTTTTGAAAGACGGATTATGCCCATGAAACACGGGTGAGAGAACATCTGTCACACGTGAAAGATAAAATATATCTGGCTTTGCCTTTTCATGTGTTATTTTTCAGAGCCATAAAACATTAAGAGACTAAGTCAGGGGAAAAAGTTCAAAAAAGGAGTTTGTACCATTAACTCTGCTAGGGCGTAAGAGGAGATATAGGATTTCAGTTTTGAACTTACAAATATGTGAAACTAGAGATTATGAAAATAAATATTTAGCCATATTCCTAGTTGTCTTTTTGTAAAGGTTAACGGTTTCATACTGAACTAAAAGCAAACGAACAGTGGTGAATTAAGAACTTTGTTCAAACTGCTTTCTTTGCCGTGTTCACAATGATAATCTCGCCTGACAAAGCTAAGCAATAAAAAAAGTTAGACTCTCCAAGATAACACTGAAAAGTGACATTGTTATCAGAAAGCATTTACATACGACATGGAAATTTTAATAAATAATCCATCTTAAGTATATATAATAACATATAAATGAGTTCAATCATCAGATTTGCCAAATTGTTTCCTATAGCTGAGCTAAGTCCCAATTGATGTCAGAATAATAAAACTGACTTAAATGGGTTGTAGGGGAGTGATGAGTAGGACCCGAAGCATATGGGAACAGGATTATTCCCAATGTCTTTTGCGTTTTCCATACTGGATCACAAAAATGGTCGGCGGAGATTCTGGGTTCTCTGTGTGGTTTTTGCAAACCTTTTTCTACTTCTGACTATATTTAAGCTCTATTCAGGACAAGAACATCGCTACCCTATTCACAGCTCTTCTCCAGAGCTTATCAGTCACTGGTGCTCACAAAATATTTGTTGAATAAATAAGTGAAGGAATGAATGTTTGAACAGCCTGGGTAGAATTGGTCTCTTTCGGGATGACAGATTTTAAATGGGAAATACAGTGTAAGAAACACAAAACTTTTTGTTAGTGTTGATGATAACATTTTCTTTTCCCTCTCACTCTAAAATTATTTTCCAATCTAAAACTTTGCAAATAAAGAAGTAGAAAATTTAAGCCATTATCTGCAAAACGGAAGGCTTCTTTTACTAGCTATTCCATGCAAAGTTTTGTTTAAGAGGAAGGAAGGATGAGTGGATGCGCAAGGAGCAGGAAATCTCTGAGGAATTTTGTGTCTGTTATAAAGGGACAAAGAGAAGAGAATATGGTACAAAAAGGCCACAAGCAGCTGACAAAATGCTATTTTAAAAAAATGAAAACGGTCAATATCTGCATTATTTTGCCTTGTCCAGTAGCCCTAGTGCTTATTTTCATCCCCAAAGCTTGTTTTGCTGGAAAATGCTTTTAAATCATCACATTTTGTTTCAACCCCGCTAGGCATTTGGAGGCAAAAGGCACCGACACTTTTGCACAATATTTCCATAGGTCTACCCTTGCTCACAGATTATAAGCTGGGAGTATCATGACAATATCTACGCAGTTCAAGTCATTTTGAAATGGGATCTTGTACATACAAAGTTTTAAAAAATACATATCTCCATAGTAAAGAAAAGACATAGTTCCCCATATACGTTAAATGACTTCACATACTCAATGTCTCTCTCATCTGTGTATAAGCACATATCTCTTCTGTAATACATATGTGCACGCATATAGGAGAAGTCGGTTTTGAATGAAAAAGTCAAAGAGAACAAAGTGGAATCCCACTTCAAAGGGCGTATGATAAGTACGCCCCTGTTAAATGTCTAGGAAAATAGATCAGACCCATTTCGCTTAATTATTTGCCAAGCGCCTAGCAGAGCCAAGTATATTACCAACACTATCTTGTATTTTAACAGCCCTGAGAAATAAGTATTACTGTCATTCCCATCTTACTGATAGAAAAAAGAATTCTCAAGGAGGTGAAGTAACTTAAAGCCCAAGCCACGCAGCTCTAAATAGCTTAAATGAGTAGGCCTCGTTCTACTGACAAAGCCATTGCTCTTTCCAAAACAGTCTAGTTGTTTGTTAGCTGTGTTCCATGTGTAGCCAGGCATTTTTGACTGGATACTGATGGTTTAGATACCATCCCACTCTCCCCACACACATTCATACATATGCATACACACACAGGCACACACCTTTACAAACATATGTTTGACTTCATTTATTTGCTTTTTTTTTTTTTTTTATGAGGGTGAGAGACAGTAAAAGAAGTTATAGATGGATGGGATGGTTATCTGTTCTCATCTGGATCAGTAGATTGGATTTTTTAAAAAGGCAATCGCTCTAAGCAGATGGAAATGTTCAGATGCGCTTTGGGTTGTGGAGAAAGGTATGTCAGAGCATGAGAGAGAAGACCCTTATGCCCCTCTGTTGGACACCCCACACTGTTCTGGGGCCCAGCTTAGGGAGCTTGGAGAATGCCCTGAGACAGTGCCCCTGGGGTGGACATTCGTGATTTCCTGGTAGCAGTGGCAGGTACAACTCCCCACCTGGCACTGCCAGCAGCTACCAGAGGTAACAGGAGCTGGGGAGGCAAAAGAGAAACAAGGCAAACCCACTGGGGAGTACAAGTAAGGAACTGGGGAACACTTTGGAGAGAGGCTGTGGATCTATGGTTACAGACCCACATATGTCTACATATAGATGTCCATTGCATCTGGAGCCTTGGGATTCTCAGGAGGGGCCTCAAGGCCCATCTTGGGAATTGAGGAGGAGACCCAACAGGTGGGACTTCTGGCCTCTATGCCTATTTCAACCAGAGCCTCTCTATTTTCTAATGTTTTATAAACTGGTATTCCACACAATATGTCATTTGAAAAAATACTCTGCTGCTTTAAACATGTAAATTACAAATCTAAACCATAGTACCTCTCTTTTTTCCAATTAAAATTGAGTTTGATTTCCCTTCCGCAAGTTATACAACAAAATGACAGGAAATGGATGCAAGAGAGAGTGGTTGCTGTTGATATTCCCAAGCATATTTTCTTGAGCCAGCTATTTACTTACCTATAACTCTCAAAGGTGCTTCATCTACTCTGAACACCTAAAAGTCATCCATATCATTCCATCCCTCACTTCTCTGCTCAGATTCAGTTCTACATATGTGACTGCCTACTGGATATCTCCAACTGCACCTTACATTCCATAATTCAACATATATCCAGCCCTCTTTAGCTTACCTAGTCAATGGCCCCAGCACCTATGTACCCATCCATTCATCCAAGTTAGAAGCCTCAAAGCCATCATCAACTTCTCCCTCCACCCGACTCCACAAGTCAGGAAACCAATACATTTAGCTTCTGGAAAATCTCTCAAATCCTCTTTCTCTCTGTCTTCTTCACTGCCCCTTTCTTTTAAAGCCCTTATTATCTCTCACCTGACCATCACAATAGTCTTCTACCTGGACTCCTTGTCTCCATCCTTCCTACCAATCTCGAGACAGACAACAGAACTATCTTTTTAAAATACAAATATGGTCATAACATTCCCTATTTTAAAGGCTTCGATGTGAAAAAAAATATTTGGCATGACATATGAGACCCTTCACACTCTACCCTAACCTTCTTAACTCAAACATGAGTGCTATTGACCTAAACAGGGTCATTTAGTTGCAAGAATTATGGCCAATAAAACAGGAAAGGAATTTATTACAGGATACATTGAGGAGCTCACAGAGATTTTGGAAGGGTTGAAGAACCAAACTCAGAAAAGGCAGAAAGAAAGGGAGGCAAAGCAGAAAAACCACAGCCCAAAGCAAACTACACAACCAAGAGAGGAGAGACCACCACTACTGCCACCACAGAACAGTGGTCCTGGGCTTTGAACCTCCACTGCAGCTCTCTCTAGACACTGGGCGTGGCACTGCCCCACAGCCACTGCCTCTGGAAACTGGAACCCCAGTGATGCTGTTAAGACCAGAATGATTCTCCATGCAATGTGTTTTTCTGCTTTGGTTGCTCCATCCGACTGGCAGCGCCTAAGTTAGCTATCCATTCCTTGCCAAGAAAGGCGGAAGTGGGAAAGGCTGCAAAAACAAGAGGCAGATTTTTCAGTGTCATAGGGAGAGCCTGGCCACAAAAAGTGGAATCAGATGCTAGACAACGAAAAAATCGACAGAAGTACAATCCATGCTTCAGCTAGTTGGGCTGTGCAACCTTCTCCAAAGGAGATCTGCTCCTTTTGCCTCTTTAGAAATGCTGTTCTCAATATTTGAAAAGATGATTTCCTGTTTTCTAATAAGGGAGCACCTATCTACCCCTGGTGTAATGTCACCTCCTCTGTGAAGCACTGGCTGGTGTCTTCAGGCAGAGCTGGCGTTTCTTTTGTTTGTGGTCATCACACTTAATTGGAGCACTTCTCATAGGGTGTTGTCATTATTATGTCATTTCACAATTCAATGTCCCATCTCAACAGTGAGTTCCTCATGGCAGGGACTGTGTCTTGATGTCTGTGCCTTCAGAGCCAGGCATTGTGCCTGGGACAAAATATGTTCTCAGTAAAGTTTGTTGAATAATTGTTGTGGCTTCCCTAAGGAGAATGTTTTGGAGTCTATGCGTGATCCCTAGGGGACACTGGCCTTGACTGCCAATAGTAGAGGCACCATCTTCCCCTTGCCGAGAAACTGACAGTTCCCAGAACTTTACAAGACAATTGCAAGCTGGAAGGCACTCCTGGCATGAACATTGCCCGTCAGCCTCATAATCAGCACTTCTCAACTCAGTTCTCAGCTCCAACATTCATTACGGTGTGTTTTTTTGGCATAATACTAAGGTTACAGCTGTACCAAAACTTATATGCAGTTGTTTTATTGCCTAAACGAGTTATAATCTGGGTAGTATAGAAACTGTGAAAACTTTTCCATTATTTCATAGGTGAAGGGTAAAGTAATTTCAAAAGTAATCAAATCCTGTTGGGTAGGACTCATAAACACTAAAATTTATATTGTCTTCCCTCTGTTATAAAGACTGTAAAGAAACCATTTTCTCTGCCTAGATTTCAGATTTCAAATGAGATAAAATTCTTTTAACTTTTTTTTTTTTAAAGAAGGCATTGGGTCTTTTTTTCTAGTTGCGGCGAGCGGGGGCTACTCTTCCTTGTGGTGCACGGGCTTCTCATTGTGGTGGCTTCTCTTGCTGCAGAGCACGGGCTCTAGGCGCGAGGGCTCAGTAGTTGTGACTCACGGGCTCTAGAGCGCAGGCTCAGTAGTTGTGGTGCACGGGCTTAGTTGCTCCATGGCATGTGGGATCTTCCTGGACCAGGGCTTGAACCCGTGTCCCCAACATTGGCAGGAGGATTCTAAACCACTGTGCCACCAGGGAAGCCCTCTTTTAACTCTTTAATGTTGCACAGTATGTCAGTATAACAATATAAAATTTGATAAATTTCAGCATATAGTATAACTATTAATTTTCTAAAGGCAATAAACTTCATACTAAGTATTAAATTTTTTGATCAATAATATAACTAGAAGATAACATATTCTTTATACTATTAATATTATCTGAAAGGTAACAGAAAGCATTTGTGAATAATGTACATTTTTTTTAGGAATGAGATATTCTACTTGGTATCCACTTAGATGATGGCCTGAAAGTAACATGTTTCTTCAACAAGCTGAATGTCGTTTATCAGCTGAATGTCTCTTGGAGGAACAGAGAACTATTGTTCTTCAGGCATTTGAGAGATAGTGGTCAAAAACCATGGTAATTATTCCACCAACATGCACCATTTTCCTTTGCCAAAAGGAAATTAACCTAAATAGCTAACTAGAAAAAGAAATGATACCATAGTTGAAATGGGAAAATTGTGTGAGGAATAAGTATACATAAATTTGGAGGGAATGTAATCATTCTCTTGTCGTGAGACTGGGTGAGATACTGGTTTTACACATCTGTAAACTTATTTTTTTCATTTCACAGCTTATGGCTTTCATCAGTGTGCTTGGGAAGATTTGACACTCCAGCAGTCCTCTGAAATTTATTTTGATAGAATTTCTTGACCTTGGATTTTGAGAACCTTTTTATTACAAATGATCTTGCTTGGGTTCTGTCATAATATGTTGGGCCAATGTAGGTGTGAGCAGTATTCTTATGAAACTATTAACATGTATTGTTTGTCCTTTCCCTATCTCTGTCTATAAACTGCATTTGCTTCTTTACCCTGGGGTCCCGTCTTTGGTCCAGGATGCCAAGAAATCAAATAATACGCGAGTCTCCAGCTTTAAGAGGAAATGCTTAGATTCACCGTGACCTAGATAAACAAGAATGGTAGGAGGAAATTTGTTACAAGTCTCAACCCTCATACCCACCAGTCCTAGTTTAATATTTATTTATTTTGCTATTAGAGCATTATTAATTTGGACCCCTTGCACAACATGAAATCTTTATTACAAACATACAATAACTTACTTTATTTTCATTTAAACTATAAATACCCTTAAAAGTTTACTGATTGTTCAGTCTCCTGTGGATTTTTTAAAATATAAAACTCTCACATTAGGAACTGCTCATGGAAGAGGCATAAACATGGGAAATGCAACCATGTTTACAGTAACTTCTCAGAAAATTAAAGCTTTGATTGTTTTTTTAATGAAAAATGTATTTTTAAAAATATAAATTAAACAGGAACTTTAATTTTATCTGATAATTTTTCTTACCAAAAAATCTCAATCAAAACATTCACAAAATATAAACAAGAGTAATGCATACTTGCATGTTTCTTATTTTACTTTGTACTTTCCCTCTTTTTGCAAACTTGAAAAAAAAAGACTACACTTCCAATACAGATAATTAGAAAAATATAATAAAATACCTAGAAAATTAATCAAATATGTCCCCCAGCCCAGACAACTTTCATGAATGGCCTATGCATATTTTCTATGAGGTTATATGTGTATGTATTTAACAAAATTCAAATTATAAGTTCTAAATTTGATGTTTGAAATACTATCCTATCCTCTGATTTCAGTCTTTAAAGTTTAGAGAACTTTTCAAAATTTAAAAAGAAATGGAAAAGAAAATAGTCTTTTGTTCTTGAAGAGTTGCCAGAACTGAAAGTGTAAAACAAATTCAGCTTAGCAGTATATTCTAGTTGTGTTACCCAGACTTTAAATGACTGTTGATCTGAGCCAAAAATATATACTTCTCTTCTAATGTCAGATGCTACCTTCTCAGTAGCCTGCCCGTAATTGGTTTTCACTCCGTTTCCTGCTCACCCTGCCAGCCCTGCCTCTCTACCCCTGTGATTCACCAGGCTTTGGCTGTGCTTCATAGGGCTAGGAGTCCTCGACCGTCCAGTTTCATCCTCCTTGATGGTAGATATCTTGTCCATTTGTCTGCCATGTTGCCGGATGTTTGGGTTCAAACAAAGTGTATTTGTGATGGTGACATTTCCAAGGTCTATACAGGGTCTACCTCCACAGTTAAAATCATATCTGGGCAGGCTTCCCTGGTGGCGCAGTGGTTGAGAGTCTACCTGCCGATGCAGGGGACACGGGTTCGTGCCCCGGTCTGGGAAGATCCCACATGCCGCGGAGCGGCTGGGCCCGTGAGCCATGGCCGCTGAGCCTGCGCATCCGGAGCCTGTGCTCCGCAACAGGAGAGGCCACAACAGTGAGAGGCCCACATACCGCAAAAAAAAAAAAAAAAAAAAAAAAAAATCGTATCTGGGACTCTCATCAGAGGCCTTCCCCCCTAGTCAGCCTAGGGCCTCTTCTTAGATTTACACACAAAGTATGTTTTTGTGAATATGTGACTTTATTTCTTCTTTATTTCTTGCAGTGTTCGTGTTACATATTTTGAAATAAAAAAACTCAATTTCAACTAAAATGAACTCAAATGTGTCTCCTTTTAAAATAGTATCAAGAAATCAGAAACAACCTTGAAATGGTCATCATCTCATGAGTTTAACTCTTTTTTGTTTTAAAGAAAAATAAAGAATTAACACCCCTCTTCCCAGTGGAGAAAAAGGAAGGGGGGCATATATGCTGCATCTTTACCGATGTATTAGAAAATAGCTTCTCAGAGATGGTGAACAGCCTAAATGCATTTACAGTAAGTCCCCTACATATGAACCTTCATGTCGCGAACTTTCAAAGATGTGAACGTGCCCCTGTATGCCAGCTGTCGTACTGTACTGCTGTACTTTTCAAGGTACTGTACTGTAAGATTAAAAATGTTTTCTGTATTTTGTGTGTTTGTTTTTTTTTATGTATTATTTGTGTGAAAAGTATTATAAACCTATTACAGTACAGTACTCTATAGCTGATTGTGTTAGTTGGGTACCTAGGCTAACGTTGTAGGACTTAACAAATTGGACTTATGAATGTGCTCTTGGAACAGAACTTGTTCGTATGTAGGTGACTTACTGTATTTTTATAAGAGGAAGGAAATAAAACTGCTGAAGTTACTTTAACTTTTTACGTTAACTAATGAGAAAAATGTGGCAAAAAATAGCAAAGCTTATTCAGACTTTTCAAAGACATTGGGACCGGGTACCTTATTCCAAAGGTCATCACCAATGGTCATCCTCACTCTAAGGACTCTGAGGGACCCTCTTATGGAGCAGTAAGCAATTAGTCCAGGTTTTTCATTTATTCCAAGTCTCTCAGAATTAAGACACAAAACGAAAGAATTTTTCCACGGATGTGATATTTATCCAGATTAAGAGAAGCAACTTATTCATCCACTTACTAGACTCTGGGAGGGTACAGAACATGTGGGATGACTCTTAGCAACTGCTGAGCTGATAGAAGAGATTTTGCAGTTCCCACATCTCTCATTGTGCCTGGACATTTGGTTTTCATTGCTCTCTCTGAAATTAGAGAAAGTAATAATGGATCACCACATTTGTAGTGTAATTGTAATTACTCCTACCTAGAAATAATGTGCTTACCCATGCTCAGGCCAAAGGACAGTCTCTCTAATACACAAAAGTGGGCTAGAAGGGTGGGGGGGCAGCATTACCTCCATACATATGACAGTCATTTTAGAAAAGTTTTAAGTTACAACTTAAACCATTAGACAATAGAATGGAACCAAGAGACAATAAATCCAATAGTTTCAACAACTAGCTATTCTACACCTACTTGTGCAAAACATTGGTATGATACAAAAATTTGTAACACAACAGCCATCCTCAATGAATTTATGATCTGGTAGAAGAAAGAGAAAGGGCAAGTATTCAATAAGTAAGTAAATAAATATTTTAAAACATAAATAACTTTTCTACTAGAAATATAAGCAAAGCAGAACTATTGTTTCCAACTTGAAGTATCAGAAGGTCACTGAAGGCTTCGGTGTGAGCATGAAATAAAGATAAATTGGATGTTCTTTTCCTCCATATGCAGTTTTCCCAAAGTTAAATGGATTCCTTTAATAAGGTAGTGGTGTTATAGAACTAATGCTATTCTCAATATAGTTGATTATGGAATGTGGAACAATGCAGATGGTGGATTATTCAGGATTTGTCTTCCTTTGGCTTTCACCATGAGAACCAGTTCATTGCTCATAAAACTCCTGCAGAGAGCAAACAAGGGAGGGGATGGAGATGAAATTCATTTTGGAACTTGTTAGAAGCATTGGTGAAAGGTTTGGTGGAATTGTAGAAACAGACTCTTTATATATATTTTTTCTTTCACAGAAACCTTGTGAGATTTATATGGTGACCAGAAAGTGGTACGTGTGCTTTGGCTTTCTGGACAAAGGAGTTCTTCAAAGAAGGACTTCAAGAAAAATACCAAAAATTTCCCCCATTTCATATCAAATATTGTTATATTTTTCCTCTTAAGATTGATTATATAATCCAAACAAACAAGAAACATAGTAAAATATTTTTCAACTAACAGAACACATCAGTATTCACACAAGTAGCAGAATCTATTTTCATGTTAAAATTGATGGATGCTAAATTTAATAATGAAGCAAGTGTGAGCATCAAAAAAATCTAAAAACAAAAAAATTTTTTAAACCCAAAGAATGACTTTAAAATAATTATTATTACCAAGAAAGGAGCGTGAGTTAAAATAATAAA
Source organism: Neophocaena asiaeorientalis asiaeorientalis (assembly GCF_003031525.2). Classification (NCBI taxonomy): domain Eukaryota; kingdom Metazoa; phylum Chordata; class Mammalia; order Artiodactyla; family Phocoenidae; genus Neophocaena; species Neophocaena asiaeorientalis. Next base: position 2,484,712 of record NW_020185320.1, read on the forward strand.
ATCTGCGGTGAATATTTCTGAAGCTCCAGATTCTAATCGGCCTCCCCCGGCCACCACACACAGATGGTCATCGTATGTAAAGATGATTTCAGATATAAGCAGTATGGAGGCTTCCAGAATTTGAGAGCCACTGGAAGATCAGAGATTAAACCCAGTAAGATAGAACTGACTCAAAAAAGAGGACAAAAATGAGGGGAGGAACAATTGTATGGACATTAGTTAAGACTAAAGTTTGGTTGTTTAAACAAATAATTCACAAAAATGAATTCCTCTGTTAGTCACAGACTTGTGGTTTTATTACTTTTAAGGCTTTTTGATGGTTCTGATGCCTCTGGGGCTCCAAGAGACAAATGAAAAATGTCTTTTTATACACTAGATTGGAAAAATGGAACAAATAATAATGGTGATAATAATAGGTATCAAATCATCGTTGACCGCATACACCGTACAATGTGCTTCAGGCAAAACAACATGACAATTAACGTGCATTGAGCATTATGACGTACAATCACTGATGAAAATTTTTATATGTTTTAACTCATTTATTCCTCACAATGCTATGGTGTAGATTCTATTGTTGTATTTGTTGGATGAATGAGGAATTTGGGATGGATGGTGTCATGCTTTAATCTAAATTTCTTGTGTAAGTCAAATACAATTTCTCTCAAACAGGATTTTGATTGTCCAATGTCAACTCATGTGCCACAGTATTTTTTAGTCCCCATTTTTTAATAGTGGTAAAATACACATGAAATTTACCATCTTAACCATTTGAAGTGTACAGTTCAGTAGTAAGTACATGAATATTGTTGTACAACCTTCAGAACTCTTCAAATCTTGCAAAACTGAAATCCCATACCCATGAAATAATCCACAGACCCACCATTTTACATTCTGTCTGTATGAACTTGTCTACTCTAGATATTTCACAGAAATGGATTCACACAGTATTTGTCTTTCTGTGATTCACTTATTTCATGTGCCACAGAATTTTTGAAAACATATAAAACTATGCCAATGCAAAAATATTAACAATCATTTTACAAGAAGGTTTTTCATTATTATTACTCCCCCAAAAGGGCAATGACAACTGATGACTTGTGTGTTTTATAATGCCAATGAAACTTATTTTAACTTATTGGTTTTTTGCCTTTCTAATAGAGCAAGAAAGGTTTTAGGGACTTCCCTGGTGGTCCAGTGGTTAAGACTCCACGCTTCCAATGCAAGGGGCACAGGTTCAATCCCTGGTCGGGGAACTAAGATCTCACAGGCTGTTCAGCGCCACCAAAAGAAAAAAAAAAAAGATCCATCCACCTCACTACAAATAACTCAATTTCGTTTCTTTTTATGGCTGAGTAATATTCCATTGTATATATGTGCCACATCTTTTTTATCCATTCATCTGTCCATCACACTTAGGTTGCTTCCATGTCCTGGCTATTGTAAATAAAGCTGCAATGAACATTGTGGTACATGATTCTTTTTGAATTATGGTTTTCTCAGGGTATAGAGTTTGTCATACAGAGTGAAGTAAGTCAGAAAGAGAAAAACAAATACCGTATGCTAACACATATATATGGAATCTAAAAAACAAACAAAAAAATGGTCATGAAGAACCGAGGGGTAAGATGGGAATAAAGACGCAGACCTACTAGAAAATGGACTCGAGGACATGGGGAGGGGGAAGGGTAAGACGGGACAAAGTGAGAGAGTGGCATGGATATATATACACTACCAAATGTAAAATAGATAGCTAGTGGGAAGCAGCCGCATAGCACAGGGAGATCAGCTCGGTGCTTTGTGACCACCTAGAGGGGTGGGATAGGGAGGGTGGGAGGGAGGGAGACACAAGAAGGAAGAGATATGGGGATATATGTATATGTATAACTGATTCACTTTGTTATAGAGCAGAAACTAACACACCATTGTAAAGCAGTTATACTCCAATAAAGATGCTAAAAAAAAAACAGACAAACAGACAAAAAGAAACATTTTAAATCAATGTGTGCTACCTATGACAGACAAAACACATATCGATAGTAGATTTTTAAAATAAAATTTATTATCACTAAGATATTTGATACATTTTGCATTGTCAGTTTCTCAGGTGAAAAGTTTGTGAGACACACTTTACTATGCTTTATGAAGTAGATGCTACGTGCACTAAGAAATGTATTCCTTAACACTTCTAAGTTTTAATTTTATTTCCTTTCTTTTTTTAATAAGTGGAATATTTTTTGTCAATTATAGACCCCACAAACCAGATGAGATTAAAAATTATATATTCCCAAGACAAGTAGTCACCAACATTTTGCATTTAAAATTTTATTCTTAAGCTAAAAATTGAGACCACCAAAGGCAAATAGAGCCTCATGTTTTTGTAACCTAGTGGATAATTTTATTGTTAAAAAATATTTTTCTTCCTTCAGAAATGACATTAAGTAGATTGTGGTTTTTTCTTTGTAAAAAGCCTCCTAAGAATGTTACAGGTCAGATTTCAAACTTAAGTTTTTTTCAACAAAGCTCAAATTTTCTGTTCAACATTGTTCTTTCATGACCTCTGATGGTGAAAATGTAAACTGACGTTACAAATACTAACAGAAATAATACCACAAATTCCATTTACCTTTTAGTGAAGATCCTTTCCCTTCTTTTCATATTTATTTACTTTGAGAATGTAATGGTATCAATTATTCAACAATACAGAAAGAGTGTTAGACAATTTCCTACCACTTCAAAGCATAAGAAAGCCCTCTTATTCAGTCTATAAATCTCTGAATGTATGTGTGCATAGAAAGAACATTTTAATGATATCAAAACTTACTACTGTGACTACTAGCTCTCAAATGGAAATGGAATAAAGTTTCGATAAAATTGAAACAATTATTTTAATTTACAAAATCATCACTCTTCCTAAATCTCTGTATATATGAATAAGGCAGCATAATTGCATATTAAGACCTGAATTATTTGGACTTATTTATTACTTCAAGTTCATTAATAAGATTACTGTCTAGACCTGAGCTCCTCCCTAAAAAGCTTCCACACAGGTAATTTATCTGGCAATATGACCCCAGAGAGCAGGAATAATGAACAGGGGAATAAAAAGAGGAAAGAAGGAAGAGCTGAAATAAGGATGCATTATCAAAATGATTATGGCCAAACTATGCCGGATTCCACAGGCCTTTTAAGAGGTCGCAATGAAATCCATGAAATAAATAGGAGAAGGGAGAATTCCCTGGAGGTCTAGTTGTTAAGACTCTGCACTTCCACTGTAGGGGGCCCAGGTTCGATCCCTGATTGGGGAACTAATCCTGTAAGTTGAGTGGCACAGCCAAAAAAAAAAAAAAAGGACAAGGATTTTTCAATGGGCTTCCATCCCCCATGGATTTAGTGGCCCTTGGACTTTGACTACCACATACCCACTTGTAGGTTGCACATGTGTGGCACTTCAGTGGGCATTCCACACCTGCACTTGTTGCCAGAAAATGTCCAGGGAAGGAAGCGGAGGCTCACACCTTGGTCAGAGGTGAGGCACTCCCCAGTTGCACCTGCAGAAAGTCTACGAGAACTGATTGTAGAAACTGACTTCAGTTGAATGCAGGGCCAAGAGAATTTTAAGTGATGAACAAAGTGGTCACTGATGCACTAGAACCTTTGCACTACTCAGATTCACGTTTTCTCTCCATTAACTCCTACCTGTCACTGCAAGGTGCTAGCCAGCCACAACTTGTGCAAGAGGGTTTGTGAACTAGCTACCCTCCCTGCTGCCACAGCTGGTCCCAAAGCCTTGTTGATAGTCATCAGCTCTCTTCTCCACCAGCGATTCTAAATTTTTCTCACCCGTGGCCAGCATCTCAGCTGATCTAAGGTTGTTTGCCTGGCAGAGGGATCCAGACCTTCTTCCTCTAGGTTGATTTGCTTTGCCTTCATCAGGGAATAGATGCTGTAAATGCTGATTCACCATTATCACCTGGCACAAAACACCAGGAGATGCATCAATCAAGCCGATGGATATTCCTCCCTGCTTCCATCATAGGGCAGTGACCCAGGCTCTTCGCGTTAATAAGGGTAGGTTAGTCTTGCAAATATGCTAACATATTAATTCTCTTTTGCTTGATGATCCAGGAACGAGGAGCCCAAAGAGGTGGTAGTTAAGTTCTGTGGAACTCTTTTACTTTGTCCTCTGGTGGCCCTGGTGAACGGCCATAAGACCCTTTGTGGAAAGATAGGGAGAATGTTTGTAACTATTCTTACGACATTACAGAGTCCTTCCTCAAGGGCACTCACCCTCCCTTTGAACACTTGGTATCTGGGTCTGTTGAAATTAAATAAATCCAGAAATTGGGTGAAGGATCTGGATTTTCCATGATGATAGCTAATGTCAGTATTCCACTCACTAGATCACTTTGTTATACACACACACACACACACACACACACACACACACACACACATACACACACACAATCAAGTAATCACTCAATCAGCTGTTCATTTATCTCATCCCTCAAAACACCATGATTTATTAGCTATTGGCACAAATCCCTGCAGGTCAAGGCACCTGATTGCTACTAAAGACTTCTGCCCATTTCAGTAATTACAACCATCTTGCCTTCGATAGTTTTGTATTGCTACATGGGCTCTGCCATTGAGAAATCTCATAACTGCACTGATACTGGGGAGACTAGTTCCACAACAGCATCTCCTGTTAATAACTCTGACCTATGCAGGACAGACATCACCAAGTTTTTTCACAGATGCTGGCCTCTTCCTCACCAGTGAATTCCTTCTTGCCTTACTGAAGGGGATGTCCTATGAATCCTCCTGGGGAACAAAGTCAGATGCTAGGTTCTAGATATCACAGATATCTACTCTAACATTCCCATCCCTGTGAGCCTTCTGACATCTTCCTTAGTACTCTGCCAAAGCAATTTTAGCATCTCTACCTCATTTTCCTATTGGCCGTTATCACATTCAGGCTTCAAGGAAACATCCCAGCAGTGGACGAGGACCAACGCCAGGTGTTCTCACTAGCATGTTGAACCTCAAGACATGAGTGAGTGTTCCCATGTCAATAAATCCTTATGCAGCCTTATTTTATTCTCCCTACCAGTTCAACACTCTCAAGATTCACTCCTACATGTGTTCCCCTGGTTCCTTTTAGTATATATAACACGGGACCTGCACTTTCTGTAAACCATTTCCTCCCAGAGCAAGGATTATAGTTCTGCGCTCAGAAGATGTCTGAGACCTGACCGGATCACTGGCATGGAGATGGTGAATGGCGGCAGGGCTGGATCCTGAGGAGGACAAGTGTCATCTTGTGAGTTGCCTTCCTCATATGAGGGTCTCTAAGTCTTTGCAGGCTCTTTAGGCAATAGGAGGATGCTCTCTTTTAGCAAAGGGAATGGGACTGCTTCTGCCAGTGAGGAGAGTTCAGGGAAATTGAGAGTTCAAGATTCCCAGAATCATTTACCCAAATGTCTCTATTGCTGGTTTCAGGATTTAACTGTTTTCAACCAGGGCCCTAACTCAGGACACCCAAAGAAGCTGTGTCTTCATTCTCCTTTGCACCTATGCTGCAGAAAATGATGATCTCCTCAAATGCTGACAGAGGCCCTTGGCATTTACCATGTGCCTTGAATCGATTTTGACTGACCTGAGCCAGTCATTTTCCTTATTTCAAAGAATTCAAAGAAATCAATAAAAATCCAACCATCCTTATAATTACCACTGTCACCATACCATTCAAGTATAACAGTAAGTATATGAGTCAACCCTTCACTTTCCACCTGTACCTACGGCCAACGAACCTCATATAAGAATCGTAGAGCTGTGCTCCATCGGTTATCACCACCCCATTTCCCATTAGCAGTGGGATCTTCATTGCCATCTGACTGTTGAGTTACTCAGTTCCTAAATCCCATCCTAATGGTCCATTTTCCAGGGCTAATCCTGATCTATCTATCTTTCCTAGTGTTTGCCTGAAAGCAGAACATGAGACAGAGCTCTGCATAAGAGTAATTTACTCAGGAGTGGGTTGCCACGTAGCAGTAGCCATGAACAAGGAGAATGACGTAGAGAAGGATGGAAAGCCAATACAAGAATGTGCTATCAAGTTGGTCTCTGTTGTGAACAACTGGTTCTGGATCACAGAGGACATCGTGATTAGTCTTATGAAACGAGTATCAACACTGTCCAGGGCCAGTAAGGGGAATTGTTTGTTCATCAGCTCCAGCCCCCACTGATCAAGCTTGGGCCTGTAGAGATTAAATCCCCCACTTCTAAGTTGCAAATGTTGAGTGCTGAATGGTTATCCTCAAGGATCAGAGAAGTCCCACGGATCAGAGAGCAAGCAGTTCACACTGCAAGCTCCAGGCAGGCACACGGACGAGCTACACCTGTGTGTAGCTAGTGACAGCCTGAGTGGCAGTGGTCCCAGTAGCTGTGGCGAGAGTAAAAAACGAGGCCAAGAAGATCTGAGGCTACTACGTATGTGTGAATTAGTGGGAAGGAGGCTGAATTTGCAAAATGCTTCCTAGTAGGGATGGGTGGAGAAAGCTTCCTAGAGGAAATGAGGGCTAAATTGAAACCTAAACCACCTAAAGGATGAGTAGAAGTCAGCAAGGGTTGATAAAGAGGAGACAGGCCATTTTCAGTGAGAAAGAAGCTTCCTCCATCTTCTCAGAGGTTGAGGTGGCTTCTAATGTTTTCCAACCACACCCTACTTCTTCTACAATAGCAGTGGTCATACAGAATTGCAATTGTCTGATCACTTATCTGCTCCACTAGACCAAAGACTCTGTTAGGGCAGGGATTATGACTGTCTTCTCCCATGCAGCACATATTAGAAACAAAAGTATAAACTTAATTGAATTGTCTTGTAGATTGTAAAGATTAAGTGAAGTAATGCATGCACAGCTCCTAACAACTAAAGTGCTCAGTAAATAGTAGCTTTTAAAAATCTCTATTATTATTCAAATCTTTATCATAGGGCACAGTTCTGGCATGTACACATTTGTATCACAATAAACACTTGCTGAAAGAAAAGTTCAGGCCGGACATGATGAGGTCCTTAACTATGTCTGCCAGCAGCAACGCTTTCAACTGCTGTCGCTTTTACATTTTGTATCCTAAATGCTGTCCTCTGAAACTCCAACGTGCGTTGTGTTCTTATTTTTTTAGAGGAAGGAATAGCAAAAATAAAATAAAAATCCAAGAAAGTAATTGTAAGATGCCGCTTTAGAATGGGGGGAAAGGAGGGGTAATGGGAAACCATAGCGATGTTCTGATATGGGTAGGACTTGGGGTGTGTCTGTGTATTTTCAATTTCTTGTCCACTAGATGGTGGAACAGAGTCCCTATCCTGGCAACAGAGTTCTTCATAAAAGGTTACAGGTTCTCTCACAACGCCCACGCAGGGCTTTGCACGTGAAGGAAATTACCCAATAAGTTAAATTTTTTCAAGGCTTCCTTTTGTAAAGCAGAAAGCCGAAACGACACAGGAGGCAAATGTTAGGGAGAGGTGAGAAGGGATGAGAAATGCGGAAAGACAAGGAGCAGGGGAGCTAAACTACATTTCCCAGGAAGCCACGGGCGCACCTGCCACACCCACCACGCCTGTTACGGCGCTCGCGACCCTGTCGTCCATCCCACCCCAAGGAGCACGGAGAAGGGTACGGAGTCTCCACTGGTGCAGCAGCGGCGGCGGCTCCAACCCACCAGATCGTCCTGCTGAGCCACGACCACTCCACCCTGCGCTTGTAGAGCCGAAGAGACACTCACCGCTGCCCCTCTGTTCCCGCGAGCCACGTGACCAGCTCGGGTCATGTGACTCCAGAGCCTGGCGGCTGAAGTCAGTTACCCTGGCAACTGCTGGGCCCCCCCCTCAGACCGTCCGGGAAAGCGGGGAATTCAGAAGCAAAGGTAGGTGGGGCGTGGATACTTGCTTTCCACTCGGTTCAGCAGGGCCCAGACTGTGCTCAGACCCGCTGCTCAGGGCTTTAGTTTCGGGTCACTCCCTTCCTCCACCCCGGCTCCGCTGCGGGCGCGTCTTTGTCTTCCCGCCGACTCCGGAGCCCGCGCTTCCTGGGGCCTGGGACCCTCTGAGTGGGACCCGCATTTGACCCACAATTTGGGGCCAAGACCTTAACCGCCCACACACTGAACTGAACAGAAATGCAAATAAGGGGGAGGAGGTGTTACCGCGCAGGCTGAGCATATTGACCAGATCTCCACACCTCCCGCCTCCACAAAAGGAAGCTGAGGTCGGAGCTGCCTCATGGAGTTACGGTCCAGAAACTGACGCAGATCCGAAGTTGGGTTCTTTAGGGAGACTGGGGAGACTTGGGCATTGCAAGTCACTATTGCGTAGTTTTTGTTGACCTTCCCTCCGTCCAAGAGAAACATAATTTGTTCTAATTTGCTCCATTAACTTTGTTTTAGGTAGATTCTGAGTCTTAAGGTATTAATCCAGAAATTTGTATCTGGAAACGCCCCCATATCAGGAAACAGTCTATTTTTCAAAACTTCTTAATATGGATTGATAAATAACTAGCTGAATGATAAGATGGCACAAACTCTGTCCTGCGCTTTGCAAAAGGGAAACAGTCTTTTGGATTTGCTAGTTTTTACTTTTTAAAAGTTTCCTTGAGAAGCCCTGGTTTATTTAAGGGATGTTAAATAACACACACACACACACACACACACACACGCTAATCTGCATAGATTTAGGAAATCTCGAGGCCACTTTTTAACAACTGTGTGTTAAGAATGAAAATGTAATTCTCAACTCTAAGTCAAACTGTGAAAGCTGCTTTTTCAAATCAGTTTTATTAATGAGTTAAAAATCTCTTGTCCAAAAAAAAAAAAAAAAAAAAAAAAATCTCTTGTCCAATTTACTGGTCAGTAATTGTGTGTATATGCTAAATCATGAGAGAAATGTCTGAAGTTCAAGGCTGACGGTTTTTATGATGTGATTTGGATTTCCTTAAAGGATGTTTATTATCTCTTGCCATTTAGTGTTTCCACTATTGTAAATACTTTGGAATGTTTACTTTGGGAAGGGAAAATTATTGATAATGGCCCACTATTCCAAAGAAGAGCTGGATGAAGAGTTTGAACAGTTCATGAAGGAGGTAAGTTTATATTTTTAAAAGCTGTATTGTAAATTGTCCTACAAGAAACTCATTCTTCTAGGATGCAATCAGCCTATCATCAAGCTCTGTCACCTGTTTCCAAAATACATCTATCATCCCTCTAGTTCTCTCCCTTTTCACTGCAACTTACCTAATCCAGGACACCATCATCTCACTAGGCTACTGCAACAGTTCCCACGTACTGTCCAAGCGTTCCTTCACCACACGGCTGCCAGCGTGGTTTGTGACATAAATCAGACTCTGTTACTCCCAATGGAAAAGACTATTGGTCTCCCATCACATACAGAGTAAAATCCAGACTCCTTTCTGTGGCTTACAAAACCCTGGATGATTTTGCTCATGCCCACCTCACTGACTATACACTGCTCTTCCCCCTTTTCCATTCATGCCTTTTTTCTCCTCCAGACACGCCAAGCTCATTTCACATTAGGAGCTTTGTACTGTTCCCTCTGCCAATAATGCTGTCTATTCCTCTATCCTTTACCTGGATGGTGAAGATCTCTTTTTAAAATCACTACCTAAGAGAGGTTTCTTTCTGTTGATCCAGTAAAAAAGTAACTACCAAGTTCCTTCTTATACCATGTACTTAATTTTCCATGTAGCTCATTCTTCATGTAGCTCTTAGAACCATTCATTATTTCACTTGTTTAGCTCTCTTTTCTGCCTCCCTTAAGAATGAATGGTCTTTGATATGACAGCTGTATTTTTTTTTATTGAAGTATAGTTCATGTACAATATTATATTAGTTCGAACAGTGATTCAATTTTTATAGATTATACTCCATTTAAAGTTATTATAAAATACTGGCTGTACTCCCTGTGCTGCATGATATATACTTGTAGCTTATTTATTTTATTCATAGTAGTTTGTGCATTTTAATCCCTACTCCTACCCCTATTTTGCCCCTCCTCCTTTCTCTCTTCCCACTGGTACCCACTAGTTTGTTGTCTATATCTGAGTCTGTTTTCTGCTTTGTTATATTCATTTGTTTTATGTTTTTAGATTCCACATATAAGTGATAACATACAGTATTTGTTTTTCTCTGACTTGTTTCACTAAGCATAGTACCCTCCAGGTCCGTCCATGCTGTTTCAAATGACAAAATTTCATTCTTTTTATGGTTAAGTAACATTCCATCATATATCTGTATACCACACCTTCTTTATCCATTCATCTGTTGATGAACACTTCCATATCTTTGATAGTGTAAATAATGCTGCTGTGAACATTGGGATGCATTTATCTTTTCCAATTACTGTTTTTGTGTTCTTAGCATATATACGCAGGAGTGGAATCACTGGATCATATAGTAGTTCTGTTTTTAGTTTTTTGAGGAACCTCCATACTGTTTCCATAGTGGCTGTACCAATTTACATTCCCACTAACGGTGTACAAGGGTTCCATTTTCTCTACATCCTCACCAGCATTTGCTATTTGTAGCCATTCTGACAGGTGTGAGGTGATACCTATTTGGGGTTTTGATTTGCATTTCCCTGATGATTAGCAATGTTGAGCATCTTTTCATGTGCCTGTTGGCCATGTGTATATCTTGTGCCCATTTTTTAATCAGGTTGGGTTTTTTTGTTTGTTTGTTTTTTGATATTAACCCCTTATTGGTCATATGATATGCAATTGTTTTCTCCCGTACTATAGGTTCTTTTCATTTTATCGATGGTTTCCTTTACTGTGCAAAAGCTTTTAAGTTTGATTAGGTCCCATATGTTTAGTTTTGCTTTTGTTTCCTTTGCCTTAGGAGACAGATCCAAAAAAATATTGCTACAATTTATGTCAGAGTGTTCTGCCTATGTTTTCTTCTAGGAGTTTTATAGTTTCAGGTTTGTTTTTTTTTTTTGCGGTATGCGGGCCTCTCACTGTTGTGGCCCCTCCCATTGCGGAGCGCAGGCTCAGCGGCCATGACTCACGGGCCCAGCCACTCTGCGGCATGTGGGATCTTCCCAGACCGGGGCACGAACCCGTGTCCCCTGCATCAGCAGGTGGACTCTCAACCACTGCGCCACCAGGGAAGCCCAGTTTCAGGTTTTCTACTTAGGTCTTTACTCCATTTTGAGTTTATTTTTGTATTGATAAATGGTGTGCGAAAATGTTCTAATTTCATTCTTTTACATGTAACTGTCCAGTTTTCCCAGCACCACTTACTTCAATAAGAGACTGTCTTTTTTCCAATGTAAATTCTTGCCTTCTTTGTTGTAGATTAATTGACCATAAGTGCACGGGTTTATTTCTGGGCTCTCTATTCTGTTCTGTTGATGGACGTGTTGGTTTTTGTGTTGTGAATACTGGAGCTTCTTAGTATAGTCTGAAGTCAGGGAGCTGAAGTCAGGGAGCTTAATACCTTTAGCTTTGTTCTTTTTTCTCAACATTGCTTTGGCTTTTCAGGGTCTTCAGTTGTTCCGTATAAATTTTAGGATTATTTGTTCTAGTTCTGTGAAAAATGTCATACATGTTTTGACAGGTATTGCATTAAATCTGTAGCTTGCTTTGGGTAGCATGGACATTTTAACAATATCAGTTCTTCCAATCCATGAACATGAGCTATCTTGCCATTTCATTGTATCATCCTCAGTTTCCTTCATCAGTGTTTTATAGTTTTCAGACTATGAGTTTTTCACCTCCTTGATTAAGTTTATTCCTATGTATTTTATTCTTTTGGATGTGATTTTAAAAAGGATGGTTTTCTTACTCTTTCTGATAGTTCATTATTAGTGTATAGAAAAGCAACAGATTTCTGTATATTAATCTTGTATCCTACAAAGCTACTGAATCCATTTATTAATTCTGAGAGTTTTTTGGTGAAGACTTTAGGGTTTTCTATATGTAGTATCATGCCATCTGCAAATACTGACAGCTTTACATCTTCCCTTTCAATTTGGAAGCCTTTTATTTCTTTTCATGTCTGATTGCTCTGACTAGGACTTCCAGTACTTTATTAAATAGAAGTGGTGAGAGTAGGCATCCTTATCTTGTTCCTGATTTTAGAGGAAGCGCTTTCAGTTTTTCACCAATGAATATGATGAATACGATGTTAGCTGTGGGTTTGTCATAAATGACCTTTTTTACGTTGCTATGAGTTTAGATACCAACTTTGATGAGAGTTTTTGTCATGAATGGATATTGAATTTTGTCAAATGCTTTCTCTGTATTTATTGAGATGATCATGTGACTTGTTAATGTGGTGTATCACATTGATTGACTTGCAAATATTGAACCATGTTTGCATCCCTAGAGTAAGTCCTACTTGATCATGGTGTATGATTCTTTTTATATATTGTTGAATTAAGTTTGTTGAGGATTTCTGCATCTATATTCATCAGAGATATCAACCTGCAGTTTTCTTTTTTTGTAGTGTCTTTGTCTGTTTTTAATATCAGGGTAATGTGACCTTGTAGAATGAATTTGGGATTGTCCTTTCTTCTGTTTTTTGGAATAGGTTGAGAAGGATATTAGCTTTTTATATGTTTGGTGGAATTCTCCTGTGAAGCTATCCTGGACTTTCGTTTGCTGGAAGTTTCTGATTACTAATTCAATTATACTACTAGTGATTGGTCTGTTCACATTGTCTGTGTCTTCCTGATTCAGTTTTGGAAGATTGTATGTTTTTAGAAATTAATCCATTTCTTAGGTTGTCCAATTTGTAGACATGTAACTGTTTGTAGTATTGTCTTATGATTTTATTATCTGTGATATTGGTTGTTAGTTCTCCTCTTTCTTTTTTATTTTGTTTGGGTCTTCTTTTTTCTTGATGAACCCCTGGCTAAAGGCTTATCAATTTTCTTAATTTTTGAGGGGACTTCCCTGCCTGGTGGAGCAGTGGATAAGACTCCACACTCCCAATGCAGAGGGCTCGGGTTTGATCCCTGTTCAGGGAACTAGATACCACATGCATGCTGCAATTAGGGATTCACATGCCATAACTAGGGAGCCTGCATGCCGTGACTAAGGAGCCTGTGAGCCACAACTAAGGAGCCCACGAGCTGCACCTAAGGAGCTGGCAAGCTGAAACTAAGGAGCCCTGGAGCCATAGCTAAGGAGCCCACGTGCTTCAACTAAGGAGCCTGTGACTACAACTGGGGAGCCTGCCTGCTGCAACTAAGATGCCATGCAACCAAAAAAAAAAAAAAAATTCTTTATTATTTCAAAAAACCAGCTCTTGGTTTCATTGATTTTTAAAATTTATTTTATTTTATTTTTTTTGGTCTCTATTTATTTCCTCTCTGGTATTTATTATTTCCTTTCTTCTGCTGACTTTGGACTTTGTTCTTCTTTTTCTGATTCCTTTGGATGGTAGGTTATGTTTATTTGAGATTTTTCTTGTTTCTTAAAGTAGGCCTGTATCACTGTAAACATTCCTCTTAGAACTGCTTTTGCTACATCCCATGATTTCAGAAAGTTGTGTTTTTATTTTCATTTGTCTTAAGGTATTTTCTGATTTCCTCTTTGATTTCATTGACCCATTGTGTTTTTAGTAGCATGTCATTTAGTCTCCACATGTTTGTGTTTTTCCCATTTTTCTTCCTATAATTGATATCTAGTTTATACCATGGTGATTGGAAAAAATGCTTGATATAATTTCTGTCCTCTTAAATTTGTTGAGACTTTTTTGTGACCTAGAGTGTGGTCTGCCCTTGAGAATGTTCTATGTTCACTTGAAAATAATGTGTATTCTGCTGGTTTTGGATGGAATATCCTGTAGATATCTATTAAGTCCATCTGGTCTAATTTGTCATTTAAGGCCAGTGTTACCTTACTGATTTTCTGTCTGGATGATCTGTCCATCTGTCCAATTGGGTATTAACATTCCCTACTACTTTTGTGTAATTGCCAGTTTCTCCATTTATAGCTGTTAACATTTGCTTTATATATTTAGATGCTCCTATATTAGTTGCATATATTTTAATGAATGTTATATCCTCTTTTGTATTGATTCCTGTATCATTATACAATGCCCTACTTGCCTTTTGTTTTAAAGTCTGTTTCATCTGATATGAGTATTGCTACCCCAGCTGTCTTGTTTCCATTTGCATGAAATAACTTCTTCTAGCCCCTCACTTTCAGTCTGTGTGTGTCTTTATCTCTGAAGCGAGTTTCTTGTAAGCAGCATATAGATGGGTCTTGTTATTTTGTCCAATCAGCCACCCTATGTCTTTTGATTGGAGCATTTAGTCCATTCACATTTAAAGCAATTATTGATAGTTATGTTCGTACTGCCATTTTGTTACTCTTTTCTGGTTTTTGTACTTATTCTCTGTTCTTTTCTCTTTTTTGTTTCTTCCCCTGTGGTTTGATGATTTTCTTTAGTGGTATGCTTGTGCTCCTTTCTCTCCAGTTTTTGTGTGTCCATTATTGGGTTTTTTTTTTCATTATTGGGTTTTTATTTCTGGTTACCATGGGGTTCATATATGTTGATCTATGGTTATATCCACTTGTTTTAAACTGGTAGTCATTTAAGTTCAAACACATTCTAAAAGTTCTACATTTTTTTCTCCCTTCCCCAACATTTTGTGTTTTTGTGTCATATTTTACATCTTCATGTTTATCCCTTATCTTTTTATTATAGTTATAGCTGATTATACAATTTTTGTCTTTGAATCTTTGTACTAGCTTATTTAAGTGGTTGATCCATAGCCTTTACTATATATTTGTCATTATTAGTGGGGTTTTTCTTTTCCTATACATGCCTACTTCTTGTTGTAGCATTTTCTTTTCCACTGAGAGAAGACCCTTTAACATTTCCTTTAGGGTCAATTTAGTATTGATGAACTCTTCTAGTCTTTGCTTGTTTGAGAAGTTTTTCATCTGTCCTTTAATTCCAAATTATAATTTTGCTGGGTAGAGTATCCTAGGTTTTAGGTTTTTCCCTTTTGCACCTTAAATATATCATGCTGTTCCCTTCTGGCCTGCAAAGTTTTGCAGAAAAATCAGCTGATAGCTTTTGGGGGGTGGGGTTCCCTTGTATGCGACTCTTTGTTTTTCTCTTGCTGCCTTTAGAATAATCTCTTTAACTTTTAACATTTTAATAACACTTTAATTGTGATATGTCTTGGTGTGGGTCTATTTGGGTTCATTTTATTTGGGACTCTCTGTGCCTCCTGTACCTGGATATCTGATTAACTTATTCAGGTTCAAGAAATTTTCAGCCATAATTTCATCAAATAAATTTTCAACTCCTTTCTCTCTGAGTTCTCCATCTGGGACACCTATAGTATGAATGTTGGTACACTTGATGGTATCTCAGAGTTCCCTTAAATTGTTTTCATTTTTTAAATTTGTTTTTTTTTCATGTCTGATTGGGTGATTTCCATTATTCTGTCTTCCAGATCACTTATGCATTCTTCTGTATCACCTCGTCTGCTGTTAATTCGTTCTAGTGTGTTTTTCATTACAGTTGTATTCTTCACTTCTGGCTGGTTCTTTTATATTTTCTAATTTCTTGTTAAAATACTATGTTCATCTATTCCTTTTTCAGCATTCTTAGTAATGCTTTGAACTTCTTATCTGGTAAATTATTTATCTCTGTTTCATTAGTTGTTTTTCCTGTTCTTTTGTTTGAAACAAGTTCTTCTGTCCTCTCATTTTGTTTAACTTTCTCTGTCTCTATGAAATTAAGTGAAACAGTTACCTATCCCCATCTTGAAGGGGTGCCCCTTTGTGGGAGTGTCCCTGTGCAGTCTGCACGTGCCTGGTGGCTTTGATGGGAGAGCTGGATCTGATGTAAGCAGGAGCTGTGTCTTTCTCCAGGGTGTGCTGGCAGCTATCACTTTGGTAAGAGGTGGGACTGGAGACAAAGGGGCTCAAGGCAGAGCCAGGTGTGAGCCAGGGCTTCTCCTCACTCAGTGGCCAACACCACCCTATGAGGGGTGGGAGTGAGTCCCAAGGTGCTGGAGCAGAAGCCCTGAGGGTTGGGTCCCAGCTGGTTCTGTTTCCTATAAGCACGTACTCTTTCCTCTCCTAGCATTGTCACATTGTCATCTTTGCCCCAGAGAGGAGTAGTGCTGGAGCGAGAGGGGCTGGAGTAGGGGTTTGGCTTGGGCCAGGCCTTGTGCCAGGGTGGTCATAGGAAACCAGCCAGAGTCCCGGGCAGTTTCATTCTGCTTCTTCCACCTTGTTTCGGGAGTAAGGCAACATGTGCACACTCTTCACGAGCAGAGTCTCGGTTTCTTACAGCCCCACTGTCGGTCCCACTGGTTTTATAACCAGCTATGGGGACTCATCTTCCCAGTGGCAGACCCCAGGGCTGTGGCCCCCAATATGTGGTTCTAGCCACCTACTCCCCAGAGTGGGTTTCCAAGCCTTTTAATCCCCTTGCTTTTCTGTGTCCCTTCCCTGGGGAACAGCTCCTGACCTGATCACTTTTCTTCCCTTCCTACCCGATTCCATACGTCTTTCTTACAGCTTGTTCTACTTAACGTAACAATTTCAAGGTTCATTTATGTTGTCGTATCTATCAGTACCTTATTCCTTTTTTATAGCTGAATAATACTCCATCGTATGGATTTACCACATTTTGTTTACCTTCTTATCAGCTGATGGACATTTGAGTTCTTTCCACTTTCTAGCAATTATGAATAATGCCGCTATGACAATTGTATATAAGTTTTTGTGTGGTTGTATGTTTTCATTTCTCTTGTGTGTATACCTAGGAGTGGGAATGCTGGGTCATATGGTAGCTCTATGTTTAACCTTTGGAGGAACTGTCAGACTGTTTCCTAAACGGCTGTGCCATTTTACTCTCACCAGAAGTGTATTAGTAATATTAGGGTTCCAGTTTCTCCATATCCTCACGAGCACTGTTGTTAACTGAGCAGCCAGCTGTTTTGTTTTGCTTCGTGTTTAATGATAGTAGCCTAGAAAGCAGTGTGGAAGATTGTCAGAAGTGAGAATACCTGCTATGTATTAGGCAGTAGGATGGGCATTCTCTGTTTCTTTGCTGATCCTTGCCACAGCCCTGCAAGGTCAGTGTCGCCATGCTTGTTTTACATATGTATAAACTGAAAAGAGGCGTAATTTTCCCTAAGCAACAGAACTAGCTTATTTTGAAGTTAAAAGTTTGAACTCAGATCTGTCTGGCTCCAAAAACTTACAGTCCTTCTTTCACACTTTTACGTAGCCATGGGTTTAGGAGGAAAAAACTGAATCTGAGGCAGATTGTCAGAGTTTGGTAAACAGCGAGAGATAGAAAGAGAGAAATGGAACATTTCAGCATGACAGTGAAGTATAAGACTGTGTGGAAGGTGATGCAACTAAAATTCAGATGGAGTAAAGAATACTCTTTCTTTTCTCCTCCCCTCATCCTGCCTGGTGGTCAAGGAAGACAGTGAGTTCTTTTCGAAGATTTAAAAATGGCATTCTTACAAGTCACTGGGGTAGAGTTGTTTGGTTGGCAGGTGGAAATGTGTGTGTAGTCATCTCAGAAGTTTAAGAAGTGCCCCAGGTACCAATGTCCTAGTTGGGGGACCATATAGAGTATTTGAAAGTGGACAGGCCTTAGTTAGAGAAACCCAAGTTTGAATCCCAGCTCTGTATCACTTACTGATAGTTGCAACCTGGACAAGTTGCTTAACTTCTTTGAGCTTACTTCCCCATCAGTAAATCTCTGCTGGATTATTTAAAGACTAAAATAACCTGAGTATAGATCCTGACATAGAGCAGGCAAGTAATTAATAAACGTTGATTTCGTCTCCAGAAAAAGTGTGTAGAATAAGGATAAAAAGGACGAAGAGCAGAGTCCTGGGGAAGTCTCGTGTTAAAGAAAAGGGCAAAAGGGCCAAGAGCTATTAGAGTTGGTTAGGAAAGGTCACAGAGGTGAAGTATAACCTGGAGGAGGTGGTGCTATGAGGTCAAAGGGCGAGATTTGCCCGAAGTGAGAGTTGGTCACCATGTCAAACTCCATGGTATGATCAGGGAGGTGACTGGCAGTCATCCTTTATTTGTGGCATGTAGGAGGCCTGTGGTGACTGAGGAGAGCTGTTTTGGATGGGGACCAGATTTTAAGGGGTTTAACAGTGACCTGGAGAAGTTAGAATGTACATAAAGGAAAGATGATAGAATGAAAAGGAGGTAGGAGTAAGGAACTTTGCCTGTTTGCTTTGTTTTGTTTGTTTGTTTTTTATAAGTAGGGTAGACTTAAGTGTTCATTCTTTCTTTCTTTTTTTTTTTTTTTGCGGTACACGGGCCTCTCACTGTTGTGGCCTCTCCCATTGCGGAGCACAGGCTCCGGACGCGCAGGCTCAGCGGCCATGGCTCACGGGCCTAGCAGCTCCGCGGCAGGTGGGATCTTCCCAGACCGGGGCACGAACCCGTGTCCCCTGCATTGGCAGGCAGACTCTCAACCACTGCGCCACCAGGGAAGCCCAAGTGTTCATTCTTATACTATACAATTATGCCAGGTGCTGTGCTAGGCCCTGGGGATGCAGTGATGAGCAAGTTTATAACCTGAGGGAAGGAGGGCAAGGAGATTGTGGAGGGAGTGAGGTGCAGAGATGGATTAGGATAACCCAGCAAGCGAGAACTTGGTGAGGTGGGAGGTGGCCCCTCTGCAGGTTCTCCTGGGAGTGGAGGAAAGAATTGCTCATCTGAGAGAGGAAAGCAGCGTTTTAACGGGTGAGTTTAGTGGTGGAGTGAGGGGAAGGAGAAGGAAGGTGGTTTTTGACCTATGGTCTTTATTTTCTGTGTGAAGAGAGAGCCCAAGTTATTGGCTGAGAGTAAGGGTGGTAGATCGGGGTTAGAGTAGGGGTTTAGGATTGTAGTAAGATTTGAACCTGAAGAGTAGAAAAGGACAAATAAAAGTTTATTAAAGTTTATTAATCATTGTGACAAATGCAAATTTCTCTGGTAAGCACCTCACACTCAGTTCTTCCTGGTCTTAGAATTTTGTGTTCTTCTAGAGTGATGCTAGGTGATTTTGCACAATCATTATTTATTCTTAGACCCGAGATAGTGTCTAAAAAAGGATTATATCCTTTTATTCCTTCCTGATTAGGTTTCTTGATCAAGTTTTTTATTTCTTTGTTTTTATTGTTGATGTTTTTTCCTTGTTTCGTCTGCTTGTTTAATTCTGGGTATGAAATCAGTGTTCAGAGATGTATTCTTGATGTTTAAGTTATTTTGACCCCATAAATCTAGAATTATATGAATTTATACATAATTGCTGAGAATGTTTAGGTGATAACTGAAATATCAGAGAACAAAGAAACATTTTCAGTGATAAATCTGGGATTCTTGAATTTAAAATTCACTAGCTTATATATGATTTAGCTTTCAGATGATTCTTTTGAAAATTCAAATAAAACACCTAGACAACCTAAAGAAGTGAAGAAGAATGATACAGTGCCATGGTGGATAACTGAAGATGAATTTGAAGATGGTGGTAAATATTGCTGATTTTTAATTTTAAGTTATTTGACCACAGGGGGGCAGTCAAGACTTTTTTCTTTTTTTTTTTTTTAAACCCCACATTTGTTTGTTTATTTTTGGCTGTGTTGGGTGTTCGTTTCTGTGCGAGGGCTTTCTCTAGTTGTGTCAAGCGGGGACCACTCTTCATCGCGGTGCACGGGCCTCTCACTATCGTGGCCTCTCTTGTTGCAGAGCACAGGCTCCATACGTGCAGGCTCAGTAGTTGTGGCTCACGGGCCTAGTTGCTCCGTGGCATGTGAGATCTTCCCAGACCAGGGCTCGAACCCATGTCCCCTGCATTAGCAGGCAGATTCTCAACCACTGCGCCACCAGGGAAGCCCAGACAAGACTTTTAATTCTGGACTTTCTTACCATGCTTTTAATAAATATATAAGGAAAATAATACTAATAGTGTGAATTTTTGAAGTTTGACTTGATTTTCATATTACTTTATGATATATTTTTTATATAATAGGGAATCTGTGTTTCTGCATTATCAGATTATTTTACATTGAAATAATTTATCGTTCCTCAATTTAAGCTGGTGAATAATGTTAGGTATATTTATATATTATCATGTTTAATGGTAAATTGATTTAAAGTGATTTAATAAAATATTCTGACAATGTATTAATGTCACTGCATTGGGAAGATTTTAACAAATCTATAGATTTTGGTATTGGTCTCTGTTAATGACAGTAGAAAAAAATAATTTTATTCCCTTAATAGTAAATAACTCATTATTGATCCTGTCTAGCACATGTGTATATCTTTTTTGGAACTATTCCTACTCACATCTTTACAAATAGAAAATTACTCTCTGGGTGTTTTCTTCAGTATAGCTACTATATATGATATTGCTGTATTGGCAAGGATCCTCAGACTACCTCTATTAAGTACCTATGTTCACAATATTTGTGTCTCACTAAGCACCATTTTATGAACTGATAGGATTTCTGTATCTCTTCTTTTTCCTTGTGCTCCTTGACCCTCAACAGTAAATAATAAATGTGTTTAATAAATAAATGTTACTGTGAATTTGATAGTCACTTCTCTGTTCTTCTTAATACTTCACAGTAAGGAATTGCCTTATTGAAAAGTTCAGTGTGTTTTCACTGAAACCACGCACAGTGCTAAAGTTTGCATGTGAAGAATTATGTTTTAGAATCTTTCCCCCTATTGATGCTTGAAAAAGATATATGATTAAGTACTATTGAAATAATTGACAATGATTTGTGACTTATTTAGCATTAAAGTCTTTATCTAGAAAGTAATGAATCAGAGATGTAGTATGCAAACTCACCCTAAAGGGAAAGAATAGGTCCTAGACCAACACTTGAATGTAACCTGACTAAAGATACTAAATTTTTTTTAAAAGAATGTATCAATCAGAGTGGATTTGATTAGTAAAGGATGCAAAGGATACTTAGGAAGGAGACTTTGACAGTGTCCATTTAAACACAGTGGAAGAAGGTTCCTCTGCCCAGGGGTATAACCTGGTCCCTGGTTCAGTCACAAACATTTATTGAGTTCATGTTATGTTCTGAGTACTTGGCACTAGTATGCAAAAACTAAATATGATTCCTGCCATCAAGAGTATAGAAGCTTCTAAGGGAGAATTGAACACCCCTTTTGAGAGGAATGCATTCCCAATCTTACATAGATGCCATTAAACATCAACATTGAGCTACTTCAGCCTTATAATTTTGCTTTCTCTTTCAGTTGCCATAAGGACAAAATGTTCTGTCTAGTTAGTGAAACCGTCTAATTCTCCTACTGGTTATACTCTTCATTATAAATAACTGAATTGGATCTTGGTTTCAGTTGTATTAGTCTCAAATGAGGTTGGTTAGTGTGGGTCACATCCCTGAGTCCATCTTCAGAGCCGGGCTGAGACCCTGGACAGATGCCCCGATGGCACCCTGACCTTGGCGTGTATGTTTTCATTTGAAGTGCCTATAGATATATCTCCTGATTTTCTCCAGCTGTTACTGGATCAGTTAAAGCCATTATTCACACAGAGCCATAAAATAATTTGTTTCTAAAGCCTCTCCAATAGGATGCTAAGTAGGAAATTGAAATCACAATTTGTAACTTCTCAATAAGGCTTCCTTCTAAGCAAAAGTGGTATTTTTCTAATCTTATTATTTGTATCATATAATACAGTTATTTTTCCCATATATCAGTTTTTTACAACAAATATATACTGCTAGGATAAAGAAATTTTGATATTGTATAACTTTTCCAGTGTTTTCTAGTGCTTTTGGAATGAAGAGCAAAACCCTACCCCCAGCCTATGTAGATGAGCATGGTCTGACCGTTGACTCCTGCCCTGGGATTACTTCCCCAAGTGGCATGGTATACTGTATTAAGTACTTGTGCTTCAAAATCATTTTTAAAAAATCTCGTCTCATTATGCAAGTTTTTGAAATATTCCACTTAATAAGATGCACTGCTGTCAAATAGAACTGTAATTTTTGTTTTGTGAATTTTGGGTCTGGTGGATTTTTATTTCATAGACCAGATTTATTTCATAGCTACTGTCTACTAGTATAACTAATATAACAGTACAACTAGTCTAAGCTAGTATAACAGTACTACTGTGTTGGCATAGTAGTCAAAACAATTCTCTTAACATAAATATCCAACTATATTAAATCCCATCCCAGGACTACTTGGAACAAATGTAAGCTATTTGAAAACAAAGAAGACTCCTCAGCCTATTATGGAAATAGAAGAGGAATCTGCTGAAAGGATTCAGTTTCTTAAGAGCAGTGGAACCTCTATCTTAAGTATTGACAGCTTAGAGGCCAATGGTAAGAATTGTGAGGGATGTGAGTTGACAGGTTAATTACTATGCTTATAATTAGGACTTTTAGGAAAGTTAACTCATAACTATCTTGGAGCCTCCTTTACTGAAGCGTGTAGACAGATTTAATATCTTCCTAGAAGGTTTAAAATTATACCCCTGGAGAAGCTTCATAGCCTTACGTATTATAATGAATATAAAGCTATATTTGAGTAAGAGATTAAGTGAAGTATGTTTCAAGTTTTTTGAAGTCTGACTATGTAATGTCAATAAATGCATCATTAAAATTAATTTTTTCAAAATTCTATGTGTTAATGAAATATATTTGTGCTTTCCATTTAGAGATAGTAGTTCCTGAGCTCAATCATAGCGTTCTTGGATTGGGATTGGACACATTAGCAGAGCAAGAGGAAAAAGAGCAATTTTTTGCCAGGCTTGAGAAAGGCTTCACATCTTCCATTGATTACTCCAGATTAAATAAAGAATTGGATTCTAATGACTCCACACATTTTAAAGCTTTACATAGGTAATGTAAATACAATATAAACTAATCATTGAGTGATTTTTGTGTCTTTATATTTTTGAAAGGCTGGTAGATGCATGGAATTGAAGGGGTAAACATATATAACAGGCAAAATTTAAATCTTAGTTTTAATTCTATTTTCTCTTTATTATTTTGGTCAGGGGTAGCTTACGTGTGTGTGTGTAGAATATGATTTATATATACATATATATATAGGCTGGAAAATGTTGATGTGTATTTGAGAACCTCTAGAGATCTGAAATTTCATGCATGAGGTACTTTTGAAATGAATAGCACATTGCCAAATAGACCTAACTAGGAAGGTAATTTATTAAGTGATTTTCCAGAGGTAAGATCAGTAAGAGAGTCCAGACTGGTAGCTATTATAAACTCAGGGGAAACAGGAACAAAAAGGGAAGGAGGAACCAGGGAGCAAAGACCGATTTGGTTTGTATCCTACCTTTGTGTATGGTTGACCCTAATGATTATTAGGGGACTTCATTTATCCTGGAAATTCTACTAATTGACTAAGCTGGTGCCGCAGACCTTTGGCATTCTCAAGACTTCTTTGAAACCTTGTATCTTTAATTTCCTCAGTTTCAATTTTCCATTTAATTTTTTAAGTTATAAATGGAAGCCAGATTACAGTTTTAAGATTTTAAGAACACCAAACTATATTTAAATTAACGGCCAGGAGACTCATAGCCTCTGGTCATCAGAGTGCCTGGTCTCCTCAAGATGCTTATTTTCTTGGACAGTGGACAAAGCAGTGACCCTTTTGAACTGTGTCTGAGATTTTTACCCTACTTGCAAGCTGACAAGTCAGCCTGCCAGTTTTATGAATGCTGACAATAGACACAAGATTCCTGGGTCAGAAACAAATGGACTTTATTTCTCATCACAAAAGCAGGACCTGAGGGTCACGTTTATTTGCCTTAGTTTCCCATGCCCCACAAGGTTCACGGGGTCCTTGATGGCTGTTTGCCAGTGCAATGGGTTGCTTTACAGGAGAGGGTCACTGAGCTTGGGGAATCTTTGCTTTAGAGTAAGCGGAAACAAGCCTGCTTTGGGGGCAGAAACATTGCCTCGTCTCTCAAAGTTGCTCAGTGCACACAACCCTGAGAAATGACCCAGGAAGGAGGGTCTGTGCCTTGCGTTCTTGGCATACCCAGCAAGAACACCTAGGGACCATCAGGGCCCATGGTGGTTGCCTGTCCTAACAGTGACACAGATTAAACATACACAGGTTTGCTGGCCACAAGTTTTTGCCCCTTTGCAATATTTCTTAACATTTCTTTGTTCTTAACGGTATTCTTAACTACTGATATTTCTACGCAAGAACAGCCTAGGCAGAGTGCAGTAGTGTATTGAGTATGCAATGGTATTTTCTGCTACTGTTATTAGAGTTTATAGTTTCTTGATCTGCTAATGATCTCTCTAAAGCCATGGTTGGGGGACTGAAAAAGGTAGAACTGATTCTTTGGTTTGAAGGAAGGCAGTATATGAACTGATATATCCAATATAATTAAAAGTAGCTCTCTTGTCACCTTGCTGAGTATTTACTGGCTCAAGGCTCTCTCATTCAGCTTCCATTTCAGGATGAAATTGCTTCTTAGCATGTAAATGCTGGTTCTGGCAGTTTTTTTCTGGTCTCCACATAGACTTCACTGATTCTTACAGCTTGTGGTCAGTTCCTAATCTTTAGCGTAGAAAGGCTGGCTGGGCCCTGAGAAATGTAAATGCACATATTTATGTATAAAATTGTGTATATTTGTGTATAAAATTAAGAAAATGGCATTTTTTCCCCTTTGTATTACTTTGGCAACTACAATTAGTCTTAGATCCTTTATTTTCAAAACATTTCCCTCATAGCTTCCAAATTTTTGGCTTTTGCTAGAACAAAAGTACTTGAGAAGAAATATGTAATGTTAGAGGTTTTTAAAAAATATACACAAAATATTGCATGGTAATGTATTATTAACATGTAATACTAAATTAAGTAAATATTTTTCCAGTAATCAAGCTAATGTGGAACTGACTGAAGATAAACATGAGGATGAATCAAAACATGAAGAACTGGCAGGTAATTTCATTGGTTCTAAAATTTACAGTATTTGAAAAGATAATATAGCTTTTAATAAAGACATTGATAAGAGAAAAATAAAAGGAAAATCGTATTATCTTGGCAAGAGCTTGAACAGGTAGAGTGAGTTGCCTGCAGCACAATTAGAGCTACTAGGAAATTGTTGTAAGTGCAGGACTGCTTCATTTGTTGGGAGTGGGTAGTGGACCCATTTGGAAGACAGAAAAAGGACTTTTGTGCTAGGACCAGAAGAATGTGTGCAGTCAGGACAAATACCTCCAAAGCATGGTGAGGGAGGTGTGTCTTTTTCCATCGTTTGACTTTTAATGTGTCTGTGTTTCTGTATTTTAAATGGTTTTCTTTTGGTAGCATATAGCTGAGTTTTGCTTTTATATCCGATCTGACAATCTCAGACTTTTAATTGAAATGTTTCTACCCTTTGCAAAAATATATTCATTGATATGGTTATTTACTGTTCTGCCATTCATTTTTTTATCTTCCCATCTTTTTTTGGTTATTGCTTTTGTGCTACATTTTATTGGATTAAGTATTTATACCATTCCATCTTAACCCTTCTTTTGGGTTGTTAGTTGTACTTCTTTGCTGTATTTTTTTCTTAGTTGCCCTGTGATTCACAATATGCATCTTTATCTTATTAGAGTCTACTTTCAAATAACATTATACCACATTACATGAATCTTAACAGTAAACTTCCCCCAACCTTTTTGCTATTTTTGGCATACATTTTTCTTCTACATGTCTTAAAAACCCCACAATACAGCAGTATTATTACTATTATCGTTATTATTATTGCTTTTAACAATCTCTTATCATTTTAAAAAAATTTTAAGGAAGGTAAAAAAATTTACGCATATGTAAAAACTTATACTTATCCATGTATTTACCGTTCCCAATGACTTGTATTTCTTTGCATAGATTTGAGTTTCTTTTTTTTTAACTTTTTATTTTGAAATGAATTTTAAAAGTTTATTTTAAAATTAAGATATAATGGACATATATAACATTAATTTCAGGTGTACAACATAATGATTTAATATCTATACATTGTGAAATGAGCACCATAATAAGTCTAGTTAACATCTGTCACTTTACATAATTACAAAAAAATTATTTTTTCTTGTGATGAGAACTTTTAAGACTTCTTCTCTTACCAACTTCCAAATAGTTGCTATCTAGTATTATTTTGAGTTTCTATCTAGTATTATTTTTGTTCAGCATGAAAAACCTCCTTAACTTTTCTTGCAGTGTAGGTCTACTAGGGATAATTTCTCTGAGGTTTTGTTTATCTGAAAGTATATTTTGCCTTTGTTTTTGAAGAACACTTTTGCTTGATATAAAATTGTAGGTAGTTTTTATTTCTTTGAGCACTTTAATGATTTCATTCTATTGTCCTCTGACATTATTTCTCATGAGCAGTCAGTGGTAATTCCTGTTATTGTGATTTTGTATATATATTGTCTTCTTTTCCCTCTGTTTTCAAATTTTTCTCTTTAGGCCAGTTTTGTGGCAATTTGATGAGGATGATCTTGGTGTACTTTTCTTGCATTTATCCTGTTTGTTTCTTGTATTTATCCTGTTTGGAGCTGGTTCAGCATCAATTGATTTGTGAATTTATAGTTTCCATCAAAATCAAAAAATGTTTTTGCCATTAATTATTCAAATATCATTTCTGCCACCCCTTGCTTTCTGATCCTAATTACAAGTATGTTAGAAAGTTAAATTTTGTCCCACAGGTCACTAAGACTATTTCATTTTTTAAACCTTTTCTCTTCTCTGCTTCAGTTTTTATTGCAGTGTCTTCAAGTTCACTGATTTTTTTTCTTCTTTTCTTTAATGTTTTGTTAATTCATTGAATGACTCTTTTTCCTTTTACTCTAGAAGTTTCTTTTGGATTTGTTTTTTCATCTCTTTAGTATGTTTCCAAGTCCCCAACATTGAGTATATTCTGCTGATCCCAGTATTTGTTCATTTCTGGGTCTCGTTCTGTTGGCTGCTGCTTCTCCTAGTTGTGGTCACTTTTTCCTCCTTGTAATTATAGTAATTTTTAAACTGAGTGTTGAAAATATTATAGATTTTTTACATTGTTGAGTGTCTGGATCTTGTTTTCTTCTTTTAAGGAGTATTGAGCTTTGTTCTGGCAGATAGCTTGATCCTTTCAAGCCTTTTCTTCTGCTTTGTTAGGAGACGTCAAGAGGATCCTTACTTAGTCTAGCAGAGTTTGACCCTGCTACTCACGCACAGCCCTCCTGAGATTTCCACTGAATGCCCCTACTGGACAATGAGGATTTTTTCCACTTAAGCTGGTTAGAGCTTCAGAATCTCCTTACCCTGTGCGAACTCTGGGAACTGTCTGTCTAGCCTGCAGCTTCCCAGTTATTCTCTGCTCCAGCTGCACATACATGACTCAGTATTCAGGAAATTCTCCAGGAAAGATTCAGAAATCTACTCCATGTAGATTTCTAGTGCTCTATTTCTGCATCAGTACCTTCTCTATCACTCCCCTGCAGCTTCTAATCACCTTGTCTTTTCTGTACTCTTACCTCTGTATCCTTAACACAGTGAGACCTTCCTGATCTCCTCCTCCCTGCTCAGCGCTCCAGGATGTAAATACCTTCTAGTGAACGTAGGGCTCAGCTCACTTGTTATCTTTCTTGGGAATCATATTTTTGTGCTATGGATTGTCCAGTGTCTGAAGACAATTGTTTCATGTATTTTGTCCATTTTACTCATTATTTACAAAGTCCTTGATATCCAAGATGGTAGAGGAGAAAGTCCTCTAGATTGCATCATACTTAAATTAAAATTCACAGCCAAACTTTCCAACAGAGAATGAAAAATGTCGCTAAAATGTATCTTTTAGATCTTTTACATTGAGAATTGTTTACCTATTTTCTATTTACGCAAATAATATTTTCAAAGTTACAAGGGTATGGAATGTAATAGTAGAAACATATAACATGTGTAACATCTTCCTGTCAAAAGGTCAGAACGATAAAAATTAATATTCTCATTGTTTCCCAAACAGTGTGAAAGAGCTGGATATTATTGTCTCTGATATTTTTCATATGAGAACCACCTTTTCAATTGGGTTTTATTCTTTCATTTTTATATAAACTTAATTTCCCTTGGTGTTTCTTTCAGAAATCTCTGATATGCTGTTTTCCTTCCTGTTATTTCTTGTCCTGTCTCATTTCTCTCTGTGACTACCAGTGGCATTTCCTTCTTGCTTCAAACCTAGTTTAATCATGACAAATTCATGAGGAGGAGGTTGGTCTTTTATATGTTGGACAATAGTATTTGCCTACAGACTATTCAGTTAGTAAGTGCAACTAACAAAATGTAGTTTTGAAAAATGTACATTAGATTAGGACTTTACTTAATCAGAAATAATATTTGGCTTTATTAACTTTCAATTCAGATTAAGTGCAACACAAGCTATAATAATACTAACAAAGATAATTACTACTGCTAAACATAATGGCTCACACTAATATATACTACATATTATATAACACTAACTCTTAATCTCCTCAGCAACCCTCTGAAATAAGTACTATTATCATCCCTACTTTACAGATGGGAAAAATGAGGCAAAGAGGGTTTGTGACCTGCTTTTGGTTCTACAGATGAAAACAGTAGAACCAGGAATTGAATCCATGTCTTCTGGCTCCTGGTCATGCTCTAAGCACTATGCCACACTACCCAAACTGTTTCTTATACTGCTTCTTTGCAGTGACACAAACGCTGCATCCCCCTCCATTGATTTCAGATAGTTCCCAAATCCCAAGTAGTTGTCTGAGTTCATTGTCATACCCTCCCTTATCTCCTCTCTCCTTGTTTATCATCTTTACTTAAGAAAGACTAATCACTGAGGTACTTAAAATTCAGTGATTCCCACTAGAATATTAGGATCTTAATCATCTGTTATTGGTCCTAGCATCTAGAATTTGTCTAATACAAGGTAATTTCTCAGTAACTGTTTTGTGAATTGAATTATGTCTACTGATATTTAGAAAATCCCAGGCAGTGTTCTTTCTCATATAGAAGAGAAGGAAAGGTGTGCTTCTCGTCCTCAGAGTGTAGATATCGATGTAGTTAACCAACTCACCTCGCTTATCTACCTAAGTAACAATACCCATGCTGTTCCACCATTGTATTCCTTATGAACTAACATGGAGATGTTTCTGTAAGTAGATCTCACTGAAAGCACCCCTATTTAACTTAATTATTTTCAGACTTCCATTGTTAATCACATTCAAGTTGTCCCCTCTCTTCTAAGAGAAGACTGAAGGATGGCCATTCCAGAAGCAGACTCTCTTGTACCTCGTGCAGTCTTTCTCCCATCAGGCCATCCTGTCTGACTTTTGAAATACAAATAAGATTATGCATGATCAGTTCCACTCTGAAAAGGCCATTCCTGTTCTGTAGCCCACAAATCTCAGTCAGTCCTTTGATTTAACGGCTGTAAACAACGAATTAAAAATTGATGAAGAGATCCTGGCCAGATAGTGCCTGCCCACCTTTGCCATAAGTAGCTTGATGGCATCATATTAACATGGACACACGTTTCCCTTCTGCTACAAAGCCATTGAGATATAATGTGGGACTTTAGCTGAGAAGTGCCCAGGATTAAGAAATAGTGGAGGTCATATAAGGCTAGTATTTACCTGAGGGAGGGGTCAGAGATAGACCTTTCATAAGTACTGCTTAAGTGTTACAGAAGAGATACCTATAAAGACAAAAAAAATCAACTTAAAAAAATAAGCAAAATCCAACCTTTTGTTTAAGAGTGTCAAGATTTCACAAAAGTGCTCCCTTTTATAAGTAAGCAATTTTGAGATTTTTGTCTTTAAAAAATCAAGTAATTGAAGTTTGTTTTAAAGATAAAACTTCTTGAACAGCTCTAGAAATTTTCAGTTGGTTAATTATACAAAATATTAAAAATGTAAAACTGATAACTGTTTGAAAGTACAAAAATAAAACGCAAGTCTTACGAATTGAATTCTCTTTAAATCTTTGCCCAAAAAAGTATGTTCTTCAAGGTATCTTTATGTTAACATTTAAATAAATTATTCTTACGCATACTTCTTTTGGAAATCAGTAATATTTTCATGGAATTTGACTTTTTTGACAGTGTGATCCTTGTATTTTTAAAACTATTTTCTTCAGAAAATTATAGTGATGATTTTGAAGATGAGGATATTGATGCACCTTTGGCTCCTAAAGAAGAGACTAATTCCAAAGAAAATTCCAAATCAGAAAAAATAAATGTACCTAAACAGGTATGTATCAATTATATGTTTGACAGTTTGGAAACTTCTTTCATCACCTTAGCTGACTGTTGCTGTATAAAGAGCTCAAAATACAGAGTTCTTTATAGTCTAGCTCATTGTTGTAAAGTTATAGGTCTCTTAATACTCAGACGTTTTCTTAACTCAGGTGTAAATTTAAATCTTAATGAAATACATGGCAGTTGATGATTTTCTGAAAGATTTCTTTTGGCAAGTTTCCTTAAGCTTTAGAAATTGAAAACTTCATTAAAATCTCAAATCTAATTTTTAAACAGGTATATTAAACTATACTTTTCTTTGGTAGGTCTTGTCCTTGTGAAGTGCAATACATAACTGCCTCAGTATTTATGCTAATAGTGACATTACTGTCTGAAACTTACTGGGCTAAGATTGTAAACTAAACTATTCCATTCACATTCAGTGTTGTTGTACTCTAATTCTCTTGTTTCTCAGTTCTTACCAAGAATCGGCTACCAAGACTGGCTAAGGGTACTATTCCATATTGCCTGCCAGACAGAACTTATCCTTGAAGCTACCTAATAGTAACCAGTAGGACAATTACTATTTGTTATATTGGTTTTGATCTGGATACAGTCTCTTTTGCAACTGTGTTAGGACTAGATGTTTTGAACATATATGAAACCATACACTCTAAATAAAAGCAGGGATCACTTTCTGGGTATTAAGAAATACTCTTATTTTTTAATTTACCTAGTACTTTTCCTTGGTATCATTATGTCACGCAGTTCGTGGGAGAAAAGAATATGACCTTAGAAATACATGAAGTTTAAAGCGATCTGATAATTATGCTTAGAAAGTTAATGGGATTCATACTTGGAATATGGCAGTTACAATACTTTGTATTACAGTAATTTCTACTAGAAAAATAAATAGGTCAGTAGAGGGCACAATAGTTTGGTATATTAAGAAAGTATAGTCTGTATAAAAAAGTGTCCACCTAAATGTGGAAGCCTAGTAGAGAGCCGTCTGAGTAAGGGTCAAAATAGGAAGGAATGAAAGCTCTGCTCTTATTGGTGGATCCTATACACTGCCTATCCAGGTGGAGAATATAGGTGACACAATTAGAAAACTTACTCTAAGGGAACCTATAATTTTGACAAATTTCAACTGTCTTGCCATTTGATGGCCTGCCTTTTTTGAAGATTTTGTCTCAAAATGTAGATGAAATGATGAGTGCAACTTATATTTGATCATTAGTTTTGATCAATAGGGAAAACGGTGATATTATAATAGCAGGAATCTTACGTGAACTAGCCATGTTATCTTGGAGTTCGGAAAGTAGGAGAATTTCTGAGCAAGGTGGATGAACAGGTGGCATTGAGATACTTTAAACAAGGCTTATAAAGGCCTGAATTAATTGCTGGTAATCACCAAGGTTCTGAAGAGACTTCTAGACGTTCTCTCACAACTACATTCTCTAGTCTTATAGAATTGTCGGTGAATGAGTGTGATGAAAGAAATCTAGAAAGCACGTTTCTTGATCTTTTCATCATGGAGTAAAGCACTGGCTTTCAAATTTTGTTATTCTTTTGCACTGCAGTCATTTCATGTAACTTCAGTTTCAAATCATGTAACTATTTTCTTTTTTTAATTTAGGAAAAAGAGAAAACTGGCATGCTGGCTAATGGTAAATATTATATATATTCCTAAATTTTCATTGGCGAAAAATTGGTCTGTTCAGAATTACATCTAAATAATTCTGAATAAATTACTATTTTTGTTTTTAAATATTTTCTGATGAATTAAGCTTTACACATTTTCTCAATAATACGTTCCTTATGGCTACCTTAAATTCTTCCTGTTGTATTTACGAGTACTTATTTTTTAAAAGCCCAGCATGCCTTTATGGATAAATTGTACCAGACGTTCAAAGATGTATTGATATCAGTCCTTGTTAAACTCTTCCAAAAAATACAGGAAGAGGGAATTTTTGCAGACTCATTCTGTAAGGCCAGCATCACCTTGATACCAAAACCAGACAAATATTCCTCAGGAAAACTACAGAAAAGCAATTCTATTTACAGTGACATCAAAAAGAATATAATGCTTAGGAATAAATTTTATCAACGAGGTAAATTATGCTTAAAACGATAAAACATTGAGGAAAGAAGTTGAAAACACACAGATAAGTGGAAAGATATTCTGTGCTCATGGATTGGAAGAATTAATACTGTTAAAACATTCATACTACCCAAAGTGACCTACAGATTGAGCGAAATCCCTATCAAATTCCAATGATATTTTTCACAGAAATAGAAAAAACAATCCTAAAATTTGTATGGAACCACAAAAGACCTCACATAGCTAAAGCAAACTTGAGAAAGAGCAAAGCATGGAGGTATCACACTCCTTGATTTCAAAATGTATTACAAAGCTATAGTAACCAAAGCAGTATGGTACTGGCATAAAAACAGACATATAAAACCAATGAAGCAAAAACAAAAGCAATGAAACAGAATAGCCCAGAAATGAATCCATGCATCTGTGTCACCTGATCTTCAACAAGGGTGCCAAGAATATACAATGAGGAAAGATAGTCTCTTCAGTGCATTGTGTTCAGAAAACTAGACATCCACGTGCAGAAGAATGAAATTGGATCCTTATCTCACACCACATACAAAAATCAACTCAAAATGGATCAAAGACTTAAATATAAAACCAGAAACTGCAAAACTATGAGAAGAAAACATAGGAAAAAAGCTTCTTGATGTTGCACTAGGCAATAATTTTTTGGATATGACCCCAAAAGCACAGACAACAAAAGCAAAAATAGATAAATGGTATTATGTTAAACTAAAAAAGGCTTCTGCATAGCAAGGGGAACAACAGAGTGAAAAGGCAACCTATAAAGTGGGACAGAATATTTGTAAACCATGTATCTGGTAAAGGGTTAATATCCAAAATATGCAAAAAACTCATGCAACTCAGTAACAACAACAACAAAAAATTAAAAGTGAGCAGAGGACCCAGATAGACGTTTCTCAAAAGAAGATATATAAATGGGCAAACAGGTGTATGGAAAGATACTGAAGTTCACTAATCATCGGGGAAATGCAGATCAAAACCACAATGAGATATCACCTCACACCTGTTAGAATGACTGTTACCAGAAAGAGGAAAAAATAAGTTTTGGCGAGGATGTGGAGAAAAGGGAACTCTAGTGCACTGTTGGTAGGGATGTAAATTGGCACAGCCTTTATGGAAAACAGTATAGAAGTTCCTGAAAAAAATTAAAAGTGGAACTACCTTATTCAGAATCCCACTTCTAGATATATATCTGGAAGAGATATCTGTATTCCCATGTTTATTGCAGCATTATTCACAGTAGCCAAGGTATGGATACAACCTAAATGTCCATCAACAGACAAATGAATAAAGAAGATGTAGTATATATAATATTACACATGTATATGTAATATGTATATGTATTTACATGCATAATATTTCACTTTAAAAAAAGAAGAAATCCTGCCATTTGCAACAACATGGATGAATGTGGAGGACATTTACATGAAGTGAAATAAGCCACATGAAGAAAGACATACTGCATATTCTCACATACGTGGAATCTAAAAATGTCAGTCTCCTAGAAACAGAGTAGAATGTTGGTTACCAGAGGCTGGGGTTGGGGGATATAGGAAGATGTTGGTTAAGGGGTACAAAGTTTCAGTTATGCGAGATAAATAATGCACAACAATGTGACTATAGTTAATGTTGTATACTACTTGAAACCTGCTGAGAGGGGAGATATTAGGTGTTCTCACCACATACACAAAAAAGGGTAAATGGATATGTTAATTATCTTGATTTTGGTGATTATTTCACAATGTGTATGTTTATCAAATCAACAAGTCATAGGTCTCAAATATATACAGTTTTTAATTGGCAATTATACGTCAATAAAATTGGAGGAAGAAAAAATTTTCTGTTATTTTTTGCAGGCCTTTTGCCTTTTACATATAAACATAAATTAGACTTGTATATAAGCATAGATATGTGTTGACGTAAGCCTACTCTGTTGTATATAAGAATAAAATGCTTCTTTTAGATCTATGATTATGTATTCTTTATATGTAAACATTTATCTTTGTTTTTATACAGATTGCATACAATTTAAATATTTTGTTTATGGAACCATACAAGCTTCTCTATATTCCTAATATTTTTTTCTTTTATGTTATTCCAGTAGTGCTGCTTGATTCATTAGACTCTGTTGCAGAGGTCAGCCTTGATGACCAGGAGAGAGCAACAACTAATCCAGAAGCGCTGCCAGATATGACTGATAATGAAATGACAGGAACAGGTAAGAGGGACAAAGTAGCTGTTCTCTAAATATGTAATATTCTATGACTAATTGACTTCATTTCTAGGGAAATGTATGTGATATATGTCATAGTTATATCAATAAAATTTTACATTTTTTATTGAAGTATAGTTGATTTACAGTGTTGTATTGTGTCACTGCTATATTCACTGAATACAGCAGTGATTAAATTGTGTGTGTGTGTGTGTGTGTATAGACATACACACGTATGTGTATATATAACTTTTTCAGATTCATTTCCATTATAGGTTATTACAAGATCTGAATATAGTTCCCTGTGCTATACAGAAGGTCCTTGTTGTTTGTCTATTTTACATACAGTAGTGTGTATCTGTTAATCCCAAACTCCTAATTTATCCCTCTTCCCCCTTTCCCATTTGGCAACCAAAAGTTTGTTTTCTATGTCTGTAAATCTGTTTCTGTTTTGCTAATAAGTTCATTTGTATCAGTTTTTTAGATTCTCCATATAAGTGGTATCATACGGTATTTGTCTTCTCTTTGTGACTTAATTCACTTAGTATGATAATCTCTAATTTCATCTATACTGCTGCAAATGATGTTATTTTATTCTTTTTTTGGCTGAGTAGTATTCCATTGTGTGTGTGTGGGTGTATACATCTTCTTTATCCATTCATCTGTTGATGGACACTTAGGTTGCTTCCATGTTTTGACTATTGTAAGTAGTGCTGCTATGAACGTTGGGGTGCATGTGTCTTTTTGAGTTAGAGTTTTCATCTTTTCCAGATATATGCCCAGGAATGGGATTGCTGGATCATATGGTAACTCTATTTTAGTTTTTTAAGCAACCTCTCTGCTGTTCTCCATAGTGGCTGGACCAGCTTACATTCCCACCAACAGTGTAGGAGGGTTCCCTTTTCTCCACACCCTCTCCAGCACTTATTATTTGTAGGCTTTTTGATGATGGCCTCATTTTAGTTTTGACTTGCCTTTCTCTAATTAGCAATATCCCTATCTTTTCATGTGCCTTTTGGCCATCTGTATGGCTTCTTTGGAGAAATGTCTGTTTAGGTCTTCTGCCCATTTTTGATTGTGTTGTTTGTTTTTTTGATATTAGTCTGTATGAACTGTTTGTATATTTCGGAAATTAAGCCCTTGTCAGTTGCATCATTTGCAGATATTTTCTCCCATTCCGTGGGTTGCCTTTAGTTTTGTTTATGGTTTCCTTTGTGTACAAAAGCTTATAAGTTTGATTTGGTCCCATTTGCTTATTTTTGCTTTTATTTCTTTTGCCTTGAGATCCTGACCTAAGAAAACATTGCTGTGATTTATATCAGAGAATGTTTTGCCTATGTTCTTTTCTAGGAGTTTTAAGGTGTCATGTCTTATAAGTCTTTAAGCCATTTTGAGTTTATTTTTGTTTATGGTGTGAGGGTGTGTTCTAACTTCATTGATTTACATGAGGCTGTCCAGCTTTCCCAATACCACTTGCTGAAGAGACTGTT
The DNA here is from genome assembly GCF_003031525.2 of Neophocaena asiaeorientalis asiaeorientalis. NCBI lineage: Eukaryota > Metazoa > Chordata > Mammalia > Artiodactyla > Phocoenidae > Neophocaena > Neophocaena asiaeorientalis. Next base: position 2,520,818 of record NW_020185320.1, read on the forward strand.
TTTTTCTCCATTGTATATTCTTGCCTCCTTTATTGAAGATTAATTGAACATAGGTGTGCAGATTTATTTCTGGGCTCTCTGTTCTGTTCCACTGATCCATATGTCTGTTTTTATGCCAATACCATGTTGTTTTGATTACTGTAGTTTTGTAGTATTGTCTGAAGTCTGGAAGGTATGCCTTCAATTTTGTTTTTTTCCCATCAGATTTGCTTTGGCAACTCTGAGCCTGTTGTGTTTCCAAATAAATTTTAGGATTATTTATTCTAGTTCTGTGAAAATGTCATGGGTAATTTGATAGGGATCACATTAAATGTGTAAATTGCTTTCAGTTACTAGTATGGCCATTTTAACAATATTATTTCTTCCAGTCCAAGAACATGAGATAGCTTTCCATTTCTTTGAATCATCTTTAATTTCCTTCATCAATGTTTTATAGTTCTCAGCATATAAGTCTTTCACTTCCTTGGTAAGATTTATTCCTAGGTATTTTTTTAATACATTTTTAAAACAGATTGTTTTTTCATTTTCTCTTTCTGATATTTCATTGTTAGTGTAAAGAAATGCAACAGATTTCTGTATACTAATCTTGTATCCTGCTACCTTGCTGAATTCATTTATTAATTCTAATAGTTTTGGTGTGGAGTCTTTAGGGTTTTCTATATAGAGTATCATGTCATCTGCCTGTAATGACAGTTTTACCTCTTTCCTTCCAATTTGGATCCCTTTTGTTTCTTTTTCTTGTCTGATTGATGTGGCTAGGACTTCCAAAACTATGTTGAATAGAAGAGGTGAGGGTGAGCATCCTTATCGTGTTCAGATTTCAGTGGGAAGGCTTTCAGCTTTTCACTGTTGAGTGGCTGTGGGTTTGTCATAAATAGCTTTTATTATGTTGAGATATGTTGCCTCTGTACCCACTTTGGTGAGAGTTTTTATCCTGAATGGATGTTGAGTTTTATCAAATGCTTTTTCTGCAGCAGTTGAGATGATCATATCATTTGTCTTTTCTTTTGTTGATGTGGTGTATCACATTGCTTGATTTGCATATGTTGAACCATCCTTGTGACCCTGGGGTGAATCCAACTTGATCATGGTGTCTGATTCTTTTTATGTATTGTTGGATTCGGTTTGCTAATATTTTGTTGAGGATTTTCGCATCTATGTTCATCAAAGATACTGGCCTCTAATTTTCCTTTTTGGTAGTGTCTTTGTCTGGTTTTGGAATCAGTGATGGTGGCATCATAGAATGACTATGGGAGTGTTTCCTCCTCTTCAGTCTTTTAGAAGATCTTGAGAAGGATCAGTATAAGTTCTTTTTTGTATGTTTGGTAGAATTCCCTAGTGAAGGCATCCAGTCCTGGACTTTTGTTTGCAGGGAGTTTTTTTGTTTTGGTTTGGTTTTTTGTTTGTTTTTTTTTTTGCAGTACATGGGCCTCTCACTGTTGTGGCCTCTCCTGTTGTGGAGCACAGGCTCCAGACGCGCAGGCTCAGTGGCCATGTCTCACGGGCCCAGCCGCTCCGTGGCCTGTGGGATCTTCCCGGACCGGGGCACAAACCTATGTCCCCTGCATCAGCAGGTGGACTCTCAACCACTGTGCCACCAGGGAAGCCTGGGAGTTTTTTTATTACAAATTTTATTTCAGTTCTAGTGATTGGTCTGATCAAATTATCTGTTTATTCTTGATTCAGTTTTGGTGGACTGTGTCAACAATAAAATTTTCAGTCTCATATTTGCTACTATATTTAACAACTTAAATAATCTGAACTTGCTAATTGTGACACATAATGCTAGTAGGCTGAGTAAAGTGTGTTTTAAGATATATACTTGTTAATAAATGAATGAATGCTGTTGTTACAAAGTATAGTACTGTAGATGAATATTGACTCATTTTCTGTACCCCACCCCCCCGAGTGTTCCATTAAATTTGCCATGCATCAGAGAATTGAGACTTCGGTCTTGTGCGTTTCCATAGTTCCCTCTGTGTAGGCAAAAGCTAGATCACATCCTAAAATTCTGAAATGTCTAGGACCATCTAGACTTGACTAAAGGTTGTAAAGACCTTTAAGATAGTGCCTTTTCAAACTTTTTTTAAAGCAGTGGAACTCTTACCTCTAAATGGAATCTTAGGTAGTACCTCTATATAGATAAAAAATGTATTTTATCAGTATAAATATAAATGTTTACATATGTGACATTTACTTATAAAGTTAGTGAGAGTAGTAATGGTCCTTTGAAATTCTTAAAATTAAAAGTTCTAGATATTTGTTACATTCTTATATCATCAGACTTCCAATATGTTTGTATATTTTGTTTTTGTTGTATAATATGAACGTTTTCTTGGTATACCAGATAAACAAGTGCAAATGGGAACTTTTCAACTTGCTTTTTTGCAAGTCTCAGTTGACCAGTATGGTCAACTAAACCAACCCAGACACTTGGAAAAAAAGAACAATAGAAATGATAAATCACTAACCAACTCTGAACATCACATGGTGTCTGATTCTTTTTATGTATTGTTGGATTCGGTTTGCTAATATTTTGTTGAGGATTTTCGCATCTATGTTCATCAAAGATACTGGCCTCTAATTTTCCTTTTTGGTAGTGTCTTTGTCTGGTTTTGGAATCAGTGATGGTGGCATCATAGAATGACTATGGGAGTGTTTCCTCCTCTTCAGTCTTTTAGAAGATCTTGAGAAGGATCAGTATAAGTTCTTTTTTGTATGTTTGGTAGAATTCCCTAGTGAAGGCATCCAGTCCTGGACTTTTGTTTGCAGGGAGTTTTTTTGTTTTGGTTTGGTTTTTTGTTTGTTTTTTTTTTTGCAGTACATGGGCCTCTCACTGTTGTGGCCTCTCCTGTTGTGGAGCACAGGCTCCAGACGCGCAGGCTCAGTGGCCATGTCTCACGGGCCCAGCCGCTCCGTGGCCTGTGGGATCTTCCCGGACCGGGGCACAAACCTATGTCCCCTGCATCAGCAGGTGGACTCTCAACCACTGTGCCACCAGGGAAGCCTGGGAGTTTTTTTATTACAAATTTTATTTCAGTTCTAGTGATTGGTCTGATCAAATTATCTGTTTATTCTTGATTCAGTTTTGGTGGACTGTGTCAACAATAAAATTTTCAGTCTCATATTTGCTACTATATTTAACAACTTAAATAATCTGAACTTGCTAATTGTGACACATAATGCTAGTAGGCTGAGTAAAGTGTGTTTTAAGATATATACTTGTTAATAAATGAATGAATGCTGTTGTTACAAAGTATAGTACTGTAGATGAATATTGACTCATTTTCTGTACCCCACCCCCCCGAGTGTTCCATTAAATTTGCCATGCATCAGAGAATTGAGACTTCGGTCTTGTGCGTTTCCATAGTTCCCTCTGTGTAGGCAAAAGCTAGATCACATCCTAAAATTCTGAAATGTCTAGGACCATCTAGACTTGACTAAAGGTTGTAAAGACCTTTAAGATAGTGCCTTTTCAAACTTTTTTTAAAGCAGTGGAACTCTTACCTCTAAATGGAATCTTAGGTAGTACCTCTATATAGATAAAAAATGTATTTTATCAGTATAAATATAAATGTTTACATATGTGACATTTACTTATAAAGTTAGTGAGAGTAGTAATGGTCCTTTGAAATTCTTAAAATTAAAAGTTCTAGATATTTGTTACATTCTTATATCATCAGACTTCCAATATGTTTGTATATTTTGTTTTTGTTGTATAATATGAACGTTTTCTTGGTATACCAGATAAACAAGTGCAAATGGGAACTTTTCAACTTGCTTTTTTGCAAGTCTCAGTTGACCAGTATGGTCAACTAAACCAACCCAGACACTTGGAAAAAAAGAACAATAGAAATGATAAATCACTAACCAACTCTGAACATCTGCTTGCATTTTATTTTTATTTTATTTCTTATTTTTTTTCTACTTTTCTATGGAAGTATAATATACTTGTATAATAATTCACCTATCATCATAGCTTGATGAATTTTCAAATACTGAACACATCCATGTAACCAGCAACCAGATGAGAAAACCAAACATGATCAAAACCACAAAGTCCACTCAGATCTTTTATTTCTAGTCAGTGCCGTTCCAAGAGTCACCACTATCTTGTTTCATCCACTTCCATTTTAAAACGTAAAAAAAATTAGAACAGAATTTTTCCATCAAGACATGTTACTCATTTACTTGTTACTACCCAAGTGAATATTCCGCCATGCTGAAAGCATGTGCTGAGCACATGTTTCTCATTCTTACTGCTGTTTTTATTTAAGTACTTGTCACATATGTGCTGTGATGGTCAATCCACTTGCACTTCTTTCAGTAAGCAGATATGGATTCTTTTAAAAGACCAGTGTAGAGCTACAGCTTTTCTAATCAGTGATGCATAGTAGAGGGTTCTTTTATGTACAGGATGGCCAGAGAAGCTTTATTCTAAGATACACATGAAAACAAAGCCAGAGGCAAGAGGTTATCACTCTGATGCTCTTTACAGTTACATAAATGGCACATTTGAGTGTGCAGATTATTTTTTATTACAGTTTTTGTGTTTTAAAATAAAATTTCAGTCAAATGTCTGTGGAACCCGTGATTTTCTCTGAAAACTGTTTTGTAAAACTCGGTATGAAAACCACTGCTGTAGGTTATAAGAAAAACTCAGAAATAAAAAATGTATTGCTGGAAGCAAAAATTCTATTAAGATGATCCAGGTCAGTTATATAAAGCTAAATTTTCTTGGTCTTATTTCTTAAATGTTCTTGACTGAAATAATTTGGTAAGTCAATTACTAGAAGAGTGTAAGTATAATCTTATTGTCTTGTGGCCTTGGATTCATATTCCCAGCCTTGCCAGTTACCAGCTGCATGACACTGGACAATTAATGCCTCTAAGCCTGTTTCCTCTTCTTTAAAATGAGCTCTTGTGATGATCAACTGAGTTAATATATAGTGCCTAGTATATTGTTAAGATTCAACAAGCAGTGGCAACTGTGTGGTTCTCATCATTATTATTTATATCAACACTCTGTTAAGAGTACAAATTATAATAAAGAACCTGAAGGCATAGAGTATAAATTCCTTTTGGCTGTGAGGTATTGAATTTACCTATCATTTGAAAAAATACACTTGAAAATTTTCAAATCAGCACCTGAACTTAGTTTAAAAACTGAAAAGATCAGTGGCTTGTTTTTTGTTTACCAGGTGTCTTCCAGTATTAAGCAGGCTCCGTTTAGGTAATATGTTGTCAAAGATTAGCTCTTTTTTGATAATACTATTCATGAAACTTGTGCTTTATTGTCTTAAAATGGTTGGTAACTGTAAAATGAGGGCCAGATCTAGCCTTTTGCTTGTTTTCATTTGTCTCAAGGGCAGGTACCATTTTGTGCTGTGGCTGCATGACCAGAGCAGTCACAGCAGGACAGTGTGGCTCCACAACGGGACCCTTGCCTCTGCCCAGTAGGATTTGACCCTTTTCAACCTCCTAAAGTGGAAAAAAATAGGGCGTTTTTGACTTGTGGTGATATATAAAATACATGCAGAGAAGTCAGCCCTTTTCTCTATAAAATGCATGAAAAAAGTTAACATATATGACCCTGGAATTATTTTTAACATCAGTTGGGTTAATGACTCAAATTAGGAGAAAAGTGCCTTTCCCTTGCTCTGTTTTCTGAGCAGCCCATAATACCACTCGATCTTCCATTTCTGATTTCTAACTTTTAGGTCGTTGCTTTTCTGCGTGTTTGCTCAGCTGTTGCTTTACGCCAGAGCCTCTTCTTTCTGACACCTCACACGTGTTAAATTTGGTATGAGCATTCAGTGCTGCTGTGCGATTTGCCACTGGGATCATTTCTTTTATACATACTCTGAAGATAATTAAGCAACCTGGTATTTCTGTAGAGGAGACAAAACACCTTGTGCCTTTTCCCTTTCTTCATAAAAATTCATTCTCTCCCTCAGTCATGCTACTCTGAATCTGACAGGTGGTTTAGGGCAGCGGTCCCCGACCTTTTTGGAACCAGGGACCGGTTTCATGGAAGATAGTTTTTCCATGGGGGGGGCGGGGGAGTATGGTTTCGGGATGATTCAAACACATTACATTCGTTGTGCACTTTATTTCTGTTATTATTACATTGTAGTATATAATGAAATAATTATACAACTCATCATAATGCAGAATCAGTGGGAGCCCTGACCTTGTTTTCCTGCAACTAGATGGTCCCATCTGGGGGTGATGGTAGACAGTGATACCCAAAGTGTGTTGCTTACGTCCAGCCTACTCTGTAATCTCATTTTGGTTGCTGTCCGGTAGTGGACAGCTAATGTCGCCGCTGATCTGACAGGAGGTGGAGCTCAGGCAGTAATGCCAGCGATGGGAAGCGGCTGTAAATACAGATGAAACTTCACTCACCCGCCTGCCGCTCACCTCCTGCTGTGTGGCCCGGTTCCTAACAGGCCATGCATGGCGTGGCCCGGGGGTTGGGGACCATTAGGCTTAGCTTAGCAGGCAAGATCTTTTTCCTCAAGTCCTACTGAAATATCCCTGCTGCTAAAACTGTCAGTGATTCTGATCTCACGGTATCCTCCACTTTTTTGTTTTTAATGTATTTAATCAAATCTATTCCTTTATTGGGCATGCTCCAAATAACAGTGGTGACCTGAAGCAGTAGCTAGAAAGATATCCCATTGTGAGGCATTCTTACACAATCATATGTGGCACTTGGCTCCCTCTTATGTTTAGAGTTGAAAATAGTTCCTCAGAATTTTATACTATGCAACTTACACATCATATAGAGGAAGAGGAGGCTGTATATGCTCTTGTAAATATTTTTAGGCATTAATTGATTAGTTCATGGGTATCAAGAGAAAAGGAGACTGGTCACCATATTTCTCTCTTTTTGTTTTTTCCACTCTTCTATAGCACTTTTTTCTTTTCTCTAATTTTGAAAATTCCACTGTTAGTAGTGAAGAGTACAAAATTAGTAAGAAAATACTCATAAAAGTCTTAGATCATTGTTGTCATTAGATCCTTTGAATTATTTCCTCTAGAGTGTATTCATCAGTTGGTGGGAAGAGGAGGAGGTTAATAGGGAAGGAAGAGTGAACAGTGACATCACGTCTCCTATTTTGGATGACTGGGTGACTGATCATACCACAGCCAAAATAGCAGGTACTAGTAGCAGAACAGATGTTGTTGGGGAATATAATGAATTCACTCGAGGATGTATTAGATATGATTTGCTTATAGAACAGTCTCCTTGTCAGGAAGTTTAATGTTCAAAAAAGAGATAAAGACAAAAGACATAGATTTGGGAGTCACGTGCACATGGGCAGTTATTAAGTGAAGGGTCTTGATGAAGTTATCCACTCCACTACCACCGCACCCCCCAGAAAAAAAGAGAGGTTTTAAAAAGAGATGGAGGAGCCCTGAGATGAGTCATTTACCATACAAGATGGAAAAGCAGCCATCAGAGCAGTGGGAAGAACAAGAAGGCGCTATGCAGAGGAAACAGTCCCCAGGAAAATGGCAGGGTCACACGTCTCACAGGGTGAAGAAAATTTTTAAAAGTTGAAGAAAATTAAAGGCTGGGTTTGGCTACTAGGAAATCACTTTCTATTATAGCAGCTTTAGCAGGCTGTAGGAACATATTGGTTTGCAAAGCTAGAGGATTGAATTTCAGTTGAAGAGATGCAGAGTACAAGACGCTTGGTGGCCCCATGAGGCAGAGAGAGAGAGAAGAGAGACAGAATCCTTGAAAAATTGTGTCAATTTGAGAAATTTAGGAATAGTTTTATCCAATGCAGAGAGGTCGATTAAGGGTAGTAGGAAGAGACGATAACTAGTAGAGTCATATTTTACAGTTAGCACGTCAGGACACATCTCAGCCCGCTACAAGAGTTCCTGAGCCTGCTGTGATTCATGCTGGTAGGCTGTGGCCACGCATGACCCAGGTTTGTATTTCACTCTATTTTGATCACGTCAGTATTGTCCTGTAGGCTTGTACACCATTCCTAATAGATTAAGGGACAATGTTAGTGTTCCATATTTCTTAGGTATTTTTGTGAATATACTAGAGACTACATTTAATTCAACAGGTGTTTCTTATGGACAGAGCAGTAGTGACATTGAAGCACTACATCAGGCTTATTGTCATATTGCCCATTCTTTGGGAGATGCAGATGAACAAAGACCTGAGAGTAATGCAGTGGAAAATACCAAGAACTCAGCAAAAGATCATCCTCAAGAAAATGAAGGGTCCTCTAAAAACATCTCTACCACAGAATCTGGTAAAAGCTTCTTTGTTTGAGACCCTCTCTGGACAGTTTCCAGTGTGGTATAATTTAAATGCAGTTTGCTCTAGTGATTGTTTCTCAGTATCTGAATTTAAAGCGTTTGTTAAATCTGGGAATCACTGGTTTAGCTATAAAGTTAGAGCTGAACATAGGATGAAACTTCAGTTCCTCCTCTAATATGCCTTGACCGAATTAAGAAATCAGTTGTGTATTTTCACATTTTTTACACTTTTCCATGAACATATACTAAAGTTACTTTTTAAATAGAGAACAGTATTTTGGGATCAACTAAATATATAATTAACGTGTGTATGTGTGTGTGTATTTGTGGATACACCCATACATATATATTTGATGTGTGTACGTATATATATATATATATATATATAGAAAGAGAGAGAGATATAAAATATGTAAATATATATTTCAAATATAAATATCAAAGATTTTCTTATGGGGGAAACTGGGATTATTGTATGTGCTGTTCTGTTAACTACGTCAATCAGAGAAAATGTGATTTTGGTGGTATTAGACACTAAGTTAAGCAATTTACATAAGATTTTTGGTTGCTGTTTTAACTTTTCTCCCCTCTCAGATCTGCCCACAGTAGAGGAGCTGATGAAGCCCATCAGAATAGATTCCTTTGGGGTCAGTGGTTTCGATTTACAACCTCTCAGGTATGACTTTTTTGGAATGGATTGAACAGGTTGTTTGTTTGTTTATTGTTTTGTCACTGGGAACTTTTAGAATCATTTGTTCTACAAAACCATTCCTAATGAATGATTAACGTGTAGCTGGTATGTGTCTACCTGTGAGTCACTCCTGTTTTTTTTTTCACATTAGTCTTAATTAGTTTATCAAAATTCTTCTCATGGTAAAATTTAAAAATAAATGCTACTAAAAAGTTGCTGCCACTAGGTAGGTAGTCTTAAGGCTTTCCACTGAAAAATAAAATCCCTTCAGCTCTGAATAGCTCAGGGACAGTTGATTTGAATGCTGAGAGGGAACATTAATTTTATTCTGTGCTGAGTCATCCATTCACTTCTTTATAAGCCAGTTAGTTTTACACTTAGTCACAGACCAGCTGTTGTCTTTCAGGGTGAGTTCTTGGATCACAAGAAAAATGGGCTTCATGAAAATGTTCCAGCTCTGGTACATTTTAATGACAGCTTGTGGGACATGGCTGTCATTCACCAACACAGAGAAGCATTATCACAGTAGCCTCGTCGTAAGGCTGCACTTTGCATTTGTGAAGCACTTAGAGTGTCACACCCGTTATCTCATGAGATCCTCAGAATAAGTAGGTCAGGCATCTTTATCGATGAAACTGAGGTAAACCAACTTAGTGGTGGAGCTCTCACAGGAGCCAGTAATGACGACGATGATGATGATGATGACAGCTAGCATTTTAATCACATGCTTACCGTGGGCCAGGTACTGTGCAGAGTTCTTTACATACTAGATTTTATTTAATCTTAAAGCAACTCTATGAGGTCTCTTCCATTATTATCCCCATTTCATAGATAAGAAACTGAGCTTAAAGAGGTTAAGTAAATTGTTCAAGATCATGTGGCCATAACCCAGGAATGCACTTGGATTGTCAGGTCTTTGATCTCCATGAAATATTTCTGTGAAAAGCCTGTCATCCATGCATGTATTCATTTGTTCATTTGTGTTATCAACAGACAACTTTTTGAGCCTCCCTTGAACCCTGTCCTCATCCTGTAAATCCACTTGCAGTGATTTCTTGGCCTTGTTCCTCCCTTGGTGCTAATTGAGAGAAAATGATGCGGCGTAGCTTACACTAAACCCCGTCGACTTGAATACTAAGCCTAGTATTCTTCCACTGGTCTGCAGTGCTAGTTAGTATTTTTAAAGCGCAGTTATGCTTACTTACCATTGCTGTTTGGGGCTGTGCTAGTGTTACTGAAGAGATTTTTCACACATCCTGTGTCTTTGTTGGCGTAGGTAGCACCATTTTAATAATGTGAGTTCTAAATAAGGATTTTCACATTGTGTTTTAAAAGCTGAGAGCCAGGTGTACTTACATTAAAGGCATAACAATAATTATAGAAATGTCAGTAGTATAAACTTTAGTACACATATCAAAAAACTTTTTAGTAAATTAGGATAAGGAATTCTAGCTGCTGTAACAAAAATATCCTTGAAATTTTAGTAGTTTAACATCATCAAAAATGTATTTCTTGCTCGCATCATAATTCCATGTGTCTCAGTGGAGTTGAGGTGGGACTCTGCTCCACATGGTCATTTAGGGACCCAGGCTGCTTCTGTCATCAACACACAGTTTCAAGGTTCTCATGGCCTCATCTAAACAGTTGCTAAGGAGAGAAAAAAAGATGGTTTAGCATAATTCCTTTTAACTGCCTCAACACAGAAATGTTACATCACTTCAGTCCACCTTCTATCGGTAAGAACCAGCACATCTAGCTAACAGAGTCCAAGAGGGCTGGGAAATATGGTTTGCTTGTGTGCCCAGAAAGAAAAGTTAAATGCATTTGGTAGGCATCTAGCTAGTCTCCACAAGAATCTTCTCTTTTAATTGCCAAATATCCATCCTACTCTTATGAATGCAAAGACCTACTCAGCCCCTCCTCAAAGCAAACAGCTCAAGTCCCATTCAGGACTCTGTCCATCTGAAAGGCCAGGATTTCCAGGTGAAGCACAGTTCTCTTTATCAGGTTTGAATATAGCTCCTCATTGTCTACTAATCAATGAATTAAAGAGACAAGTTACATACTTCATTACCCACACCCTTCTCATTCAGAAAGGAAAAGTATGAAGAAAATACAGCCATCAGTAATGCAACTTTGAAATCCAGTGAAAAACCTTGTAAGGACCCCCTACCTTGAAGATGGGAATTTTCCTTAATTATGCCATTGTTCTGCTCTTAAGGAGAAACTACCATATATATATATAGGGTGTGTGTGTGTGTGTGTGTGTGTATGTATGTAGGTATATATATATATATATATATATGTATATATATGGTTCCGTATAGCTCCTGGTTCCAATTCTTGAAGGATTTGTCTTGTATTTCATCACCATTGGCTTCAACTGAAGGGGGTTTCAGGGGAGGAAGCTATGCCCATCTTGGAGGATGCACTGGTTTCTCCGTCCACTTTCTGCCTACAGGTGGTTTTAAGGCTCCCAAACAAGTCTCTAGCCTTTTTTTTTTTTTTTTAATAGTAGGGTTGTGGTTTCTTTGTAATTAGTTACTTCAGAAAGTTTATTAGGCTTCTGATCTATTTGGTTCCGGTTAGTCTCATGTGCCAGCAACTACACTAAACACTCTTTGCTACACAAAGGTTTTAAATCTGCTTTATGTCTTTGCTTCCTTGTTCTTTTGTTTTGTTTTTTCTCTCTCAATTTAATTGCAGCTGTCTGGATATTATTAGGAACAATAACCTTGTGTTTGAAGATGACACTTATAATGTGATATTTGCCAAGGGACTGAGTCATTCTTTTCAACCACGAAGTCCCATGATGTCTTGCTTTTTCATAGCATTTTTCAGTGCTGAATCTTATTGTTTGAGTTCAGACACAGAGAGTGAACCTAAGAGGCCCTGAGTTTCTAGACTCTGTTTCCTTTGATTTCTTCTTAAAAAAACAGCCCATTCTATCTTGAGCTCATCTTTTTCTCATAATATCTTGTCAAAAGTAGCCAGTAGTAGCTAGCACCTAAAAACTGCCTGTTCTCTCCTACCATTTCCTTTGTACCCCACACTCGGTAGCCATGTGGTCTGCCTTATAAACTGTTATAGGTGACAGTTTAGCAAATGTTTTGTCGCTATAAAACATGGGTTGTCACCTCTCCAGCCTCTACTATCAGTTTCCTTGCCACCCAAAACCCAAGCACTAAGCCACTGACTTATATTTTAGGTTCTTGTCGCCATAGCACTCACATTCTAAAGGCCAGAACTAGTGAACGGCCCCATCTAGATTGAAGGCGTTGAGGAAATGTAGTTTAGTTGGTTCACAGCAAGAACAGGGAACAGTTTTGATGAGCAGCTAGCCAGGTTCTGCTGCCATTAAGAAGGAAAGAACTATTATATTTTCTGATGATTCCAGCTACTTCTATTATTTCTAACAATTATCAAGAAGCCAATCTATCTTATATGAAAATGGTAGCTTCTTAAACTTTCCTTTAATCTTATTTTATAAATTACAAAATTAAATGACCTAATTGACCATGATTTAGTAATTTGACAATGACAATATCCGTATTTTGGGAGCTCCCATAATATGCTGATATTTAACCACATTTATAACATATCCTTAAGGGACAGTTTCCATATTTTGAAAATCTAATGGTCTGAAATGTGACATTGCATTTAAGTGTTTTAAACCACAGAGGTGATTTTATTTCAAAATCCTAGTGATTTTTCTTGTTTTACTTAAAAATTTTCCTATACTGTGATGAAATTATGCATTTTAATATTTATATTTTATGGCTCATTGACATAAATTATGGTTACTTGGTTTCTTCTAGAAATGTGTAAAATGTTTTTCCTGCTTCAAATGCATGTTGACTTTATGAGATACTATAGATAAAAGATATATTACAAAAAGGCCACTTAGAAATTCATTTTTAAATTTTTCTTAGACAAAAGCAATCTCAGTCTTGTTTGGTTTGGCTTTCCTTTGAAGTAGGTCTCAGAGTCAACCATGAAGTCCTGTATATTATACTGCATTACAATTATCACCTGAAATTTAAAACAATTATGTGATGCTATGCGAGTATACTCTGTTAACCAGAATTATAAATAATATATTTAACATTAATGACCTAATTTGAAGTTACAAATATTAGATATATTTAATACTCATATATTAATCATGTAAATGTATTTTATATGTGTCACGTGTATGTGTATATTAATAAAACTGATATTGGAGGAGTTATATAGGGTTCATTCTCTGTGTCCTGTTTTGTTTTATAGCTATAAGAAACTGGCTGAGAATAAAGAATCTGAATTTGTTAGACCTTTACCCCTTAATATGAACCAAAATGTTATGTCTCAAGAACCACAAACTGTAAACCAATTTTTGGACAGAAATGAAGAGAATGTAGTTTTAGAAAAGGCAACAAATGAAGGTACAGAAACTAACCATCCAAGAGTAAATGCTGTGGAAGAACAAATAGATAAAATGTACCTTGATATTTTGAAGAAAAAAATATCTGTTGGTCCTTCATTATTACCTCAGGGTGACAAAATAAATAAGGTAAGTTTTTATAATTCACATTGATTTGACATATTGATAAATGAAGTTATACAAATACTATTGATAAGTATGTACTTCTTAAGCTAGTGGGATTGGTTACATTCTAACCTCCACGTAGATCCTGGATATCTGTGAGCAGTCTATAACAACACCCTGTAGTCCCCAAATTTAAAAATAGCACCGTAGCATTAGCTTTCTTCTTGAAGCCGTTCTTTATATTTTTCATTTTTTTAGTAAAGGTAGTCCACAGTTTGAGTAACATAAGAAAATAAAGTGTATTCGTCATTCTAGTGCTTTTCAATCTTTCTAGTAGTTTGTGTTCTGCAAAAGTAGGTAAGTTGACATTTCCTATAAATGCTATTAGCAGCTCTTAAGAAACTTATATTTCATTGTTCCTTTTTTCTCTGTTCTTGATTTATTCTGATTATATAGGCTCCATGACCACAGTATTCCATTTTTATTTTACAGTTCTGAGTTATGTGTTTACCATAAATTATCTCCTTGTATCAATAGAATAAGGCAGGGTACTAATAAATTTTTACCTTTGAGAAATCTGGAGAAAAAAGAAGCTAAGACTTTTGTCATTTCAAAACATGTTGTTCCCTGCTCTCCTCCATGTTGACTCTAGTAATTACATGTCTTGCTTTCTGGCAAGCTTATTTTGTTTTATTATTTTGCTTTGTCTTACTCCTGACTTTGAAGATGTGCTTCCAAATACTAAAATTCGGATGAATTAGAGAAGTTTAATATAATGATTTGCCTTCTATGAACTATGTTCTTTAGTAATCAGTATGGTTTTGCTATCTGTTAAATCTTATTTGCAACTGTAGCCGAAGTTTAAGTACTAAAGAGCTTGTACTTGTATGCAGACTTTTAGATCTCAACTCAGTTCTGGAGAAGAAGGGGCTGGAATTGGTAAACAGCTACCATACAAGAAGGCCAGAAGTGCACCTCCTTTATTTAAAAGAAAACCCCAGAGTGGATTATATGCATCAGTTCGGAGCTCAGGGTATGGCAAACCCAGTTCACCCTTCAAGACATTTTCTAATCTTGAAAAGAAAACTTCAAAGGACATTATGAAGAGCAAAAGCTTGAGATCCATTCCTACCTCAAATCAGGCTAGGAAAAAAGGTAATCATATACTCTTTTCATGATAGAATTCTGTACATATAGTGTATCATTTTATTTTCTTTGTTCTCTACTTTCCCTGTTTCCTCCTTCCATGAACTTCCCTTATTCATAGAAAAAAATTATTCATAAGGTACTGCATTCCATCTTTGAAAGATTCAATTCAATTGAGTTCAGGAGGTTTTTCATCATAAGTTCTAGGTTTTCCTGAACGAGACCCAGAAAGTATGGGAAGTGAATATAAAATAGGAGAGTCAAACCCCTCCTCATCTGGTTGGCTTTGTAATATCCAAAATATTTGCCAGAGAAGAGCTATGAATTCAGAATGCAAATGGCAACATATAAATGAGGGTCAACCGTCTGGGTATTAGTTCAGTATAGACTTGGAGAGTAAGGATGTTTTATAGATCAAAGAATGCATACTTTTATACTCAGTGTCTCTGTTAGTTATTTCCTAATGTAGTTGCTTATCGCTATATTGGCAGAAGGAAAGGGTAATTTTCCTCTTAGAAGCCCATGCAGCTAGTAAAAGAAATAGAAATGCTCAAGTCAAACCAACATTTCTGTTGCCTTAAGACTCCAGTGGGGAAAGGAGAGCAGTAGAGCCAGAAGCATTTTGTTCTTTTCTTTGTGATTAAATCAAATAGGTTACCAATTCCATCTTTGTTTTCTGGTGATAGTTGTCGGAGGAGAACTAACCTCACTGGAAAATTCACTTCTAGCTTAAAAAGTAGGGAAGTGCCTTTCCCTACTACTGTCAATTCCAGGACCACTTTGTCTATATTTAAAATTCTTTCAGCATTAAAGACTCTTCTTCTGTCTGTTTTGGTGTGTCTTCACTGCAGCGATCTGTGTGTGTAAGATGGAAAGGCTAGGGCTGATCTGTATGAGAGTGCAGGAGAACAGCAGTGGGGGATGGCTATTCTGGAGAGACAGGAATATGATTGTTGGCTTAATGCAAGCTTCCTTTCCTCCTGTTCTTAACCTACGGACCTCTGGCCCCTTTTCCTAAGAAGTCTCTTGTGTTCTCTTATTTTCTCGTTTCTGTGGGACATCTGCTTGTGATGTTGTCATCTACTCATTGTTATTAATAATTAACTGCCCATTGGATCTAGTGCTTAATGTTAAGGAAAAACACTTGGAACATTTCCCAAATTTTAGAATCATCAAGAGGAGTGTGAAAATTTTTCATTAATGTTTTAGGAGTATTCATTCTGTACTTTCGGGATCAAGAAAATGAAATTTTGTTTTTAATATTATTTACTCTATTATATGTATTTTAGATAAACTAACCACCAACATTTTTGAAGTTTGCTTTATCCAGATCCATTCACATAACAAATATTTTTTGAGCACCGACCTTGGTCCAGGCAATATTAGAGGCCCTTGAGATACATTGGTAAACAAAGTAGGCAAAGATATCTCCCCTCCCTCATTTTGTGGAACTTTCATCTGATGAGGAGAGATAGACTTTTAGCAATATGCATAGTAAATCAGTAAATGAGGTTATATGCTAAGGAAAACTAAAGGTAGAGCAAGAACGTCAGTGGGGGAGGTCACAGTTTTCAATAAGATAGAGTAGGCCTCCTTGAGAGAGCCATTTGAACAAAGACTTGGAGGAGGCAAAGGAATTGGCCGTGTGGATAGCTGGGGGAAGCGTATTCCAGAAAAATGAAATGACTAAATAGTGCAAAAGTCCAGAAGTAGGGAGCGATGCCTGGCATGTTCAGGGAACAGCATGGAAGCCCATACGGCATGGGCAGAGAGAGTAGGAGATGAGACTGGAGAGTCAAGGGAGAGGCACATGTAGGCTTTTCTAGGGCATTTTAAAGACTTAGGCTTTCACTCTTAGTGTGAAGGCATGAGCCAATGAAAAGTTTTGAGCATGAGAGTGATTCATCTAATTATCCTTTAGACAGATTTCTTTGGCTGATACCTTATAGACCATATACATACAAACATATACACACACTGTAGAGGACACAGGAAGAAGCTCAGAGCCCAGTTAGAAGGTGATGTTAGGAGTGCAGGCTAGAAGTGATGGGGCTGGAACCAGTGTGGCAGCAGTGGTGGTGATGAGAAGCGGTTGGGTAAGGGTATATTTAGAAGACAGAACCAAGAGTCTAAAAGATCGGTTTGGGGTTGTGAGAGAGGAATCGAGGATGATGGCAACTGGGAGAATGAAGTTACTCTCTCGCTGGGATGGGGAAGGCTGAGGGGGAGTAGATCTGGGGGTGGAGAGAAGACCAAGAGTTCAGCTGTCGAGGTGATAGTTTTGAGGTGTCTGTTCTACACACAAGTAGAGAAAACAAGGAGGCAGTTAGGTAGAAAAGTGTAGAGTTAAGAGGGTGGTGTGGACTGTAGGTTTCAGACGTTAAAGATGAATATTTTTGAAGCCATGTTTGTCTGGGTTTTTTTAATTGAAGTATAGTTGATTTACAATATTGTGTTAGTTTCAGATGTACAGCATAGTGAAATTTTTTTTTGCAGATTATATTCCATTATAGGTGATTACAGGATATTGGGTATAATTCTCTTTGCTGTACAGTGAATACTTGTTGCTTATCAATTCTATGTGTAGTAGTTTGTGTCTGTTAATCCCACACTTGTAGTTTGTCCCTCCCACCCCTCTCTCCCCTTGGTAACGACGAGTTTGTTGTCTATGTCTGTGAGTCTTTCTGTTTTGTATGTACATTCATTTGTATTATTTTTTAGGTTCCACATAGAAGTTTTATATAGTATTTGTCTTTCTCAGTCTGATTTAACTTCACTAAGCATAATGTTCTCTGCAACTGATGAAGATTATCAAGAGAGCATATCTAGAGAAAAAGGAGGCAGGGCCTGACCCCTGGGCATGCTAACCTTAAGAGGTCAGGCGGAAGAGGAGTCGCCTGCAAAGAAGACAGAGCAAGGTTGCAGGAAACCTGAGTATGCGGGGTCCTGAAAGCCAGGTGAAGACAGTGTGTAAAGGAGAATTGATCTGCTCTATCAGTTGCTGCTGAGGGATAAAGAGAGATGGGGACTGACAGCTGGCCTTTGGGTTTAGCAGAAAGGAAGCCATCAGTATTGGACAAGCAGTTTCCGTGGATATGTGGCTGTGAAAGGCAAGCTGAGTGAGACTAGGAGGAGTGGAGTTGGATACTTCGAGCTCTAGATGCCCCTGGAGAAAAGCATGTAAAAGGTAGGAAGAAAAAAATGGGGCAGTAGCTGGCATGGAAGTGGAGTTAGGAGAAGCCTTTTATTTTGCTTTGTTTTGTTTTAATGGGAGAAATAATAGTTGTGAATGAATAATAGTATGTTCATGCACTTTGGAAAGATGCAGTGGACAGGCGGAAACGCATGATGGAGGGGAGAATTGCTAGAGCAGTGTCCTTGCGTAGAGGAGCTGTCTTGGGATCCAGTGCACATGGGAAGAGTTGGCTTCAGAGAGGACCGTGGACGGTTCGCCTGTGGGCAAGCCGATAGGAAGGGGGGAGATGTGGGTGCAGACTGGTGGGTGGGTAGAAGTGGTGAGAGGTTGCTTCCATTTACTCTGAGAAGTAAAGTACAATGTGATGAGGTGGCAGGGAAGTTGGGGCAGGGGTGTTGGAGGAGGGAAGATGTGAAAAGGCAATCCTGGAGGGTTAGACTGCAGCAGAAAGCGTCGGCGTGCAGTTAGTGACCACGAGTGTAAGTTGAGACCAGGCAGGTGTGTGTGTATTTGTATATGTGTGTGCACAGCCACATTCTACGGCACGATTGCAGGTGTTGGGTAGTTGTATAGTTGGGGTTATCAAGAGGCGTGGCTTTTGCCAAATGAGTACAATGAACTGAGAGAGGAGCAAGAAGGGAGAGACCAACGTATGTGGAATGTAAGTTGAGTCGTGAAGGAAGAAAAGACGTCGGGGGGGTGATACAGCATGACACAGGCAGGACCACAAAGTGAGTCCCAGGGGGTCCCAAGGATGGTGGGAATCCAGGTGGGAGGAAGGATTGATGGAGAGTAAATGCATTACTGGTGATAGAAAAAGATCTAGAGTGCCAGTGGGAGAGAGCAGCTGGGGCGGAGAGGCACGTATATACAGGGGTTGAAAGGATCTCCTGGGCGTGTATGGAAATTACTGAGAGTGAAGAGAAGTAATGTCATGGGGTGGGAAGGAAACGAGGGGGTTGGTATAGAGGTTGATAGATTAAAGTAATATTTTTATGGATATTTTCCCTATTTCACAATTTCATAGTGCTTGTGACTACCGAAATAAAAAAAACACATCAGTAAAATTCATATTAAAGTACAATGGTAAACTGTGACTGTCTATTTTTCTACTGAGCTACTTTTTCTCATTAGACTATCCATTAAATATGATTTTTTAATCTCTGTCTTTTTATTGGAAAATTTCCCCGAGTGACTTTAGTTTCATTTCCAAAGAACTGGAATTCCTTTGGGGTGGTTGTTACTTGTCACAGCTTGGATCTTCAAGAAGCAGACCCTGAGGCAAAGATGAGTGTCCAGAAAGTCTAGAGACTGTGCTTGGGATCCACATTAGGTATGATGAAGAAGAAGCCCAATGACTGGGGCTTACGCAGTTAGAAGGCTTCTTTTTTTTCACGTAACCAAGAAACCAGGGCTCGTCACTTCATAGCTGGTGCAACTGTGCAAGGACCCTTCTTTCCTGGTGCAAAATCCTTAGTCGGTGACTTTTGTCTTCCTTGTCACAAGATGGCTACACAACCTCCAGGCCTGTCAGGAGGAGAGGTGAAAGGTAAAAGATCCCTGCCTGTTAACTCAGCAGCTTCTTAATCAGAAAAGTAGTCACTTTCTTGGAAGTGCCATGTAGGAAACTTTTGCTTTCATCTTATTGGCCAGAACTTTGATCCTGTGTTTCCTTCCCACCCCTCTCCCCAGTTGCATGGAGTCCAGGGGGATGGGTGATTTTAACTGGCACGCTGCTGCCCAGGGCAAAATTAGGTTTCTGTTATTAGGGAGGAAAAGGAGATTGGCAGCTAGTGGTGTCTGCACGTGGCAGTTTTCCTTTTTATTCTAAATTAATTTTCTTGGGCTATTGCCTCTTACATTTTTATCTTTAGACTGATATGTTTACTGTCACAGAAGGAATAATTGCTCATTCTTTAAATTTAAAAAACACAGAGAAGTAAAAAGAAAGCAATAATTAGCCAGGAACAACTGAGGTCACACTGGGTGAGCCTCTTTCCATGCTTCTTGTATGTATGTCCTTGTCCAGGTCGAAGGAAGCAGGGATGGGAGCTGGAAGGAAGGAGACAGGCAGGAAAAACAGACAAAGCATTTTATAAGAACAGGTCACACTTCATAAGTTCTTTTTAAATAAAATATTAGATTGAGCTTTACTTAAATCTGTAAGACGAGAAAGAAACTTCATCCTAAGAAATACTACATCTCAAAAGATCCCTTTAAGAAAATAGACTGTGGAAACCTCTGAAAGGTTGGCAAAACCATGTTGTTGTTTTTACCTACATTTTGTACATTATCTGTTTTCCCTTCTATGAAATATGAGGTAGTAAAACCCCCAGTCACATGCCTGCTACCCATTTTTGTTGGATTTATTTTTGCTTGTTCAGGATATATTTAGTTTATTCGCTCCAGCGACTGTAATTCTCCTCAGCTTTTAAATGAGGGTCTTGGTTCTGGCTATGAAAGGGCCAGAATGCTTTTCACCAGTCCCTTGTCCATCGCTTCTCCATTCTGGAATTATTTTGATTGGTTTCTTATTTGACTGAATTTTCTTAATCCATTGTTTTTTCAAGAAGGGTTCATGGGTTCCAAATTCTGCAGTGTTTTTTCACGTTTGAATTTTATATCCAAGCAAATTTTCTTTCAGGTATAAAGGGAAAAGATACTGTCCATGTACTATTATTGAAAATAATTACTTAGAGAAACCAAAATTAAGAATCCAGGAAGGGAGAATTGTGGTATAAAAGCACTGGCTGACTGCAGCTTGAGCAAGAACCACCTGCCACTCTTGGCCACCACATCCTAGGGAGAATCACAATGCTAGCAGAATCACACCCCATTCGTTGGCCATGTTGATGCACCTCCAGTGACTTGGAAGGATTAGTGCCTACTTTTACAGTGATTCAAACAGTTCCTTTATGAACACTTTAAGACATTTCTCGAGAAAAACCTTCCACATCAAACAATCCAATTAAATATGATTACTACTCTATAAGGAAAATCCTGCGTGCCCAGAAAAGATTAGAAGAAAATCTCGGGCTGAGGTACTATTGGGGACGTGTTTCTTCTTTTGACTTTCCTGTATTTTCCAAATCTTTTAATGACCATGTATTTCACTTTAATGAAAAAGTAAAGTCTGCATTTGAAAAGTTAGCATCTTGAAAAAATTATATTAAAAATATAAATTTCAAATGCTTCATTTACATCTAAAGCAATCAAATAAATGTTTACTCAGTGTGCAGTTCAGAATCTGTAATAATTGAACATGGGCCTCAAGACCTCTTCTAGGTATTTCCCTTAAATGTTTATTTTTATTATTAACTGAATAACTTACTGGCCTTAGAATTATTTCCACTGTTTGAGGGTTTACGAGGTACCTTTTAAAAGCTGAAAATCTCACCAGAATATATATACATTAATCACATTTTTTTCTAAATTAATAAACAGGGTATTATAGCAGTATTATCATTTTGTTTTTTAATCAGATTTAAACTACTTGTTATAAAGTTTCCATGTAATCTATATTATTCCAGTGATACTATATCTTGATATACGTTACTTATAAAAAATGTGCTCTGAAAGCACACTTAATCTGAAGTAAAATGCTTCATAAAGTTATCAGCTGCTCTTTGATTCATTGTTTAGATATTTTTATTTGTTACAGCTGTGAACATTTGACAGAATAATTATTGAAAAATAATAAAACCTAAAATTATCCCAATCTGCATTCTCCTCACGTTTATTCAGCTCCAGTTGTCATTTGACGTGAATCTTGTGTCATTACCCTTCTGTGTCAAATTGAGCAGAATGTTGATGATGGGCAGGAGTTCGGAGTGCAGTGAAACAGATGCGTTGCAGGCATCAGCGTGCTTCGTGATCGTCGTTTGTCTTAGTGTTCTCATTGTATTAGTACTTACTGTTACATAACTGCTGAATACACACTCAACTTAGTTTGTATTTGTGGTGCTTTTATCCATTGCTTACAATCTTCAGAAATCTTATCTGGAACGAGACTCATCAGGCCTGCAGCTTTGGGTAAAGCAGCACCCCAAACGGAAAGTTGCCTGGCTACTCCTAAGAAGTCTGAAGGCCCTACAGAAGCAGATTCCTGTGCTCAGGTTCAGAATGTAGGTATTGAATTTCAAAATAATATTCATAATGTTTTTATGTTCTGTAATTATATATTGAAACTAAATTATAAATAATGAGATATATGTAATTTCTTTTATGTTGACTGATATTCTTGTCACACAAGAATTTATTGATCTTCTTATACAGTAGAACATTGTTAACCGTGTCATTTTTATTCTTTGTGGGTTTTTTTCCCCTAACCACCTGTGTTCAAACCTAATATTTTAACTCTACATAATGAAGTAATGCTTTTCCTTTAAAGGATTCTTCAGGATACCATGGTGGGAACAAGGAGACAGAATTGATTATGTTTAAAAGAGTTCAGGAAGCAGAGGAAAAATGGAGGGGTGCCCAAGCCCTGGTTGAGCAAATTAAAGTCACATTCTCAGAAAAGGAGAGAGAGCTGGAAAACAAGATGGAGGGACTAAAGAGACAACAGGAAAAGGAACTCTTCAGACTGAATCAAGACAATTATATTCTACAAGCCAAGGTACTAGACACATTGTCCTACTTCTCCTTTTATTTAATTAAAAAAGAACTGGTACTCCCCACTAAATGCATTGTCATTTGCTTGTCCCTGGGGCTGCTTCACTTGATATATTTGCTGTATAAAACATGAACATGGTTCATGAGAGTGCCTCCTTACAGAAGAGCCTACATAGAACCCCTGGGGGGGAAAATTGAAATTGAAATTGTCTCATTTTGATAGTTTTCTTGTTAGCAGTCCTTTCTGAAAACAAATCCCTTGGTTCACTGTGACCTTCACGGAACACAGAGTTTCAGAAAGAAAGCTGTGGAAGGTCTAGATTCAGAAAGTGACACTGTGTAGCATTTCTGAGTTACTTCCATCATCAGAACTATCAGCACGAAGCACACTGAAGTGGTTTAACTGTAGTTGGTGTTATGATCATTCCACTGTGGTTATAAGGCAGTCTTAGGTTTATATACCTCGAATTTTCTGTTATTCTCCCTCACTGCTCACTGTATCATTTCCTTCTCCAAATAAAACAATACCTGCATGTTCTCAAAGTTAAGTGGCTTTGAAGAATCAAACAAAAAACAAAGGTGGTTGCATTTTGGAGAAACAGCTGATCCTGTCACTGAAGAAAAATTGAAGCAAATCCAAAAAGAAATACAAGAACAAGAGACACTTCTTCAAGGATATCAACAGGTATGGCTCTTCAGCACATAGTGAGTTTGTCTTGAGATTCTTTGATTATAAAAATAAGGCATTTAAAAATATTTGTGTCCATTTAACAGGTAATGGGAATTCTGGCAATGCGGGGAAGTAATAATTTGACTAGTCTGTACATTTCTCATGGGCAGAATTAGAGTGGTTAAGGGCATGGGCTCTGGATTCAAAAAATCTGGTTTTAGACTTTGCTTCACTACCTGCTGTGCAGCCTTAGGCAGATCATTTCACCTCTCAGCCAGTTTCCTCATCTGTGAAGTGGGAGTGAGGATAATAGTACCTGTCTCATAAGGTGGTTGTGAAATTAAAATAAGACAGTACAGATCAACCACTTCGTGCCTTCCACACAGTAACCAGTTACTGCATGTTGCCTGTTACTAATTGTAATAGCCATATTTCCTTAGAAACTGTCCTCTTTTTCTTTAATTTTCTATAATTTTTTCAGTAGATAATATTAGCTAGTTTTGATATTATATTGAGAAATATAAATCTGAAATCAATTGCCAATGCCCTGAGAGTGAAAAACAATTGAATTAAATGGCAGAAAATGAGTGTGTCCTATAGAAGCCATACATTTGTTCTCTGGGATGATGGAGTGTTGGTGGTGTTGACCTGACAGTCAGCCAGGGCAGATTTGGTGATCCCCAGAATGAGACTTGTCTTAGTTTCTTTCCCATCACTCCTTTTTCTTAACTTGCCTCCCCTTCTTCTTCTGTCTCATTACCTTTTTCTTTTGTGACAACAATAGCCTAAGCATCCAGCCTACCGATAACCAGCATTTTCATTCCAGGGACATCCAGAGAAAGCATCACCACATCAGAGACTACAGCTTTTGCTGTAAATGAAATTGTACTGATTTTGCAGGACACCCCACCATAGAGTTAGTGAGAATTGTCCAAAAACCCTTCCTGCCATGCTCAGCTTGCTGTATAGGACATGGGTTTTAAGGAGGATTTCACAGACCTATGAGTATGCCAACCACCCACTCTCACAAAGATAATACAAAATTTATGTGTCTGTGTATGTATGTATATTTCTGAGTTTCATTAACTCTGCAGATAATCAAGCACAGACTGTGTGCCAGGCACTAGGCCAGACGTGGTGAGACAGTTCATAGTTTTCATTAGATCCTCAAAGGTCTGTGGTTTTCATCAGATTCTTGATTTTAAAGAGGTTACTAAGCCAGAGCATCTAAGCACAGATGGGTACTTTCTCCCCCGATCTCACTGTTTGAGTCCCCCTTCAGCTCAAGTCAGGTGCTGTACTGGGTCTAGTCTCTGCTCTGCTCTGTCCTGATCTTCCACAAACACCCAGTCTCTAACTCCCTGCTCACAGAAAGTTCCAGAAACAAACATGGATACCCACCGTGGATACATCCAATTACCTCACAGCAGAAAGACGGGCCAAAAATAGGAAAAAAGAAGGTGCAAACAGTCCCATTGGCCTTTCCATCCCTGGTGCCTGAAGTCAGGATGTGGTTATTCCTGCAGTCTCTCCCCCATTTACTCCTGTGAAATGCGGTACATTATACTGACAGGCTCTTTGGCTTTGGGAATTTTTTTGCAACTTTTTTTTCAAGTAAGCGTTTTGAGCATTTTAGAAAGAATTGTTTTCAGGTAACAGATTTTCTTCTGAGACAAATCAAAGAGTTTGAAAAAGATTTTGCTTACTCAAAAACTGAAGAAATTTAAAAGCTATTAAAAATGTTTAAAGGATGTATCTTTTAGAAGCAGATATACTTATGTAAGCACTACTGATTTTCAACTAAAACATAATTTTCCATGTATAAAAAGGAAAACGAAAAATTGTATAATCAAGTGAAAGATCTCCAAGAACAAAACAAGAAAAATGAGGAGCGAATGTTCAAGGAAAACCAGAGTTTATTCAGCGAGTTAGCTGCCTTAAAGTAAGTCCTTTTAAAATTCTTAAAATCAAATATACTTGGACTATTTCTAAGCATTTTATTGTTATATTAATAAAACATTTAGGATACTTAGAAATTTTAAAAAATTGTACACTGATTTACAGTTCTGTAACTTTTGTATTTTTAATATTCAGTGGATTTTCTCTTGATATTAGATGACTAGTACATACTTTCATTATTTTCAGTATATTCGTATTTGAGTTCGACATCTATTTCAGGAAATTGAATATTCCTTTTAAGCCTGAGATACTTGGGTAATACATCTTAGTAATAATGCTGTTAGTAATAATAGTAAAGAGAAAATACAGTATTATTTACTGTCTTAGGTCAGGTTCCATACAAGTAGAGCCTGAGGTGGGGATCCTCATGGAGGTGATTTCCTGGAGGATTAGTCTCAGGAGATGGGGAGCCAGAGAAGCGAGATGGGGGCGGGTAGCAGGAGGGGAGGCAAGTAAGAATGTGGTCTTGGCTGGAGGCTGGCTTCATTCTGCTCTCGCCAGGAGGCTCAGGAGAACACATTGCATTGCAGAGTTGGCCCCTACTTGAGGCACGTGGGGGGCAGCCTTTTGTACCCCCGAAGGCAGCGAGTCCCTGGCTGAGGTGGGCCCCAGGGAGCGAGGGGGGGTATCCTCTGGGCCAGGGGGCAGGGGTTGCTATTTGGCAAGGGCATTTCTCCAGAGAAGGAGAACCTGCGAGTTACTACAACCAGCACTCACCGTGGCAGGCTGACGGGGCACCAGCAGCCACTTAAGAATCAATCGTACTTCAGACTGTACGGCCCTTGGGATGTTATTACATCCGTCTTTAACACACTAAGTGAAAGAGCTGAACCAACAAATGTGGGCAAGCTAGGGTACTGTCTTCTTTTGGGAAATGACTGCCAGCTATGCATCATTTCACGTAAACACCTAAAACTTCACATAGGACCGCGATCAGAAGAAATTTCTTTGGCTATGAATGTCATGTATGTTTTATTTATTTACATACTTCTTCCATTTTTTTTGTAAGGTAACTTAGGGCATGTGAGAGGCAGGGCTGCTGTTAGCTCACGCTCATCTTTCATGCAAAATAGAAAAAAGCATATCTTGTAGCAGACAAAGTTGGAAAATACACAGGTTGGCTAGTGAGGGCACTTTTGTGTAAATTAGGAAGGGGAAAATGCCCCTTTCCCCTCGTAAGTGTGACCCCCAAGCCAAGGCTGATAATCTGCACAGTTCTGAGGCATGAAGGCATTTACATCTGCTTTCTTCCCAGATGCTTCAATAAAGTATTTTAAAATTTCATATCTGATAATGTTGCCTGGCTTTTTTTTTTTTTTTGCGGTATGCGGGCCTCTCACTGCTGTGGCCTCTCCTGTTGCGGAGCACAGGCTCTGGACGCACAGGCTCAGCAGCCATGGCTCACGGGCCCAGCCGCTCCGCGGCATGTGGGATCTTCCCGGACCAGGGCACGAACCCGCCATGTCCCCTGCATTGGCAGGCGGACTCTCAACCACTGCGCCACCAGGGAAGCCCTGTTGCCTGGCTTTTAAGAGAGAAGATCTATTCCAGGATCCAAACCTGAAGCTCTAAATGAATTTTCACAATGGAATAAATGGTTTCTTTAGAAAGTAGGGTTAGGTGATCATATGTGTACTCCTGAACTTGCATAATATCTCTGGAAAAAAACAGAAAAATTGATCTTAAGGTACCAGTAGTAGACTGTGTTTGTTTTTATTTGTTAGTTTCCATAGGTTCTGATTGGCAATTTGTGTTTCTCAGGAGTCTAGAATGATGTGACAAGGAGTACAGAACACCACAGGGGAAATGCAGCAAGTCTTTCCGGGAGATTGATTTTTTTTTTTTTCTGAGAATTGGCAGGAAATATTTTCATATTACAAATAAACCAGTACTCTTAGGGTTTGGGTTCTTTTAGATTATACATAAAAATTTCACATGAAGTATACTTCTCTTTTAGTATTTTAATCTTTAGTTTAAATAAACTTTCTCTTCAGTGACTCACATAGTTTCAACGTACAAAGTGTTTTTAATTTTTAAGAATTGAATATTTTGTATTGAAAGGAGTACCTTTTAAAATATATATATTTTTTAATTTTCAAAATAAATCAGAGAACAGATGCATAAAAGTCGTTTCCTGTCTCAAGTAGTTGAAGATTCAGAGCCCACCAGAAATGAGAATTTTACAGATCTGTTAGCAGAACTACGG
Source organism: Neophocaena asiaeorientalis asiaeorientalis (assembly GCF_003031525.2). Taxonomy (NCBI): domain Eukaryota; kingdom Metazoa; phylum Chordata; class Mammalia; order Artiodactyla; family Phocoenidae; genus Neophocaena; species Neophocaena asiaeorientalis. Next base: position 2,548,120 of record NW_020185320.1, read on the forward strand.
GTGGCACAGGTAAGTTGCATAAGGATTTTAACCATTAGCAATAGGAAACATTGTTATAAAAATCTCTACATGGGTAAAAAAAAAATCTGCTTTTGTAATTTATGAAAGAATAAACTCTGCTTATAAATTTCATACCAATTAAAAATTAGGAAATATCTAAGGTTAGCACTGGGACACATGTGACCTTACTATAGAGGAGACAATGTGATGCTGGTTTTAGATGGCATCCTCTTTATAATCCAACCTCTCATCAGGCATTTATCACATGGCGCCATGGTTGGAGGCATAACCTTATTTAGGGCATGTATACCTAACTTCAAATTCCTCATTGGAAATGTACGGCTAAAATAGGAAAATAATTTGAAGATAATCATTCACCTTAAAAAGTTAGCTGGCTTTTCCTCTGTCTTCCCAAGCGGACTGTGTGGTTCTAGGGGGCAGAGGCTATATCTGCAAATATGTGTGTCTGATATGCCTAACACAGAGGTGAAATGCAATAGCTACTGTATAACTTTTTTCTTTATTTGTATTGAATTGTTATAAAAAATATGGCCTAGAATTTTCTAAAGCAATATTTATCAATAGGAGAAGTTTGGGGATTTAGGGCAGATTAATTCTGTCTTAAGCAGAACAGTTCTAGGCATTGCATGATTTTTATCACTCCTGTCGCCAGGAACTATGCTCATGGTACCCACCAGTCACTGCAGCACTCAAAAGCACTGCCACGTTTCCAGACATCTCCTGTGGGAGGGCAGTCAACTCTCCCCACTCCCTCCCATTAAGAACCACAGCACTAAACTAAAAAGTCCTTCCAATCTATTTGAATGATTATGTAAATTAGAAAAATTCCAATTACATATCACTTTTTAATTAGAAATTTATTATATAAAGTTAGGTTATATAGCACTTTAAACATGCCTTAGTTCAATAATTGATGCTTAACAGACTTTTATATAAAATACAGCTTCAAATATGAATCCATTAGAGAACTTTCTTAAGATGCATGTATGTATAGAATGATTAGATAGGTAGGCAGATAAGTAGAAAGAAGGAATAAATGATTGGACACCCGCACTTATCAGTGGGCCTCAAAAACTAGCAAGTTACGAGAGCAATTAACATTGCTGAAGTTTATGAAGACTTGGGAAAACATGGTAAGGTTTCAAGCACAGCATTAGCTTCATTTGAAGGCTGTTATTAGTGACCTTTTAAAAGTGCTACTTTGAACACACTTTTTTCTGACAAACGGGAAACTAAAACTGCCACTGAACTCACTGGAAAATGCTGGCTAAAAATAAGAAACGTCTTGTTAAGTGCATAACCCAGCTCTCAAGAAAGTAAGGGGAATCTCTAGGGGTCAGAAATGAACAGGGATACAAACCTAGCAGTAAACATTGCTCCTGGGCTGTCAGTTCACTAACCACGAGCCTTGAGCTTTAATAACAAAGTAGAGATAGGACCCCAGGATTTCAAAGGGCCACATCCTTCAGTAAAACAGTGGTCCATGAAAAAACCCACCCACCTTCAGAAGGGGCTGAAATATCAAGAAAGCTTATCTGTCTTAACTTGATTTCTGTATAGAGAGGGGGAAAAAAAATCCCCGCTCAGAGTCTTACTAGTTGTTCAGTATAAATGTCATCCCTACTGCCTTCATTTGTGTTTTAGTATTTGAATTGACACTACTTTCAAGGTTTGGTCATACTCAAACTGGAAAAAGAAAACAGCACAAAAGGTGGTCCTGAGTTAGTGATCATCTTAAGTGTGTCTTAAGAAACACATGCAAAACACTCTTAGGGGTATCCATCCTTAACCCAGCTCACATGGTATTCCTTCAGGTAAAATCCTGCTGACGGTACGCCCAGAATGCAGAATTACAAAACCCAGGGAAACAACCCACTGTGAGCAGGCATGGGATGATTTAACAAACAGCAGGATTAGAACCCCAATCAAATTACTGAGTAGACTATGAAATAAATAGACTTTAAATGATTTAATATACAAAATAAGTGAGAAATTCAGTGTGAGGAAAGAACAAAACAGACTAGGCAAATTCAGAGAAAAATAAACAGAATAAGTAGAAAAATTAAATAGATCATACATAACTAAGAAGAAATTGGTAAACTAGAAGATAGATCTAAGGAGCTTAGAGTGAAACACAAAAAAATAGAGAAACGAAAAATATCAGAGATGTGAGATACTCTAGTATGTAATTAAATTTTTTTTAAAGTAATGGCTAAGAATTGTTTAGAAATTAATAAAAGAGATGAATTCTCAAATTCAGGAAATACAGTGAGTCCTGCTCAGGATACATAATTTAAAATCTACATCTAAATCCATCATGGTGAAAGTACCAAAGTCAGGGAACACCTTAAAAGAAATCAGAAAGGGACTTCCCTGGTGGCGCAGCAGTTAAAAATCCACCTGACACTGCAGGGGACACGGGTTCAATCCCTGGTCCGGGAAGATCCCACATGCTGCGGAACAGCTAAGCCAGTGCGCCACAACTACTGAAGCCCATGCGCCTAGTGCCCATGTTTTGCAACAAGAGAAGCCACCGCAAGGAGGAGCGGGTGCACTGCAACGAAGAGTAGCTCCTTCTCGCTGCAACTAGAGAAAGCCTGCGCGCAGCAGTGAAGACCCAACGCAGCCAAAAAAAAAAAAAGATTAAAAAAAGAAAAGAAATCAAAAAAAGAAGAAGGGTTAAAGATAAAAATTACTTAGGGTTGTGTTTATTTGTGCAAATACTGAAAGATGGAATGTCATGTGTTAATTTTCATTCACTTTGGTTTTCTGAGTTTAAATAGTTTTAGAGCAAAAAATTCATACTGAGATAAATCTGTATTACAATATTCGTATCAAACCTACTTACGTATAGTCTAACTTGTACCTTAAAAATTAATACCAATTAGTCTAGTCTTAAAATGTGAATTGTTGTTTTGTAAACTATGGATGGACACATACTAAAAGCGAAGGTCCTGAGCCCTGTCCTTCTAGATTCCCAGGGTGGAGAGGAGGATGAGGCTGACTGCAGTTCGGCCAGTCAGTCAGGCAATCATTCTGGAGTTGGAAAAACAGTAGGTAAACAAGACAGACATGGGCCTTGCTCACTAGGAACCTATATTCTACCAGGGAAGACAGATAATAAGTGAACAAGAAATAGTTACAAATAGAGGTAAGTTCTTTGAGGAAAATAAGAATAGAGACTAACGGTAGGCAGGGCTGGGGTAAGGCAGCTGTCAGCCGTGTGGGCAAGGAGGTGCTCTCTGAGAAAGTGGTGTCTGCATCAAGAATGGAGGAGAAGCAGCAGCTCACTGTGCAAAGACCGAGCCTTCCAGCCAGGGGGAAGCACAGGCCGAGTCAGGATTGGGCTTGGTACCTTCCAGATACAGAGGCACCTGAGGCAGAAGTGGGTGAGTAAGGACAAGAGTGATGGAAGAAAAGGTCGGAGAGACAGGCAGAGGCCTCTTAGTGTCCACACAGTAGGTTCTTGTAGAAATTCAATGCTCTCCTGAAAAGACATCCACAGAAGATCACACAGAAGATTAAACAAATGATACAGCTGGAACCACGATTATTCAAGCCCTTATGAATGGATTTATTTTCTTCATAAGACTGTATTTTAGATTCTAAGGTAGGGTGATAGAAAGTTTCTAAGAATTTTCATTTTGAAAGTAAAAGATACCAACTGTGCCCCAGGAGTTTGTTCAGCAGTTACGAGTTCAGTTCAGTATACATTTATTGAGTACCTGCCATGTGCTTGGTGCCATAAAGTAAGCAAGTAGTAAAATCAGTCTTGGTCCCCAAAGAGCTCTCAGCCTAACAAAGAGAAAAGGCTTGTACCCAAATAAGTGTTGTATGAAACAAAGTAGTAAATGCTGTGCTAGAGGTACACTGAAAGTTTGTGGTAATGCCGGGGCAGGTATTATCAGGAATAGCCTCATTGGAACTATGCTCTGAAGGATAAGTATGACTTTGGCAAGGCGAGGAATGAGGGCAGTTGAGAGAGTGCGGCATGTGAACACATTGAGAATTTAACTTTTTTAAAAATGTGCCAAGCATTTTTTTGCATTTGTGATATAGGGATGAGCAAAGTAAAGTTCTGCTTTCAAGTAAACGTCTATGTCAGGCGGTGATGAGTGTGTGAGAAGAAAAAATAGCAGCACACCTGGGGGCCAGGATGAGGGTTGCCGTTTTAGAATGATCAGGGAAGGCCTTCCTGGGGCCTCGTTTGAACAGAAATCCTGATAAAGTGAAGGAACGAACCACCTGGCTGTGTGAGGGCAGAGGAGACAGTAAGTGCAAAAACACCGTGGGGTTGGAACGTGCTGGGCGGGTTCAAAGAACAGCCAGGAGGTCTCTGCAGCTGGCGTGGAGTGCGGGGGGAGATTTGCAGGAAATGCGTCAGAGGAGCGGGCATGGCTGGGTTCTGTGACACTGAAGGTCATGGTAAGGGCTGTGGGCTTCCCCCAAGAGGGGTGGGAGCCACCAGAGAGCTTCAGACAGAAGACTGACATTAACTGACTCTTGAAGACAGTTCCTCTGGCTACTGTGAGGAGAAAAGACTAGGTGCTGAGAGTGGAAGAGGCAGACTGGTTAGGAGGGTTATTGTAGTAACCCAGGAGAAGTGAGAACGGCAGAGTGGAAGGGTTTGGAAGCTGTGTTGAGTTACGTGATTAGAACTGATTCTAGTAGGCTCTGGAGAGCTCGTGGTCGTTTGGAGGGGAATGGTGATAAGATCAAGCTAAAATTTAGAAAAATAATTAGCAGTGTTTATGATGACGTGGGTGAAGGAGACTCTACCACAATTTATTGTGGTTGGAAATAATTTGCTTTTGTATTTTTGTGAATATCAAGAAAGAAAAAAACCGTTTATTGGAAGACATCAAAAGACTGAAGCAGGACAAACAGGCTCTTGAAGTAGACTTGGAAAAAGTGAAGAAAGAGAGAGACCAAGCCAAAGACCAGATTGCTTATGCCACAGGTAAAAGTCTGAGCTGAAACGGTTTACCTTTATACTCCTAACTGTTCTAATCTTGAGTTAAGTAATAGCAATTGGATAGTATAGTTAAAATGCTATTCCTTGAAGTGTATTGTAATTTTAGAAACTTAAAAAAATTAGTTAATAGGTATGTGCATTTGATTGGTTTTAGCAGCAATAATTGCGAGACCAAAGAAAGTCACAGATTGTTTTGAATTCATGGCATTGTAAGCTTAGTTGTTTACAGTCATCCCAGCTAAACTGTGACTTTCCAGGGCACGGTCTCCCTTTTTATACCTAGGTCTGAAACATAAGCTCTCATGTAGTTACCAAATGAACAAATGTTTGTAGAAACACAAGGATGGATATGGTATACCCTACCAGGGAAAACAAAGAGTAAGATAAGAACGCAGAAGGAGAGTAAGATAAGAAAGTTTAACATTAAAAAAATTAGAAATAAACATGAGGGTGCTAATAAGGGTTTCAGAGAGGAATAGCATTTGAGGGTCCTGACAGATGGAGAGATTCAGGAGTAAACGAATGGAGGGGGCCGCTCAAGAGTGTTTCATGAGCGTGTTTTTGGATACACCTGTGGATTGCAGCTTAGGATGGCAGAACACAGGGCTAGAAAGGTTAATTAGAGAACCCCTTGTTTGCCAAAGTAAGGATCTTTCCTCTGTGATATTATGATCTTCAGTGTAAGATGTGTATAGTAAAATCCACTTACTGTTTGTAAGAAATTTACTTTCTTCATCTGTAAAATAGAATAACAACAATAGTTCCCATCATATGTTTGTTGTATTAAATAAAGTCTTACATGGGAAGCGCTCTCTAATGTTTGCCATTGTTACTTTTTAATATAATTTTAGGAATTCTTCATTTTTATTATCTCCTGAATCCAACATTTATTTTCATAGAAAAGACTTTACTTTTATAATGAAAGTCAGTGGGAAAACAAGTGATTTATCAAAAATTTCTATATGCCAACTTTGCTACAAGTTTGAGGATTTGGACTCTGAACACAGTCTTCATCCTCCTTTACTAATACACTAAACTAGACACAGACTTAGTACATCAGTTGTTTTTGGCCTCTTTATTTTTTTCTTAATGCTTTCATTTGAGAGACATTGGTTTTCATTTAAAATTTTTCAATGTAGTTTATTTCCATATTTTGAAAAGTTACAGTGGAGTTATTGTATTACTTTATCTTATAGGTGAAAAATTATATGAAATAAAAATTTTAGAAGAAACACATAAACAAGAAATAAGTCGCCTGCAAAAAAGATTACAGTGGTATGCCGAAAATCAGGAACTTCTGGATAAAGATGCAGTTCGGCTTAAAGAAGCAAATGAAGAAATTGAGAAGCTGAAACTTGAGGTAATGATCATTTCAGAATGTATTTCTATAGATGAACCCTATTGTCTTCAACACTCCCTCATAGCTTTGTGTCATCAAATCAATATACTCGAAATTCTGTTCATTAAAATGGCCAGTTTGACTTTGGTTTGTGTTTGTGTAGTCTATTTTAAATTAGCCTGAGAATACAGTCAGCCGTCTGTATCCACAAGTTCCCTATCCAGCAGATTCAACCAACTGTGGATTGAAAATATTTGGAAGAAAAACAGAGTTTCAAAAAGCAGAACTTGAATTTGCTGTTCACTGGCAGCTATTTTCATAGCATTTATTACATTGTTTTAGGTATTATAAGTAATCTAGAGATGATTTAAAGTATATGGGAGTTACAGGCAAATACTACACCATTTTATACAAGGGACTTGAGCATCCCTGGGGCTTCGGCATGCCCGGATCTTAATATCTGCAGGGGTCTGGGAACCGGTGCCCCACGGTTACCAAGGGGCAACTGTAAATCCAAGCTCCTTAGTGCACAGCCTGTGAGGTCCCCATGTGGTCTGAACCATGCCTGTCTTTCCAGCCCCATCCGTACTGCACTTCTCGGTCACTCTTCTCCCAACCACACGGGCCTCCCTCTGGTTCTTGAACATGCCGAGCTCGTTCCACTTGTTGCTTTGGCCTAGAGTGTGCTCTGACTTAGCTTCTTCCTGTGTCTCACTCCTTGTTCAAGTCTCAGCTCCGATTTCTACTTCCCAGAAAGATCCTCCTGACCTCTTAATCTAATGTAGCTGCCAGTCTCACCTCTTCTGACTCTTCTCATTCCTTGAGTTTATTTTCTTCATAGTACTTGTCACTCTCTGAAGTTATTTAATTTACTTAATGATTTTGTTTATTAGCTTTTCAACTGTCTCCTTCCATTAAGATCTAAGCACCATGAAAGCAGGGGCCTGGCTTGTCTTGTTTGCTCTCCATATCTCCAGCTCAGTGCCCTATCTGGGATCTAATAAGTGAATTAATGAACTGCCATTACACTTCCCTCTTGGTGTTTCTCTGCTGTGTTTTAAATATGCTTCTTAACAAGGTCTTTCCTTATTGGTAGGTTGAGAAACTGAAAGCTGAATCTGGAAATCCATCCATCCAGCAGAAGATACGTTTAAAAGAAAAAGCAACTGATGCCAAAAAAATTCAGGATCTAGAGCGACAAGTACGTGTTCAGGGTAAATTTTCATTAAGATATTTTATACACAGAGCATTTTTGTTTTCTCTTTTGTTTCAGGAGTTCCTACAAGATGTAGTCAACTTGGAAATTTTTGGTTTTATTCATTCATTTTAGTATAGAACTGCCTCTGCTTTAAATTTTGAATACAGTATTTAAAGTAACAATAAAAACACAGTAAACATCATTTTATGTACTCTGTGGCTTTCTGCATAAAGAATTTTTAAGAGTAGTGTGTCTCATTAGGTGGTAGACCTATTGATGAAAGGTTATTTGCATCCCAGCTCTATTTGACATCCAGGAAGAAGGAAACAGAACTTTGCCACTCTGGGTGTAGAGCTAGGATCCCTTCTCCTGATCACCTGTAGAGCTAGGATCCCTGAAGCCAGGTGAGAGAGGAGGGCACAGAAGGAGACCCTCCAGTTGGGAACATGTTAGTAGCGCTAGGGAAGTCCAGCAGAACACCCTGGAAACCGAACATCCCCTCCCAGAGAGCTGGCCATAATTTTCAGCTCTGGCTCACTGGTTAGGCTTAGAAATACTCATTTCATGGTCATTGTGGCTGGAAGACTTTTTTCAAAACCCATATAGTAACACTTACTAGGATAAAGGGTTTTTTTCATTGAAATAGTTGTTTTGTAGGCTGGAATATTAATTGTACCTTATGTTTTTAAAGCCTTCTATAACATAGTATTTGTATTCATAACTAAATATTAAAACAAAATTAGAATTTCCAGTCCTGTTCGTAAGAGAACATGATCCTGTAGTCAAGTCATGACCCTTAGACTACAGATATTATTCCATCACAAACCTGAAACTGTGAGGTCATCACTGGGCTGCATATAATCCCAGTTTTATAAGAAGAAGGAAAACTAAGCAAAAAATTAACTTTGTTACTTTACAGGACCTGTTATTATTAAAAGGTATGATTTGGTAGTTTGGTTTAGTGGCCAGGAAAGGAACAGGAGTGAAGTGGTTTGAAGAGCGAGAAATATTCTGAAATAACTATAGTCTAGGTCGCTTGGCTTTTTTTTTTTTTTTCCAGTGCCTAAAACTAAGATTAGCCTACGTAGAAGAAGCTATCCAGAATTGTGAGAGAGGAAAGAACAAAGGAACCACTTCTCCACTAGATGATTTTATTTTAAGAGAATAATGTAGAAGTGAATGTATGAGAGTTAAGAGATTTTGAAATTTCTTTGAAACGGTGATCCATATGGATCAGAAATATAACGTTTTATCAAAGTAGCCTCCCTCTTTTACTAACACTTTCATTAAAAATTTATTGGTTTACTGTCTTAGATTATATCTTTCTAAAATGTTGTTAATATTTTGTATAGTTTGCTCACATACATTTCAGATCTTGTTCCCTTGAACAGAACATTTCTATCCTAATGATTTTAAATCTTAATACATATTTTATAATCAAGGTATATCACAATATATTCAGAATCAGTTTGAGCCATATCCTGAAATAGATTAATTGTAGAATAAAACATCTTTTTTTCTAAATAGCACATAAGTAAAAGTGGGGCTAATTTATATGCATGTTATAGTGAAAATTTCTGATGTGTGTTCATTCATGCTTTTATTTAATGGAATATTCCATAGTTTAATTTCCAGTGAGATTTAAAAAACAACAACAAGAGTCACACTGGTATCAGAGACCAAAGAATAAATTAAAAAGCAAAATGAAAGAAGATAGAAATAAAATTAATTTTCTGCCAAAAATGTAGTATACTTTGCAAAATATCAAAGTCAGATTGAAAATATTGTTTAGCACTTTAAATTAATATGTTAATTGTAAATATGTTAAAACAAATTCATTTTAAAAAATCTAGTCTCTTTTTAATATACATGGTGTCTCTGTGTGTGTGTGTGTGTGTGTGTGTGTGTGTGTGTGTGTGAGATATATATACCTTTATATGCTTACATCTAACCTAGATTTTTAATACCAGGGGAAGCAAAATGAAAAATTTTATAGATGAAATGATCCATTTTTGTATCTGGATATATTCCACTTTATGGTATATCTATGAATGTGCAAGCAGTCTTCAGGAATGGAAATATTTGCTGTTAACTTTGCAAACGATGTGACCCTTAAGTACCTACTAGGAACAATATTCAGTCTATAAACAGGATTTTGAGCAACCCATCTTGCCTTAGGAAAGGTAGTTTTTGGGACCAGATCATATATAATAAAAACCATTATCAGGCCCTCACCACATGCTGGGCACTCGGCTAAGCACTTCACCAAGATAAATGTCATCTGATCCTCACTTATATGAACACCAGGAAATCAGTATTGTTACCTCCCCATTTTACCGATGAGGCGAAAGAGATATATAGATTGAGGAGTTGACATGCTGCTAACACAGTCTTAACTCCAGACACGCTCTAACCTCTGCACTAGACCACCTCTTAGGTGCTATTTTATTTATTTTATTGCATACTTGGGGGTTAGAAGACTGTTCAACTAAGTTTTATTCTCTTACTCTATGATTTTCAAAGGTATCTTAACATAATACCTTAAACAAAAGCAGGTATACACACGTATGTGTATATAATATCAAGCTCTAATTTCTGTGGACCCAGGTGCAGTTTTTCCTTACAGAAAGACTGTGTAGTATGTTATTGTTTTAATAGACTAAATGAAAAGTTGTTTTTATGAGGATTTCATTAAATGTCATCTAATCCTCTTTGCTTCCTGATTGAAAGAAGTCATTTTAAAGTAAATTAAACTTTATTTGGAGGAGGACTGGGGTAGGGGGGAGATGGTTGCAGGCAGGGGCAGGGGCTTAGGAAGCTGTATGTTTATTACAAAAACTTTGCACATTCATGTGCAGATAAGTAATTTTTCAATCAGTAGACAGTATAAACACTTATCTGAGGGGTGTCTGTAGAAAAAGGGGAGGGGGAAAGAGCTTTGTCCTCACAAAAATTGGTTGTTACTAGTATAATAGGAAGACCCAAGATCTATTTCAAATAAACATAAGAGGATTTCTGTAAATTAACCAGTATTAGATTAGACATTATACTATAGTGTGTTTTAATCAGGATATAAAATTTGAAATTAATTTGTGCTGCTGTGCATTTGATTCAGCCTTGAGATGTGGTATGAACATCTCTCTGAAACCTAGACATGACTGGTAGAGCATAATCTAAATTTTTACATTAAGCTGCTTAATTTTAATATATTTGTGACCTTAACATGCATACAAAAATATTTTAATAGGTTAAGGAAATGGAAGGAATTCTAAAGAGACGATATCCCAATTCTTTGCCTGCTTTAATATTGGCTGCATCAGCAGCTGGTGATACAGTGGATAGAAATACAGTGGAGTTTATGGAAAAAAGGATAAAAAAACTAGAAGCTGATCTGGAGGGCAAAGATGAAGAAGCAAAGAAAAGCCTTCGGACCATGGAACAGCAGTTTCAGAAAATGAAGGTAGGTGCCGGGTAGCCATGGAGATGGGGCTCAGAGGTGTACCATGGGGGCTGGGGGCTTCTTAGAATGAGACCGAAGAGTAGTCTTTGGAGGGCAGAGACCAAATAGAGGAATGAATTCCAACCCCACCCCCCTTTTAATCTATCTAAACGTACCTAACTTTTTCCTTTTTCCAGTCCCTATCCCACCCCCCTCTCCTGCCCCTGCTCACTTCCAGCCATTTCCTCCTTTCATTTCTGATTCCCAGTGCACACCAAGCATTTCAGTTGCCTTCGCATGTGCTCTTCCTACTTCCAAAATACCCCTGCTTCCACTTATCCCCAAATTTACACACATCCCTCAAAGCTGAACTTGAATGTGCTCCCTCTGTGCCATCTTCCCTCCTTCCTTCTCTCAGGCCTCCAGACACACCCAGGTGCCCCTCTGCGCCGTGTTCATAGGCCCATTATCGCAGTTATCATAGGACATTGAAATTTGCCATGTCACTCAACTCACTGGGCTGTGGACTGTTTGAAGGCAGGAACTGAGTTTATCTCTAGGATCTGGCACAGTGCCTGGCATGCAGTTGTAGCGCAATAAATACATTCAGTGATTGAATGAACAAAGCTCTTTCATGCCTCCCTCCACAGAGTAGACTATTAGGTTATTTTGTTAATAATAATAATAAAGCTCCAATATGCAAATTCCAAGCTGACTTATTACTCCTATGAGATTTCTAAATTGATGTTAGAAGGTTGAAAATGTGCTATTTCTTACAGATATCTGTAACCCCAACTGCTTTCCCTATTTATCCTCAGGGAGTATAGTGTGTCAGTTTGTATAGAGAAGGGTACACAATAATAGGTTTGCTTGTGAGGTTAAAGTAAGTTATGGTGTATAAAAACTTGTTATGAAGCAACATATAATTAGGAAATTATGTAACATATATTGAGAATATATAATGGTATGCCCTTCAAAGATAGGACTTCAACACATTTGACTGACTCAAGGAACATGGGCTTGGAGGCATCAGAATATATGGTGAGTCCCTGAATGAAGGAAAAGGCAGGACCTGGGAGAGTGCAGGGCTTTGGTAACTAATGAAATGTTTAGCAGTGGTTTGTCGTTACATGGATTATTTTCTACAGATTCAGTATGAGCAGAGACTGGATGAGCAGGAACAGCTACTTGCCTGCAAGTTGAAGGAGGCGTCCCAGAACCAACATGACAGCTCCTCCAGAGTTAAAGCACTAGAGAAGGAACTGGATGATGTTAAGGAAGCCCATCAAATCACTGTAGGAAATCTTGAAGCTGAAATAGATGTTCTTAAACATCAGAATGCTGAATGGGAGCTCAAGAAAGATGATAAGGATGATCAAGATTTCCAGTCTATAGAATTCCAGGTGGAACAGGCTCATTCTAAAGCTAAACTGGTCAGACTCAACGAGGAGCTAGCCGCAAAGGGGAGAGAGATACAGGACCTTTCACAAACTGTGGAGAGGCTTCAGAAGGAGAGGAGAAAGATGCTCTCTAATCAGCACTCTAAGGCTAGGGAGGAAATGACTGCCAAAAGGGTGAAGAAACATGTTCTGCACCCGGGTAAAAGAAATGCTAACTCCTCTGGAACCCTGGAGGGCAAGCTTTACCAACCACATACTTTTACTGATTCCGATATTTCAGAGGTTGTACAAGAAAACTGCAGATTGAAAAATGAACTGGAGAGATTAACTGTGGAGAGGAATGAGCTGAAGATGAAATCTGAAGTAGCAGTGAACCAATTTGAAAACTCCATGAAAAGGTAAAAATGTGACTTTGTCAGTATATGGAGACATAAAAAGATAAAAATTTTAAAATCATAGGTGTATTTCCCCTGGATAATTAGCTTGACCCTGAGCTAAGTTCATTACCAAATTTTAAGAACCTGTATTACATTGCTAAGCACAGATCTGTTTCAGAGTTGGATCTTCTACCTATTGGAAGCTCAGATTCTAATGAACTTGAATCTTCATGTCAACCCAGTTCTTGGGCCGAGCAGTCTTACCTTTCTGCGCATATCCAAATGGTGTTGATAAGCTGACCCACTGGGCCTTCCTGCAAATGAATACCATCATTTATGGTTGCTGTAGGCAGATAGCTATCAGAAAACAGCTCTTAGTGAAACTAGTTGACATTCTAAGAGGAAGAGGTCCTCTTCCAAAATAACTCTTCAAATTAGTCTTGTGATTACATCTCTTCACGCCTTGAAGAACTTCTGTACTCATCCCTTTCCTACTCAGAATCTCCAAGTACCATCTCCTTTCTCTTTCCTCTGAGCCTTCTTACATGCTCAGATCTTTTTCACCCGATCAAACCAAGTTCTGGTCCTCTGCCTTTCAGTAGCAGTTTTCCACAAGTAGCCTCTCCTTTTATTTCCCCCTGACTTCCTCTAAGCGTGGCTCTCATCCTCACACTCTTTTGAACCTGGTCTCTCAATAGCCTTTCTCAGACAGTGGAGTTTTCTCCATCTTCATTTTCTGTGACGTTGTTGACTACACTGCCTTTTCTGAAAGGGTTTCCTCCTTAACGTCCATGACTTGGCACTCTGACTAAAGCTCCTTTTCTGCTCCTTTTGACAGACTCCTGACTCCTTTTCCTTCTCCCTCCTCAAAAATCTGACTTTCTACCAAAGTTCAGGTTTTGGCTTTCTCTCTGTTCTCTGCTTTTTCTCCCTTGCTAAACTCATCTGTTCTCTATGGCTTCTATGAACCACGACTCCTAGATTTACTTTTCAAGGCTTGTTCTCTTCCCTGAGCTCAGGTGTTAAATCTAAAAATGTGTTGGATTATTCCTCTTGGAATCAGTAGTATCACAGATTTTCTCTTTTTTTAACCATAAACTGGCTCCACCTCCCAACTTCCCCATCTCTGTCTATGACCATATTTTCAGTTGCCAGGCCCAGCTTTACCACCTTTATTCCTTGGGTTGACAGTCTATGGGGTGCTTCCTTATAAGTATTAATTTTGCTTTCTTCCTTTTTATAGTGTGGTCTACTTGGTTTACTAGACAGTTTTCCCACCCCACTCTCCCTGATTTCAGTTTCCGTCTCCCCCAGTCATCTAGCTTAAAAACCGTTAAAATTCTTTAAGTACTCCTGTATCTGAGTCACTCTGTTCTCCAGTGACTCCCAACTTTCTAAAGTATCAAGACTGAATTTCTCTACCTGGCATCTCAAGTCCCATCACCATTCTGATCCTGCGCCATCAGAGTAGTGTTACTTGCCAAATTTCTTTCCTGCCTTTTGCTCACTCATGTTTCATTTTCTAGGAAAAATATTACCTAGAACTTCTTAGAAATTTCTTGCTCCCATCTTCAACTCCTGTATAACTTATGTACCAAGAAGCACTAATTATACACCACCTAATAGCTCCTTGAGAACTGATGTATGATTATACATCTTTTGCAACCTGTAGGCAATAATAGGTTTGATTATGAAGTTTAAAATAAGGTTTGGGGTGTACAGAACATGTGTAGTTTAATGTTTGTGAAGCAACATATTAATTGTGAAGTTATATAACATATATTGAGAATATGTAACGTCATGCCCTTCAGAGATTAGGATTTCAGTACATTTGACTGACTTACGGAACCCAGAGTTAGAAGCATCAGAATACGTAATGAGTGCCTGAGTGAAGGAAGAGGTAGGACCTGGGAGAGTGCAGGGCTTCTACCAGAGAATGAGGATAGGAAGCACCTAACAAATGCTTATTGACTGATTAGCAGCCACATCTAATTGAGTCATCATGGCAGTCATACTGCTTCCAAATTGAAACCTTGTTTCTTTAGTCCTGAATATGATAGTAGTAATGAAGCTGTTTGGAAAGAATCATATTCTTTCCTAGAAATAATTTAAAATTCAGGTTTTCCTATAAATTTTCCTATACATAATTTATAATTTTTTAGTATTGTTAATCTGTTTTTCAGACAGCTCTGGGCCTGAGAAGTGAAAAGGCCCAGATTTAGGCTGCTTTTTACTATAGTTCAGTTATATCACGGGTGCTTTAGATTTTTATGCTTTTCTGAGGGTCCTAATCACACTGTTTCCATGAAGAAATGTAGTCAAGTAAGCAACTGATATGTTTGTAGTTTGGGGATTGCCATATTAATAAGTATCAGCAGTGATTTACTAAATATCTGCTTTCAGTAAAATTGTCATTTTTTAATAATTTTTCCAGTAAGGGGAAATGTTTATAAGAAATGTATCAGCTTTTTGGTATAACTTTACCATTTACTGAACTGCCACTGAATGCATAAATTTTGTCATAGAGACAAACGAGTAGTCTCAGGTTCAAGTAGTCTCAGGTTCAGACTACCCTATGTCCTAAGAATTACCGTAAAGATCATATTATTCTTGCAACCAGCAGACAGCCCTGGAGTCATATGCATGGACCAAAAACTGGTGAGTGTTGCCTAGAAACAAAGCATTGGAGAGTCTAAATAATTGGGGCAAGAAATCTGAGTTTATCTTAAAAGATAAAATGACAAGCTCTTTGCCTTAAATCCAAACAGAACATTTAGAATCTTTGTTTCTCTCAGAAAGTGCCCCAGGCTGGGGGGTGTCCAGCTCTGCTGGGCTCAAACTCCAGCTCTGCAACTTACTGATCTGGGACCCTAGATACATCACTCTTTCCTACACTCAAGTTTGCCTTTATAAAATTGAGTAAATAAGAGCAAGCTCATGGAGTGGTTGTAAGAACTCATAGGCAGTAATGTATAAAGCACCAAGCACAGTACAGTAGATATTGGTGCCTTCTCTCCCTTTGCTTCTTTAATTTCCAGGCTTCTTACACTATTTTTGTGCTGACTCTGAATTAGAGGTTGAAGAGCCACTTTTATGTGTGGTGTTCTTTCATTTGCTCTAAAGGTTCAAGGAAGAAACTGCAGCACACATCACATCCCTCAAAGCATCTCATGAGAGAGAAGTAGAGAAACTCCTTTGCCAAAACGCAGTCGAAAATTCTTCTTCTAAAGTAGCCGAACTAAATCGTAAAATAGCAACTCAAGAGGTAGGCGACTTTAATAAACTTTGAGTGTAATGCAGTTTTTTTTTTTCAAGACTGTTGACAAAGTATCTGGAAATATTTTAACTTCACTTCTTGAGGTTGGTGATAGGAATGGGAAATTACTGTCACTTTCTTTTTTTTTAATAAAAGACAACACTCTTACCATATATGTGTTTAACTATTCTACTTTACAGTTATACCTTTAAGTAAGTGTTTTTGCAATTTTGTCCCTATATTTCTCAAATATATCTTCCTGTAAGTAGGTTGTAATAGATGGTTGAGGGATACATCCAATGTGATGGGGACCTTGTACTTAAACCTGAATGCTGAACCACCTCCTTCCACCCCAAGTCCCAGCTGCCAAGTCACTCTTCTTTCCCCATTACCTGTTGTTCATTAAATAATGTTTTGTGGTCATTCAGGCGCGGGGGATAAAATAATGAACAGAGACATGTACACAACTACAGCCATTATGAAGCATAGTCTTCTGAGAATTTTTACAGGGCACGGTGACAGCTCATCTGCATTTCCTCAAGTGTGTCTTCCTTCTTGGATAGTATGTTTGTCAACTTGGAATAGTTATAAATATCTACTGTGTGGCCCATCTTCTGTGGTTTTTGCAAGTTGGAAAACCAGCATTAAAATAGAATTTGCAACTTACTTTCAAATGGTGTATCAAAGAAAAAAAGAAAAGAAAGCAAATATGGCAAAATGTTAGCAGTCAGTAATTCAAATTGAAGAATAGATGAATGTTCATTGTGCTCTTCATCTTTCTGTAGGTTTTAATACCAAACTGAGGGGGAAAAACTTCAAGAAATAATTATCTCATGATCACCTCTCCCACCCATAATTATTTAATAAGATTTTAATTAAAAACAAGTCCGCCAGTTGGGGAAGTTTGAGTGTGGACAAGACAGGAGATATTCTGAAATTACTGCAAATTTTCTTAGGTGTAAAAATGTTATTGTGGATTTGTAAGAAAATGCGTGTTGAAATATTTGGTGTATCTAAGGGTGAGATGTAATGAGGTCAGTAATTTAATTTCAGATAGCTCAGAAATAAAGAACTTTGACTGTTTTAATACTTGACTGAAAAAGATTTAAAGTGCTTTTTTGAGGTAACCATTATACAGCGTTGCAGAGAGCTTCTCTAGCTTTCTTACCCTCAAAGGAATGGGGTGTCAGTGGGTGGCAAACATAATATCAAGTGGTTATATGATAAGGAGAGGTCTGGGAGGGATGGGGAAAGTAGTGTCATTAGGCCATAGTGCCATAAGTATCAATGTGTAATTTTCCCAGAGTTCTAAGTGTAATATTTTAAATTGAGAGTTAAATGAAGTCAGCATAGTCCGACTGTAGAAACAGTAAAAGTAAATCATTAAAGAAACATGAATTTTTCCTGTTTTTGCAGCTTCTTGATGGAAGTATTTACTTACGTACTTCAGTTTATCTAAAAATGAGACTTTTCACAGATGTTAGGTTTTATTATTTTAGTCACTAGCTCTTTAATAAAAACTATCTTAATTACAAAGTATAAAGATAATATTGGCCACTTTCTTCAAAATGTTTAAACTTTATAGAAGTTGATTTTAAGTGGTATTTTTCAGATCTTCAAAAGAAAAGTATTAGAGATAAAGAAGCCAGGTAGTTACATAGTTATTAATTTATGTGTGTGGTGTTATATATTCAACTTTGAAAGAAACAAAATGATGAGTTTATTCAATGAGTTTAATTTATTCAATGAACTTAATTTCTGTGGCAATGATGTTAGATTTTGGCAATTATAAAATATTAGGATCCTTTTTATTTTTTAATACAAGTCATTAGTTCACTTTCATTTTTCAAATAATGTTCAAGGAAAAGCTTTATTAACTCAGTACTTCTAACATAATTTCCTAGGTACTTATAAAACATTTCCAAAATCAAGTTAATGAGCTGCAGGGTAAACAAGAGTCTCTTGTAGTTTCTCACGTTCGAGAAGAAATCCTACAGAAGGAGGTAAGAAATAACCAAAATATTCTGCTAATATAAGCTTTTCTTAACCATTTCAATCATATTCATATTTCTGTATAATTCTTTAAATTTAAATGTACAAATAGAGATAACCCAGAAATATCTATCACATCAAGAAAATATTAAAAAAAGCCAGCTTTCCCCAGATGAAGCTCAAATGTTAGTTGATTAAGTTATTTATATGTTTGTATTTGTCATTGAGATTTTCTGGGCAGTAGGGAAATGGGGTGAGTTTGGTTTGGCTGTTTTGAGTTTTTAGGAGGTAAAATTGGATGGTTAAGGCCATTTCTGCATTAAGTACTAAGACTATTTAATTTGGTTAAGAAATAGGTAAAGAAATTATGACAGTGATGCTGGATCACTAAGAAGAAAACCATTATTGGAAATAGATCTTTCTAGAAACTCACTTTTTTTTTTTTTTTTGCGGTATGCGGGCCTCTCACTGTTGTGGCCTCTCCCGCTGCGGAGCACAGGCTCCGGACGCGCAGGCTCAGCGGCCATGGCTCACAGGCCCAGCCGCTCCACGGCATGTGGGATCTTCCTGGACTGGGGCATGAACATGTGTCCCATGCATCGGCAGGCAGACTGTCAATCACTGCGCCACCAGGGAAGCCCCAAAACTCACCATTTTTATTACTCTGAGATTCTTTTGATTCTAGGAAGTATGAAAAACCAGATAAGCTGTGTATTCTGTTTGAAGCATATACATCATTTTTTGTTATTCAAGGACTTATTAAATCACATGATAAAAGCAAAACATACAACTAATTGCATTATGGAAAGATTAATGTAAAAATACTCCACAATTATGCAACTATCTGTTTTAAAAATCTTGTTCTAGGAGTTGAAAGGCTATATAGTTCAGCACCGTGCATTCTTTTCAGTGTTTAAGAGGTACATAAACTTTGTTGTAGGGCTTCCCTTTTCTATTTTGAAAATAGAAAAGCTATAACACATGATTTTCAAGCCTATTTACTGGAAAACTAAGTAAAGATTTGTTGTAACAAGCAGTAAACGTACAGAACCTCACAGACCTCAAGTAAAATTTTTAGGAAAACAGTAAAAGGAAGTATGTGTTCATGTTTGCAAGATATAGAGCAAGGTCAATTTTGGTCAAGTTACAGTGTCTTAGTTTGAGAATAGCTAAATATTTTGAAAATAGAAAAGCTATAACACATGATTTTCAAGCCTATTTACTGGAAAACTAAGTAAAGCACTCCGTCTCTTGAATAAAGCTAATGACAATCTGCCTTTTGATATGACCCATATTTATCATAGCTGTTTTACCAGGGCTAATTGATTCCCTCTCTGCTGCCCTGTGTGTTATGAGGCATTCCGTCTCAGGCCAGTGGGAATATAAACCATTACCAGCCTGTATGAGCTCCAAGAATCGTTCAGGCTACTGTTTCCACTGGCTTTGAAACCGCCTCTGGACAACAGACTAGGCAGTTATAGAGCTCATCTTGTTTGTTTCCTTTCTCTCATGAATTACAGCCCTGCAGTGCTATTAGCCAGTTTCGGAAAGTAGTTGTTTCGTATATTGTCTGTTTTTTTCTGGTTAAGAAATCCCTGTTGCTTACTCCACCATGGCCTCAGGTGAAAGCATAATAAACAGTGGTGAATTCTGTTTTATGACTGCTTTTTTTTTCTTTTAATTTATTTATTTTTATTTTTGGCTGCATTGGGTCTTCCTTGCTGCGCACAGTCTTTCTCTAGTTGTGGCAAGCAGGGGCTACTCTTCGTTGTGGTGCTCAGGCGTCTCATTGTGGTGGCTTCTCTTGTTGCGGAGCACAGGGTCTAGGTGCACGGGCTTCGGTAGCTATGACATGCGGGCTCTAGAGCACAGGCTCAGTAGTTGTGGCACACGGGGGTAGTTGCTCCACGGCATGTGGGATCTTCCCGGACCAGGGATTGAACCCTTGTCCCCTGCACTGGCAGGCGGATTCTTAACCACTGCACCACCAGGGAAGTCCCCGACTGCTTGTTTTTAAAGTAATTTTATAGAGCTACAAGAACACTGAGTGATTTCAAATTTTTCAGCATAGCTCAAGTTAGTTAGTTATTAGAGATTTTTAGTTCTCTTTGATGGTGTCATACTTAACCTGATTTTTTTTGATCCTTGATTCCTGCATTGGCTATCTGTGCATTCGAGTAATTGGTGTCCTCTTCCAGACTTTGCAGGTTTGCTACGGCAGAGACAGTTCTTTACCAGTCAGCTCAGTTTGGGTTTCTGGATGTGTCTGCTGGTCACATCCTTGGGCTTGCTTTCATGGTCTATTTTTGGGCAAGGCCACTGCCTGAGTTCTGAAGTTGGAGGAAGAGGGATGCCACTAGCTGAGTACAGTTGGACAGGATTCCTGGTTTGGTTCCCTACCCAAGTGAAGCTGTTGCCTAGCCTGTATCCAGAGTGCCAACTGTAGCTTATGATCACTGTATGACTCTAAATGTTTACTTGAACCTACATTTTACAAGAGGAATCAAAATAGTAATAATAGTTACTGTTTATTAAGTGTTTACTAGGCACTGAGGTGTTCTATGTGGTTCTCACAATAACCCAAAAGAGTAGGTACTACTATTCCCATTTTATAGATGAAGAAACTGTTGCTAAGAAAAATGAAATAGCTTACCTGAGGTCACCAAGCAGAATACAGAAATGCAAGCATTAGGACTCAGGGCCTCTGGCTCCAGGTCCAAGGCTCTCAGTTACTTTTTTTTTTTTTAATTAATTAATTAATTAATTTTTGGCTGCGTTGGGTCTTTGGTGCCGTGTGCAGGCTTTCTCTAGTTCCAGTCAGGGGGTGGGCTACTCTTCATTGCAGTGTGCAGGCTTCTCATTGCAGTGGCTTCTCTTGTTGAGGAGCACGGGTTCTAGGCATGCAGGCTCAGTAGTTGTGGCTCGTGAGCTTAGTTGCTCCGTGGCATGTGGGATCTTCCCAGACCAGGGCTCAAACCCGTGTCCCCTACATTAGCAGGTGGATTCTTAACCACTGCACCACCAGGGAAGTCCCATCAGTTACTTTTTTACGAATCCCCTATCAATGGACATTCAGGTTGTTACCAGTTTTTTTCTATAGCATTCAAGTAGCAGGAAGCATTTTTGATCATACATCTTTGCTTGTGTATCCAGTTGCCTCCAATGGATAAATTCACTAAAATATAATAATTTTTTAAAAGTAAAGATTCAACCTTAATTTATACTCTTAAAGGTGATTTTAGGTAGGTACAAATGAAGGGATGTTATCTCTATTCTTTGTCTAGAACCAAATTTCTGAATTTAGGTAGTTTACAAATGAATATTTAACCTCTGAAAGGTGACTCTGTTGATTTATTCATGGATAATTGTTGAACACCTACTCTCTGCTGTGCATGGCTCTAGGTGCTAGGAATACTGAGGAGAACAAAGTTAGACAAAAATCCCTGCTCTCATGGAGCTTATGTTTTATTTGGGGAATCAGACAATAAACAAATGTAACTTTTGATAAATCAGATCAACTGAGACAACATCTGTTAAGTACTTAGCCTAGCACCTAGCACATGATACTGCCATAACTCACTACTGCCTGTCCTTTAAGAGTCAGTTCAGCCACAGCTGCCTCAGGTTGAGAATCCTGCAGCCCACCTCTCCTTCAGGTTTAGGACTCCCTCACTTACCACCTCACTGCTTCTTGGGCATCTCTCCATGGCAGCACATCATGTTAGAATTCTCATTCTCTCAAGTGCGCCTTCCACTAGACCAGAACTTCCCAGCTGGTGGACCTGGAATGGGTTACCTGTGGTCACAAGATGATGATGGCTGGAAAGGTCGTCTAATGACAAACTCAGTCATTTTTCAATTATTAAAAAGTTTATAGAAGATGAAGTGATATTTGACCATTACTAGTATGACAATGCCTCTGACAACTTGCTTAGTTCAGTATCTTTTGTTTTGTTTTGTTTCGGGGGGGGGGTGTTGGTTTTGTTTGGTTTTTTGTTTTGTTTTACAGTTTTTAGCAATCATAGTTTTGACATACAAGATTTTGTTGTCCAGCACCCATCACCACAGCATGGTATGTATGGCATCTCCCCAGCCTTTCTGCAAATCATCCTAATTAAGGTCTGCTTATTTCTTTGGTCACTGATGATATCAAGGATGTCCCACACTTAAAATATTTAGATTTGCCTCTGATTTAATTTGCTTGTATTTTCACATTTTTTAAACTTCAGAAGAGTATATGGGTTCTTTTTTTTTTGTTTTTTGTATTAGTGTTATTAAGTACTTGGGTGTTCCCATGTAAAGCATAATTGAATTGTTAATTTAATCCATTTTCATTTGCTTGTTAATTATTTTGCCTTTTGATATTAACAGTTGGCAAAGTTATCATAATTTTATGGTATAAATAAAATACAATTAATTTTTTTAATGAAGTCCAATGTGAAGATCCCTCATGTCACCTCCATTTCACTCCCTGGTGCCATAAAAGTTTTACCATTTTCTCTGGGTCATGATATGAAAAGGAGGTACTGCACTAGACTGTCATCTCCATGAGGACAGGGACTGTGTCTTTCATCTCTGCATCCTCAGATGACCTAAGAGACAGCCAGCACAGAAAGAGTTCAGTACTTCCTTATCTCTGTTTTATATGCATACATTCACATGTGGAATGAATTATTATAAGTGACAAAGTGATATGAACCAGAAGATAATTACAAATAGAATTATAGGGAGTTGACAAAAGAGGATCCATATTTATTGAACTCTTTCTGTGTATTGGGTGGTTTAAATGCATTATTTAATCCCAGCAGTAATCACACTATTAACAAATACTTTGTAACAAGGCTGAATACATCAAAGAAAGTGCCCAACTTCATTTTCTGCACCACAACCAGCCTGGCATACCTGGAAGGGAGAAAGTGGTCCAATCATCTGGAACCTTTTGGAATGTGAGGTCACTTCAGAACAAGGATGAGCCTTTACTTTCTGGACCAAGGGAATGAAAGCTATTATTTTAACAACTCCAGATACCTTTGATGTTAACAAAAAGCCTCTTATCTAGAGAAATTTTATACAAAGAATATGCAGTGACTGTTCTTACTTCTTATGACTGCCTGTTAAAAATGAATTATTTCCTTGTTATCATAATTTCCCATTTATTTCATATCTCAATTTTAGATTACAAAACTCTTGGAAGAATTGAGAGAAGCCAAAGAAAACCATACACCAGAGATGAAACATTTCATGGTCTTAGAAAAGAAAATTAAACAGATGGAAATGAGACATGAGCAAAGAGAGCAGGAGCTTCAACAGGTGAAGTAGTAAATCACTTTTACATATTTGTACAGTTCTTCACATTTAAGTACCTCCCGTTTGCTATCGTTTTGTCATCCCTAGCAAATTACTTAAAGTATTTCCATTGTATATTGATTTTATTAAAAATAAATGTATAGCTTTTAAGAGAAAATAAGACTTCAATTCTTAAATACCTGAAGATTGGTTTGCCTTATATCTACAGAAATAGAGTAACAACTTTTGTATTCTGTTCTTTATTGTTGATGGATGCCTGAAAGTTAGGCATTTTACCTTGGGAACAGGGCTCTTGGGAACCGTGTTCCATATTTAAGTCATTTCAATAAATGTTAGTAAGAAACAGGCTTATATTAAAATGCAATCACTTAAAATCTTATTTGCCTAGCACCAGTAACATTGGGGTTACTACATGTAGCTACAAACAGATAAGTTAACAGAAATTAAAATGGGCAGAAGGGCTTGATGTGTTTTTAGGCACTAGCCTTGGTCTTGATATTCAGCTTTGCTTGAACAGTGTTAGTCTGCTTGGACTGCCACAACAAAATATCATAAACTGAGTGGCTTAAAAAACAGAAATCTTCTCACAGCTCTGGAGGCTAAAAGTTTACAATCAAGGTTTCCAACTGGTTCAGTTTCTGGTGAGAGCTCTTTCTGACTTGCAGATGAACTTTTTTCTCCATGTGTGCTCTGTGGGGTGGAGAGGGGGAGTAGAGAGAGAAAGAGCTCTCTAATGCCTCTTCTTATGAGGACACTAATCCAGTCTAACTAGGGCTCCACCCTTATGACCTAAACAATATGTTAGACGAGATGGACTTTATAACATATATAATATATAGTATCCAAAAGGAACAAAATACATTTTCAAGCACACATTCTTCTCAAGCACACATGTAAAATTCTCCAGGATCGATCATATATTAGTCCACAAAACAAGTCTTAATAAATTTAAGAGATTAAAATCAATCATCAAGCATCTTCCCTGACCACAGTGGAATGAAACTGAGAATCAGTTGCAAGAAGAAAACTAGAAAATTCACAAATATGTGGAGTTAAATCACATGCTGCTAAACAACCCACGGGTTAAAGAAGAAATCAAAAGATAAATTTAAAAATATCTTGAGAAAATTGAAAATGGAAACACAGCATACCAAAATTTATAGGATGCAGCAAATCAGTCCTGAGAGGGAAGATAATTGCAATAAATGCCTACATCAAGAAACAAGCCAAAGACAAAGAAAATTTTTAAAACAGCAACAGAAAAGCAATATGTCACATACAAGGGAACCCCCATTAGAGGATATGTAGATTTCTCAGTGGAGCGCTTGCAGGTGAGGAGACAATGGATTGATACATTCAAAATACTGAAAGAAAAGACTGTCAATCAAGAATACTATAGCTGGCAAAGCTCTCCTTCAGAAACAAATTAAAAATCGTCAGGGAGTTCATTACCACTAGACCTGCCTTACAAAACTCCTAAAGGGAATTCATTACCACTAGACCTGCCTTACAAAACTCCTAAAGGGAATTCATCAAATGGAAATAAAAAGGTGCTAATTAACATCATAAAAATATATGAATGTAGTTGAAAAGCTCACTGGTAATGCTAAATATATAGTCAAAGTCAGATTCTGTAATATTGTAATGGTGGTGAATAATTCTCTTACAATTCTAGTATAAAAGTTGAAAAAACAAATGTATTAAAAATAACCATAACTACATTAGTTATTGCACACAGTATTAAAATATGTAAATTGTAACATCAATAACCTAAAATTGAGGTGGGAAGCAGTAAAAGTGTCAAGTTTAGTATGCTATTGAAGTTTTTATCAACTTAAAATAGGATGTTATAAATATATCACATTTTATGTAGGCCTCACATTAACCACAAAGGAAAAAATCCTGTAATAGTTATCCAAAAGATTATGCTAAAGGAGTCAAAGCATACCACAACAAATCATTAATTCACAAAAGTAGACTGGAAATATAAGAAGCAAGGATCTACAAGACAGAAAACAACAAAATAACAATAGTAAATTCTTATCTATCAATAATTCTCTTTAATTTAAATGGATTAAATTTTTCATTCAAAACAGTAGAATTGCTGAATGGATGAACAACAAGATCCAAACAATATGCTACCTACAAGAGACACACTTTAGCTTTAAAAACACACGTAGACTGAGAATGAAGAGATGGAAAAAGATATTTCAAGCAAATGGTAACCAAAAGAAAGCGGGAGTAGCTGTAGCTATATCAGATAAAATAGAGTTTAAGCTAAAAATCACCAAAAGAGACAGTGAAGGTAATTATATAATGATAGAGGGCTCAATCCATCAGTAAGATATAACATGTAAATATTTATGCATCCTACATCAGATCACCTAAATATATAAAACAAACACTAACAGAACTAAAAGTAGAAACAAACAGCAATACAGTAATAGTTGGGGACTTTAATATCCCACTCTCAACAATGGATATTTCATCCAGAAAATCAATAAGGAAACAGCAGGGTTTGAGTGATACTATAGAAGAAATGGATCTAACAGATATATACAATACCCCCCCCAACAACAGCAGAATATACATTCTTATCAAGCACACAAGGAACACTTTCTAGGATAGATCACATGTTAGGCCACAAAACAATTATTGGTAAACTTAAGAAGACTGAAATCATAGCAAGTATCTTTTCTGACCTAAATGATGTAAAACTAAATATCAACAGGAGGAAAACTGGAAATGTGACATATACATAGAAACTAAACAACACACTCCTAAATAAACAATGGACCAGAGAAGACATTGAAAGAAAAAAAAAAGTATCTTGAGATAAATGAAACGTGAAACACAACATACCAGAACTAATGCAGTGCAGCAAAAGCATTTCTAAGATGGAAGGTTATAGAAATAAATGCATGTTTCAAGAAAAAAGGTATCAAATTTTAAAACCTAACTTTATACCTCAAGGGACTAGAAAAAGAACAAACTAAGCCCAAAGTTAAAAGAAGGAAGGAAGTAAAGATTAGAGCAGAAATAAAGAACAAATAGAAAAGATTAACAGAACAAAGAGTTGGTTGTATTAAAAGATGAACAAAATTGACAAACCTTTACCTAGACTGAGGAAAGAAAAAGGGAGAGAACTCAAAATTATAAATGAAAGAGGGTACATTACAAATAATACCACGGAAGTACAACAGATCATAGGAGACTACTATAAAAATTAAATGCCGGGCTTCCCTGGTGGTGCAGTGGTTGAGAGTCTGCCTGCCGATGTAGGGGACATGGGTCCGTGCCCTGGTCCGGGAAGATCCCACATGCCACAGAGCGGCTGGGCCTGTGAGCCATGGCAGCTGAGCCTGCGCGTCCGGAGCCTGTGCTCCGCAATGGGAGAGGCCAGAACAGTGAGAAGCCCACGTACAAAAAAAAAAAAAAAAAAAAAAAAAAAAAAAAAATGCCCACAAACTGAACAACTTAGAGGAAATTGATAAATTGCTAGAAATGTACCATCTATTAAGACTGAACCATTAAGAAATAGAAAATTCTGAAAAGAGCATGCTAGTAAGGAGATGGTATCAGTAATCAAAAGTCTCCCAACAAAGAAAATTCCAGGAACAGATGGCTTCACTGGTAAATTCTATCAAATTTTTAAAGAATTAATGTCAGTCCTTCTCAAACTTCCAAAAAGTAGAAGAGGAAGGAATACTCTCAAACTTATTTTACAGGCCAGCATTACCTTGATAACAAAGCCAGATAAGGACACTACAAGAAAATAAAACAATAGACCAATTTCCCTGATGAATATAGATGCAACAATTCTCAAAAACAAACAAAAAAAATAGAGACCCACAAGCAGGCACCAAGCACTGCCCCCTGTCCTGGGAGTGCACGGGCTGCAGCCACCCGTTGGGGACCCCTGAGCAGGCACCAAGGGCTGCCCCCACTGTCCAAGAAGCACGCAAGGGGCTGTGCATGCGCACCCCATATCAAGGGGATAATGGCCAGCATGCACTGAGGAAAGAGGCAGCAAGCATCCAAACTAAAGACAGCCCCTCAAATTCTGGACAAGGTGGCAGAGTAGAAGGACTTGAGCTCACTTCCTCTCATGAAAACACCAAAATCATAACTAACTGCTGAACAACCATCAACAAAAAAGACTGGAACTTATCATAAAGATGTTTTTATATTCAAAGACAAAGAAGAAGCCACAATGAGACAGGAGGAGGGACACTTTCATGACATAATAAAATCCCATACATACCAAGTGGATAACCCACAAACTGGAAGATAATTATTATCACAGAGGTTCTCCCACAGGAGTGAGAGTTCTGAGCCCCACGATAATTATTATCACAGAGGTTCTCCCACAGGAGTGAGAGTTCTGAGCCCCACATCAGTCTCCCAAGCCTGAGGGTCTGGCATTGGGAGGAGGAACCCCCAGAGCATTTGGCTTTGAAGGCCAGTGGGACGTGACTGTGGGAGCTCCACAGGACTTGGGGAAACAGACTCCACTCTTGGAGGGTGCACACAAGTTTTCCCAGCACAAAGCAGTAACTCCATAGAATCCTGGGCTAGACCTACCTGTGGGTCTTGTAGGGTCTCCTGGGGAGGCGAGGGTTGGCTGTGGCTCATTGGGGGGCAAGGACACTGGTGGCAGAGGCCCCAGGAACACTGATCAGCATGAGCTATCCCAGGGGTTGCCATTTTGGCACCAATTCCTGGCCCTAGCCAACAGGCCACAGCCTGCAGGTTCCAGTGCTGAAATACCTCAGGGCAAAAAAAACAGCAGATAGGAGCTTAGCCCCACCCATCAGCAGACAGGCTGCCTAAAGCCATACTGAGCTCACAGCCACCTCTAAACAAACAACTTGACGTGGCCCTGCCCACCAGAGGGACAAGATTGAGCTCCACCCACAAGTAGGCAGTCACCAGTCCCTCCCACCAGGAAGCCTGCACAACAAGCCCCTGGACCAGCCTCACCCACCAGGGGTAGACACCCAAAGCAAGAGGAACTACGATCCTGCAACCTGCAGAAAGGAGACCATAAACACAGAAAGTTATGCAAAATGAGATGACAGAGAAATATGTTCCAGACAAAGGAACAAGATAACTCACAAGAACAACTAAGTGAAGTGGAGATAGGCAATCTACCTGAAAAAGAATTCAGAGTAATGATAGTAAACATGATCCAAGATCTCAGAAAAAGAATGGTGGCACAGACTGATATAAGAAATGTTTAACAAAGAGCTAGAAGATTTAAAGAACAAACAGAGATGAACAGTACAATAAGTGAAATGAAAAAATACACTAGTAGGAATCAATAGCAGAATAAATGAGGGAGAAGAACAAATAAGTGAGCTGGAAGACAGGATGGTGGAAATCACTGCTGTGGAACAGAATAAAGAAAGAAGAATGAAAAGAAATGAGGACAGTGTCAGAGATCTCTGGCACAACATTAAACACACCAACATTTGCATTATAGGGGTCTCAGAAGGAGGAGAGAGAGAAAGGGCCTGAGAAAATATTCAAAGAGATTATAGCCAAAAACTTCCCTAACATGAGAAAGGAAACACTCAAGTCCAGGAAGTACAGTAGAGTCCCATGCAGGATAAGCCCAAAGGAGGAACACACCAAGACACATATTAATCAAACTGACAAAAATTAAAGACAATGAAAAATTATTAAAAGCAACAAGGGAAAAGCAACAAATAACATACAAGGGAACTCCCATAAGGTTATCAGCTGATTTTTCAGCAGAAACTCTGCAGGCCACAAGGGAGTGGCACTATATATATATATTTGTTGTTGTTGTTGTTGTTGTTTTGTTTTGTTTTTTTTTGCGGTACACCGGCCTCCCACTGCTGTGGCTTCTCCCGCCGCGGAGCACAGGCTCCGGACACACAGGCCCAGCAGCCATGGCTCATGGGCCCAGGCATGTGGGATCCTCCCGGACCAGGGCACGAACCCATGTCCCCTGCATCGGCAGGCGGACTCCCAACCACTGCGCCACCAGGGAAGCCCGGGAGTGGCACTATATATTTAAAGTGATGAAAGGGAGAAACCTACAACCAAGAATACTCTACCCAGCAGGGCTCTCATTTAGAATCAACGGAGAAATCAAAAGCTTTACAGACAAGCAAAAGCTAAGAGAATTCAGCACCACCAAACCAGCTTTACAACAAATACTAAAGGGACTTACCTAGGCAGAAAAGAAAAGGCCCCAACTAGAAACAAGAAAATTACGAGAGGGAACTTTCCTCAACATAATAAAGGCCATATATGACAAGCCCACAGCAAACATCATCCTCAATGGTGAAAAACTGAAAGCATTTCCACTAAGATCAGGAACAAGACAAGGTTGCCCACTCTCACCACTCTTATTCAACATAGTTTTGGAAGTTTTAGCCACAGCAATCAGAGAAGAAAAGGAAATAAAAGGAATCCAAATCGGAAAAGAAGAAGTAAAGCTGTCACTGTTTGCAGATGACATGATACTATACATAGAGAATCCTAAAGATGCTACCAGAAAACTACTAGAGCTAATCAATGAATTTGGTAAAGTAGCAGGATACAAAATTAATGCACAGAAATCTCTGGCATTCCTATATACTAATGATGAAAAATCTGAAAGTGAAATCAAGAAAACACTCCCATTTACCATTGCAACAAAAAGAATAAAATATCTAGGAATAAACCTACCTAAGGA